>NW_019154085.1:68191934-68726293 GCF_002288905.1 Enhydra lutris kenyoni | reverse complement strand
CCCCCCCCCCCCCCCCCCCCCCCCCCCCCCCCCCCCCCCCGCGTGCCGCTGCCCACCGACCGCGCCACGTGCCCCTGGGGCCCAGCTCTGCTCTGCATCCCGCCACGCTCGTCCCTTCCCCCAGGACCGGCCGAGGTTCCAAAGCTCGCTCGGGATCCTCTCTTCCCGCTCGGTCTTTGTCTGGGCAGGAGAGCAGAATGGAAGGACAGAGTTGCCCAGCGAGCCCCGTAGCACAAGAGTTTCAAGAACAAATATTCATGTGGACATTATTTGAAAGCTGTCACTTGCAGATCTATTTGCCCTGTAAGATCTAGGTGAAATTGCCTTGATCACAGCAATTGTACACCCTCAGGTCCAAAGACCTCCCCCAGAATCGTGCTAACTCCCAGGGGGGCTTGTGTCCTCCTTCGTCCTGAATCTGCACACCATTCTTGTTTGGTTCCTCCAACAACCCTAAAGCAAAATGCAGCCCTTTCACTGGTTCCCAAAATAAAGCTGCTGGCACGAAGCAGTTCCAGAGAGATTTCACTGAAAACAAGGCGGGGTTTTCCACAAGAAGAAGGGTCACATCTTGATAGGCATTTCAGCCATTGTCTTACCCCCTTCCTATGGCCACGTCCGTTCTGTTTCAAGCTGGAGAGCTCCAGATTCCTCTCCTGCTACCATGCACACAGCACCTCACCCATCTCCCGGCCCTTCCCCCAGGCTTCACTACCCAGTTCCTACACAGGACCTTCCAAGGGGCAGGACTCCCTCTCCCTCAAGGAAGAAGCCCTGTTTTCTTCCTGGTACAAAGACCTTCAGTTCCCGCTGGTCTCCTGCTGGCGTCAGCATGTCTGCTGGGCTGCCAGTTTCTCTAAAAGTTCACTGGCCTCCTGCACTGTTTTCTCATGTCAGGACAATCCACATAGAGTGGATGGTGAGCTACCCAAGGAACAGGATTTCCTAATAGCTTTCAGCCCTGAACTTTCAACAAGGATCTTAAAATCACCAATCACTGACTCTTGCAGGAGGAGATTGATATAGTCCTACAGACTGAATTCAAACTGTCTAGGCTCTTCTAAGTCCGAGACAGGTGACTTCAGTCTTCTTCAAGTCTATCCATGAATTCGTGTGCCCATTTCAAGATTATAGATATGAGTATATAGTATTTCTTAGGTTACAGTACTGTCCATACCTTAGGGTAAAGAATATTTTGAGTCTGAGCTGAAGATATTTCCTAAATGTATTCAGACACCAATTTCTAAGACCTCTGTCATCCTCAAGTATGGAGCCGTAAAATAAATTGAATAGTCTCAGACCTCTTTTTAACCCCATTTTATGCTAATGATAATGCACTCTAAAATGACCAGTCATGTCCTTTATGGAGTAACCTTAGGCCTACTTTCCTAATTTGTAGTGAAATAAATAAAAATGTACGTTAAAAGCATGAAATACTCTATAATTCCTTCTCCCTTGTCTTTTACCCAAGAAAGGAGACAGACCAGTCAAAAAGCAATTTGTTTTTAATCCTGGCCTGGTCTTAGCTAACATCTCCTGGTTTGTTTTGGAATATTGTTAGGAGTCTAAAGGAAAAGGAAGGAAAATTTGAAAGAAAATTCAAATCAGCTTTCCAGAAAGAACACAGAGAAATTCAAGAGATTCCCATTCTGCCAGACTTTTTTTTTTTTTTTTTAAGATTTTATTTATTTGACAGAGAGAGGGGGAGAACACAAGAAGGGGGAGAGGGGGAGAGGGGGGGGGGGGGGGGTCCCGGGGGAGGGAAGCAGGCTCCTCACCGAGCAGAGAGCCCAATGCAGGGCTCGATCCCAGGACCCTGAGACCATGACCTGAGCCGAAGGCAGAGGCCTAACCCACTGAGCCACCCAGGCGCCCCTTTCTGCCAGACTCTTGAGCATGATGTCCACCAGCCCTGAATTTCCTAACACCCAAACGGCAATGTGGATTCACACAGGAGAGGCGATGAGGCTTCCCGAATGGAAAGCAAAACTCATCTGGTGCCAGCTGGTCCACTCCTTGACGGCGTGCGACTGCTTGGCACGAAAACCAGCCCGCGCCTGCCCTAACGTTCTAGGCTGGGGAAGAGGCTGCCGCCCAGGCGTGGTCCCCCAGGCAGGTTTGTCCTGTCACTGCCGCCTGGGGAGGAGAGCCATTTTCTGCCTGTTAACAAGCTCAGTGGAAGAAGCAAACCACTTACCTCAGCACTACATTAGGCTGGGGAAATACAAACTGGACGCCACACACATATTTATCTTCAGGAACCCGTGAAAGACCTCTGGGGGATGAAAAATAAATCTCCACACATATTTGCTCATAATGATTTCTAACTGGCCCATCTAGATCCAAGCCCAGCATTTCATTAAACAGGCTCATTCAGTGGCCACCGAACTGTGTAAATACATTCTAAATAAGGGCACAGATCCTCTTTCCAGGGTGGATGGAGGTTTAATGTTTGAGGGCCTGACCTCTGTCTCCCTCCTCTGAGGGCCCAGGAAGCGAGGAGTTAGCTGAAGGATTTTATTTTCTCTGTCAATAGAGTCATTTGTGGAGGGACTTCCATTTTGAAGGAGTAAATGCTTTTTTTTTTTTTTTAACTGTTTGGGAAAATAGATATTTGAAAGAAACAGATATTTGAAAGGAAGGGAAAAGGCCTTTGTGAAGGATTTAGTATACTTCATGCCCACCCTTGATCTACCCGAGGAGGGCGTGAGCATTAGCAAATCCAAGAACATTCACTGAACATGATTTAAAAAATGAATTTCACAAGGTCCATTGGACTTGAGTTTGACTGCAAGAAGGAGAAGACAGGACCTCAGGGGACGCTGAGAAATTGCTGGCTCTCGCACAAGGCTCCAGCACGTGCCGGCACACGCATGCGCACGCACACCCACAAACACGCTCGGTCCACACAATGACTTGATGTAAAGAAAGCAGGGAGATCGCTCTCCAGGCTAAACATTCTCCCCTGTTATTAGTCACCTTTCCCTCCTCCACCAAGCTCTTCCTCTCTTCCTGGCAGCTGGGCCAGCCAGTGACTCAGGAAGGCAGCAAGAAGAGAAGCTAGCTCACCACCACGGCTTAAAAAAAAAATTCTTTGGCCCTCTTGAGTATAATCAACTCATAAACTAACCAGTCACCTGGGGAGAAAAGAAGGGGCTGAGCAAGATACAGGTGTGGGTCTGGGGCAAGGTGGGAGAGGTGGGGCATTCAGACAATAGTTAAGGGAGAGCTATAGCCTCTGTTCTCATGAAGATGGCTTGTGTAAACCAGGCGCTAACACGGGACAGCCTCCACATGCTTCTCCACCAGCCTGCCTGGGAACTCCTCTGCGCTCAGCAAAGCCCCAGGGCACTGATGAGACCAAGTCCCTTTAGCACTGCACATTCCCTACCAGAGGAAGATGTCAGCAGCCTCTAGTCATCTGGTCCTTGGAGTGTAACAGGATCTCCAGGAGGAAGGGACAGTTGGGAACAATAGCATGAAACAGACCTGAGCCAACAGTGAGAGCTGAGTACCAGGACACACTAAGATCAGATGGAAGAAAAACAATGCCAAACCCCGATGTCCCCGAGATGAAAAGAAATGCCCCTGAATATGATGGGTCCCTTCTCAGAGTATGATAGCTAATTTGGTCATCTCGGGAGATCACGGGTCCAGAGGAAAGCCGACCTGGCAGCATCTGACTGGGTTTGGTGGTGACAACAGCAACCATCTGCCCTCTTTTGTCTTTGTGCACAAGGCAAAGTATCTCTGCCCTCCGTCCTCACTCAGAGAGCCGGCAACAGCTTGTTCCATGCTAACCCCTCAGTGATCACATCATGGAAAGACTTCACAGTGTTTGCCACGCTGACCCCAGCCTGTCCCTCCCTGTCACAGCTGGCTGCTCACAGCAGCCACGATGACGTGAGCGCACCCGCACAGCTCCAAAAGTGGAACGTTAGGGAGGATAACACCCTAAGGCCTTCATCACTCAGTCACATGCTCCCCAGCCTTCATGTCCCAGCGACGGACTTATTACCCACATCCCAGTGCTTCTGGCTCCTCGTTGGGCCCAACTACAAAGGAATGAGTAAAAGCTGTTATCTCTGCAGCACTATCTTGCCTCCTTGGCACATGGAGACAGTGATGTATGGAGTCCTTGGGAAACTCTCCCTCCTTGGGAGAGAACTGAGCACACACCACCCCTGTGGGATGGCTCACCAGCCAGCTGACTCCCCAGGGCAGTGGTGGGCGGAGGGGCAAGGCTGGCCCCAGCTGCCAGGTTGAGGACAGCAGACCCAATGAGACAGAAGGCCACTGTGTGGGCCCTGCCCCCTCCTGCTGCCCAAATCCCAAGGCAGCCCCAGCCTCTCTGGCCCAGGGTCTATGGTCCAGCCCCCAAAACAAGCCTCCCCCATCCTTACATGTAATCAGTTGCATTAAAATGTCACTGGAACTTTCTCGGAATGCCCTTTCTAAAAGCCTATCGGTCCCATTAAGCCTGCCCTTTACCCACGCATTCTCTATTGCAATACATACATCACTGCATTCTGATACGCGTCTAATTAGCTAGATAATCTTAATAAAGAAGTTTCAACTAAATCCTGGAACTTTCAAATGTCTTCTATCCGGTTTTGTGTGTTCTTACAGAGCCAGTGTTCTAAGAACCTTGGTGGCCTCTCTGCAGGGAGAGGTTGCCCATGCTTGGAGGCTCAGACACTTCTCCTCATCTGGCTCAGCAATGGCTCCCAAGACCACACAGGGGCCTGGGCTATGGTCTGACTGGGTGGGGGGGCGGGGGGGTACGGACAAGGACTTGTCTGAAGCTGACTCTGCAGTGCTAACACACAGTGTTTACCTAAGTTTAATGTTGATATAAAGAGGTTTAGAGTGGGAACTCATGAAATCATGGGGAACCCCCAATCCCACCCCATGTTGGAGCTGGAGCTGATCCACCCAATTGTAGCCATTGATTATGGTGCCAAGGAACCCCAGAGTCCTTCTAGAAGGACCCTCAGAAGGCAGCCAGCTGCTTTCTGCTGTCAAAAAGGAAGCATGGTAAAACATCACCTTTCCATCGCTTCCCAGCCTTTTGGCTAAGAAAAAGCAAAGACATCCCCTTTCCGTGACAATCATGGATGGCATGGGGTAGACTGAACTGTGTGGATGTGGCAATAAGCACTGTGATTAAGTTAGCTCTTGGCAAATAACACACTCTCTGAAAGCCTTGACTGTACCATCTCATTGAACCTTCTTACAACTTCGTGAGGTAAAAATATCACAATCAGTCCCACTTTAGAGATGAAATAACAGAGACCATGTCCTTGGATCCATCCACAACAAAGCCCGAGTGCCAGGCTTTGAACACAGGTCTATCAAACTATCAAGATTCCCCTGTTGCGACCGCCTGCCATATCTCCCAATTACACTCTCTTCACACTGGATTTCTGATTTCATTCTTTGTTATCAGCTCTTCAGCCAAGACATTTTGGTACCACCCCTTGGCAGGAAACACGGGAGTCGTTTCCTGGGTTAGTAATGGAGGACAAACAGCTCACCAGTGGATGGGATGAGGCCAGGACTGGCATATGGACAACTGGTCACAGCCAGTGGAGTGGGTCTTCTAGAAGGAAAGGCTGGTTTGAGAAGGGGAGATTTTCTTAGTCTGATTAGGAAGGAATGCAGGGTACTCTTAATCAGGCTCCTTTCTGCTACTTAGCAGACTTCTTGGGGAGGGGACTGCTTGCTGTCACTTTGTCATCACAGGTCACCACAAAAACCCACCAGGAAATGAACGCTGCTATCTTCCTGGCGTGTGCTACCTCCCTGCAGCCCAGGTCACCAGGACCCATAGAGCTAGGATTGCCAGATTACACCCCCCCACAAAAAAAGTTAAATGTGAATTTCAGATAAGCAAAAGAATAATTTTTTTTTAGAATAAGTATTCACAAATGTTGCATGGGAAGTGCACTAAAAAAATTGTTTATTTGAAAGGAAAAGTGAGTTGGGGGAAATCAGAGGGGGAGACAAACCATGAGAGACTGTGGACTCCGAGAAACAAACTGAGGGTTTTCGAGGGGAGGAGGATGGCGGGATGGGCAAGCCTGGTGGTGGGTATTAAGGAGGGCACAGATTGCATGGAGCACTGGGTGTTATACGTAAACAATGAATCTTGGAACATTGCATCAAAAACTACTGATGTACTGTATGGTGACCAACAATAAAAAAATTGTTTATCTGAAATTTCCATTTAACTTTTTGTATGTTACAAATACAAAAGGCCCTATATTTTACCTGGCAACCCTACACAGGCTCCCAATATAGCACTAATCTTTGCAAAAATAAGTGTGCTAAGAAAGGGCGGAAACTATCACACAGATGGTCATTGGAATGTAACCAAGCCATGAAGGCCTAGAGAATCCTTTCTGCACCCACTCCAGGAGCCCTCCCCCTTGGTGCCTGGTAAGAGGATCTCCCCCCCCCCCCCCGCCCCCAGGAGGGGCCTGAACAAAGCAGTTCTGATCCCTCAATAGCCCAAGAAAGGTAAACAGAGTCGATGCCACTTTGGTCTCTCTGGTTGTAAATACACAGCTCCCCTCTCCTCACGTCCTGTTCACGAGGAAGTGCCTATGCAATGCTCTCCTCAGCTGGGAGACAGGGAAGCCCCTTCCCTTGCCCATCCATAGCCCATTTTTAATAAGGCGACCCAGATTGCCCCAGCTGGAACTCTTCTTTCACAAAGATTTGCTTGGGGGAGCAGATGGGAAGAATGGCAGTTTCGTGGCCAGAAAAAAATTACACTGGATGCCAAAGCAAGTCCACACTCGTAAACACCAGCGCTGTGGGGAGTTTGTGTTTTTCAAGTGCAAGCATGTTGCTGAAATCTACATGCCATTTCAAAACAAGATTCTGAAAGTGCCACAGGTGGGTTTCGCTGGCAATTCTTCACTGGGATTTGCCCCCTTTTGCTCTGCTCTACAAAGCAGCAGCTCAAAGTTACTACCTCACCTCCTCTGGAAAGCCTTTTCCATTCTCCCTGAGCAACCTAGGGCCCAACCGACAGGAGTGTAGCCTCCCTGTTCCTGAAGCCAAAGTTCTATATGGCCTCTCCTACCCGGCTCTTATCTCTAAATCATATGCACCACAGCCCCCACCAAAGGCAACACCTGGTTTTGCAAGAACTTAGGGCCAAAAGCCTGAACGAGGCTTCCTCTGGACAAGACAACCACCCCCCCCACCCCCGCCCCACACACACACACAGACTAGCCACAGCTGTGAATGGGATTCTCAGAACAGGGAACCTGTCCCTCAGAGTCGCCCAATGAGAATATACAGGAGGTTTCATTCAGAAAAATATATTAAGAATATGTCATTTTATATTTGGAAAACCATTGTTTTTGCGATAAAAACACAGAAAGGAAAGTGCAAACATTTCTTAAATTTACAGAAATCAATCTTTCATATTTGGCAGGAACGATAATAGCTAATATTGGAGTGCTGCCTAACAGCAGACATTATGCTAAGTACTTTACATACATTAGTTTGTTTACTCCTCAGCTATCCCGTGAAATAGCGCTACTATCATCCCTTTGGCCAAGTGGGGAGATAAAGGCACTTCCCACGATGGAAATGCCTGTGACTTCAAACCACCGGCTCTGACCAGAATCCAGCCCTTCACCACCACTCTGCAACATGTCCCAGGACAGGAAGCACAGGGAGCCAAACGAGGGTTTAGCGATGGCCTCAGCCACCACTGGCTTCCTGTCCTGTCACAGGGACCTGAGACATACTGGGAATTAGGAAAGACAACCATAAAATCAAAATTATTACCCTGACATTTCCAACAGTCTGGTAGACTATACAGATGCTGGAGGGGATCAGTAGACTAACACTAATAAAATTATATGCTGATGTGGCACTTTCTTCTTACATCCTTGCCAAGGAAGGAAACCTTGCAAGGGAAGCCCAGGAAAAATCAAGTTTGACTGAAAATCTTCAGCCACTGAAAGAAATCTGTATGTAACAGTATTGTTTTTTGTGCCTCGAAAGAAGTAGATACTAGCTCATGTTGTTCTGCTGAATTGGGAAAACTTTATGAAGGACATTTTTTTTCTCCCTCCCTACCCTCAACATTTAAGGGGAGCCTAACAATGTCATTCATTCACTAGGCAGGCATTAATAGAGTTCTGCCATGACAAGGTGTCCTGGGGCACAATGGCTGGGTGTGACAGTAGTCCCCAGCTGAAGCCAGCACCACTCCTATAATTGAGAACATTAAATCTTATTGAAGAAATCTATATACTTTTTAAAGACAAATGTGTGGGTGTTAGCTTTCTACTGATGTGTAACAAATCACCACAGCTGATTTTCTCACAGCTCCATAGGTTAGAAGTCTGGGCACAGAGCGCTTGGGTTCTCTGCCCAGATCTCATTGGGCTGAAATCAAGGTGTAAGCCTGGGCTGGGGTCCAGTGGGGGGGGGGGTCATCTGAGGCCCAGGGTCCTCTTCCAAACTCATCCAACTTGCTGGCAGAATCTGTTTCCTTGCAGTTGTAAGACTGAGACCCCCATTTCCTGCATGACAGTCAGCGAGGCTTCTCGCAGCCCCTGAAGACCTCCTCCACTCCTTGCCATATGGCTCCCACCTTCAAGCCATCAAGGGTATGTCTTTTGCTTTAAATGTCTGACGTCATCCTCTGCTTCAAAAGGACAGGAGCTTATTAGGCTCAGTTCACCAGGATAATCTCCCTTTTCTCATCTCACATAACATAATCATGTATCTCATTATATTCATAGTTTCTGCCCATGTTCAAGGAGATTAGACAAGTGTGTGGGTCATTGGGGATCTTCTTAGAATTCTACCAGCTAGGGGCACCTGGGTGGCTCAGTGGGTTAAAGCTTCTGCCTTCGGCTCAGGTCATGATCTCAGGGTCCTGGGATCAAGCCCCGCATTGGGCTCTCTGCTCCGCAAGCAGGGAGCCTTTTTCTCCATCTCTCTCTGCCTGCCTCTCTGCCTACTGATCTCTATCAAATAAGTAAATAAAATCTTAAAAAAAAAAAAAAAAAGAATTCTACCAGCTATAATACGCAAGCATTTATGTAAAAATAGTATTTTCTCAACCACCGTTGACAGTGGTCTTCTCTGGGGTTGTTGGGACATGGGGGGAAGCAAGGATGCTTAACATACTATAGTAGTCAAAGTAGAAATGTCCTGGACAAATTACCCATAGGACCCCCACTGAGAAACACTAAATTAAATGAAACAGAAAGAACCTTAAAATTTGATGGAATGCCACAGCCTTCTTTGAGTAACAAAAGATCCATTAAAGACACGTAGTTCCTCCTTCAGACTTACTGATAGATTCTTCCCAACCAGGCCAAAGAGAGAAAACCAATGGAAGGAAACTAAGTGCTCAGCCACATAATGATGGAAGTCCAGTGATTCCCCAAAGCAGAACTAAAGAAGGAAATATTTATTTTCTTAATGTAATCTCAAATTTAATTCTTTATCACCTTCACCTTCAATTAATGTCATTGGAAGATGCTTAAATTTAACAGGTCACCCAAGGCAGGGACCAGACTGACTAGTATTCTCGATGGGGGCTGGACTAAAGGAAAACTTGATCTGGAGATCACCTCTCTGATTTAGCACACTGCTGTAGGGGCTGGGGAACAGGGACAGGTTATCCTGAAAATGGAGGTCTTTCCTGTGGAAGGAAAGAGATTTGAGAAGCAGGGAGCAGGGGAGCAAGGTCCTTCCTACCTGGAGGTTATCAGGCATTTGAGCAGGGTCTTGAAGGATGGGAAGTTTTGGATTTTGGAGGGAATTAACATTTGTTGAGTTATTTGTATTCAAACCATGGCATTTCACCAAAGAGGAACATGTGTGGAACGGAAGTGTTTCTTAAAAGCATGCGAGAGAGATACCCAAGGTAGCCAGTGGTCTAAAGATTCCTGAAAGAGAAGCCCAGGATGTTGGCTTTTCTACCCCCCATATTTCCAGGAGGAAAATGTGTCCTCACAGTTGAAGAGGTGGGAGCAGCCCCTGTCATGACATGATGGGTGGAAAGCAAGTTCTGTTTACCCAATTTTTAATCTATTTTTCTGTAACCCCCCAGGAGTTCACAGAAAGAGAGAGAAGCCATTGGCCCTATGCTTGCCAATATACTAGCTCATTAAATAGGTGGGTTAATCTTCCTTTCACATTTTGAAGGAAATGTTACAATATTTAGAGGAATATTAGCTATTTAGTCTCTTGCAAAAAGAACAATTTTGTAATGTCCCAAGGCTCTCTGAATTGGATAAGGAGACTGGAGGAAATTTCGTGTAATGAAAGCAGTTTTCCCTAAGTGAGAGGCCTTAGCAGAAAGAGGGTAAATGTTTCACCCATGTCTCGTTCATAATGATATCCACTGTCCATTTTCACAAAGAGAGCATACAATCCCCACCATCCCTCACACAATCTTGGCCTCGAATCCTCTGTTATAACCGACAAACTAGATCTTACTGCAGCTTAGGAATGGAGCTTTGGTTCTTGCTTTTTTTTTTTTTTTTTAAATATATTGTCACTTTGGTGTAACTGATTTGGGTCAGGTGTGTGCCATTATTCAGTGGGAATTGATGAGTGAGGATGACAGTTGTGCGAACAAATGGGAAAATTTCTGTTGCACCAAGTTTAAGAAAAAGAATAATATATGTGCAATGGTGTTACACCTCAAATATTGTGAGTAACCAGTAGGGTTTGATGTACTGTATGTATTTCCAATAAGGTTTGTCATATCAGTCAAACCATATAAAAAGAGTGATATGCAATTTGAAACAAGACCCAAGGTTTAGCGGAGTATGATGAGATCAAACAATAATTTAGAAAAGGAGGCCTGGGAAAAACAGACTCTTTGGATTCCGTTTCTAGAATTATCTATGCAGAATCCAGACCAGCTTTTTGTAAAATCCTACGAAAGCTTAAGTCATGATGAAGGACTGGCTGGCAGGCCTCTAACATAGCCTAGAGAAATGTGTTATGATTCAGGAATATTAAAGAAATGGACTACTCAGCAAGAATACCATAACTTTCCCATAAATTAGAAAACTCAGCATGTTCAAGGCTATTAAGGAAAGCCCAGAGCAAAATAAAAGAGAGTAACTCCTGGTACTGTTGGGCTTACAGATACCCTCCTCCTTCCAAACGAAAGGCAGACGAAAAAAGAAAATTCATTTTTTATTTGTACTTTGGCCCTGGAGCAAACATTGATATGGTTTGCTTCAACCCCACCTTCACATGTCGTGTTGGGTGGTGATGAAGAGTGGAGGAGGGGCAGCGCTGGGGCTCAGAGAGAGACTGAGTAGGAGGCAAAGGATGACAGCAGCTCGCAGAGCAGGAACAGGGGGACCAACTGTCCTGTTCACCCAACACTGGGAGGTTTCTTGGGACTGGAGACTTTGGGTGCTAAAAGTAGGAGAGACCCAGGCCAACTGGGATGACTGGTCACCCAGCAGGGATGCAGAAAGCTGAGAAGGCCAAGACTTTACCAGCCCAAGTTGTCTGGAGAAGCAGGGCTGTTGTACTTGGCTTGGTCCCGCAGGCATCTATATGGAATGTAGTTTGTCTCCCAGGTTCCGTGGAAGAGCACAACCCACACAAACACACGGACATGGACAAACACACACACATGGACAAACACACACGCGCACACACATGCACATGCACACACATACACACAACGCAGATCTTCACTATAAATATATTTACATTCTAGAACATAAGAGAGTAAGTTATGGGGTTTATACAGGTAAAGGAAAGTCTCCCATGCCATGCAGAGACAACCGCTTTTAATTCCTGGGTAAAATTCCTGCTTTACCATGGTCCTCAACCTTGGAAACATATTGGAATAACCTGGGAAGTATTTCACAAATAGTGAAGCTCAGGACAAACCCCCAGAGACTCTGATTTTGCTGGTCTGTAAAGGTCAAGTTTGGTAGGTCTGATCTCATTTCATTGATCTGGCATCAGTATTTTTTTTTTTTAAAGATTTTATTTATTTTATTTGACAGACAGAGATTACAAGCAGGCAGAGAGGCAGGCAGAGAGAGAGAGGAGGAAGCAGGCTCCCTGCTGAACAGAGAGTCCGATGTGGGGCTCGATCCCAGGACCCCGGGATCATGACCTGAGCCGAAGGCAGAGGCTTTAACCCACTGAGCCACCCAGGTGCCCCTGGCATCAGTATTTTTTAATAACACACCCACATAGACACACACAAACACATATGCACATGTGTTTGTGTCGTACCCGGGATGCTATTTTCTTTTCTGCTTTTTTCACTCAAGAGTATATGGTGTTGGGGCACCTGGGTGGCTCAGTGGGTTAAAGCCTCTGCCTTCGGCTCAGGTCATGATCCCAGGGTCCTGGGATCGAGCCCCACATCGGGCTCTCTGCTCAGCGGGGAGCCTGCTTCCCCCTCTCTCTCTGCCTACTTGTGATCTCTGTCAAATAAATAAATAAAATCTTAAAAAAAAAAAAAAAGGAGTATATGGTGAATGGCTTCCCACGTCCATAAATCAATTTTGCAACACCATAGGTGGTGGCATCGTATTCCAATGTATGACTTAATTTATTTAACAAATTTTTATAGTTGCACATTTTTACTGTCTCCAAATTTTGCTCTCTCATCTGCACTGGGAATAATAATTAAAATTCTAGACTCTGAATTGAATGGCTTTGGTTCAAGTCCCAGGCACTGCCCTCTTAACTGCAAGTGGCTTCAAACAAGTCCTTTAACCTCTCTGAGCCTCACATTCCTTCTCTGTTAAATGAGGGTACAGTGGCACCTACCATTTAAATGAGAAAATATATATAAAACACCAACCACAAGATTTAAAAGCATTAAGAAATATGGGGCTCCTGGGTGGCTCAGTCAGGTAAGGGTCCTATTCTCGATTTCAGCTCGGGTCATAATCTCAGAGTTGTGAGATCGAGCCCCACATTGAGCTCCATGCTCAGTGTGGAGTCTCTTTCAGATTCTCTCTCCCTCTGCCCCTCCCCCTGCTCCTGCTCATTCATGCACTCTCTCTCTCTCTCAAATTCACCAAAAAAAGCATTGTGATTATATAACTATTAATATTTGCCCACTTCTCAAATTACTTTCTTAGGATAAATACCCAAAAGTTCAATTTGAGTCTAACAGTATGCACATTTTTGAGGCTTGTGATATAATTACCAAACCACTCTCCCGCAAAAGGGTAAATTTAGAGTATCATGCAATTACCAGTGTCGATGCTAAGAGGAAAAGGTGACTTCACCAATTTTTTTCAACCCTTACTCACGTTGTACCAATTTCATGTCTTAAGTTGATTATACTTTTTTTTTAAAGATTTTATTTATTTATTTGACAGACAGAGATCACAAGTAGGCAGAGAGGCAGGCAGAGAGAGAGAGGGAAGCAGGCTCCATGCTAAGCAGAGATCCCGATGTGGGGCTCGATCCCAGGACCCTGGGATCATGACCTGAGCCAAAGGCAGAGGCTTTAACCCACTGAGCCACCCAGGCACCCCAAGTTGATTATACTCTTAATGCATTTTACTTTTGATTCATGAACACAGTAGGATGATCAGGAAAATTTGAAAATTAAGCATAACATTCCCCTAAGAACTGTATTGAAAAAGATAATAATATCTGTAATTTATTTGTAACTTATTTCCTAACTGCATGCATGGCAAAAAAAAAAAAAAAAAAGAGTTCACACACATACACAAAAATGACACAAAATAGCAAAAATAAACATTTAGAGAAAAAAATCTTGATATTTGAACAAGAAAGTATGAGATATACTGGAAGGCTATGAGACAGTCATTAATTTCAGCTCTGAGCTTCCTGGCAACAAAAGTAAACATTTTCCCATTACAAAATAAAAGGGAGGCATGTAAGTTCATCTAGAAATAGATGTCTTCCTGTTACTAAATTCTAAGAAGAATTACTATACATTTCCTTATGTAAAAGCCACCAAGTAACATAACAAACAATATAGTTTGCCCTAAACTTGCTGAAGATGTAAAATTTTTCACAGGACTACTTCTCATACAGAACCTTAAGAAAAGGCAAGGACATAAGATCTGGTTGTATACCAGTAAAGACAGACTTTTGGTTCTAAATATACAATTTGGTTCTAAAATATACAACATATGTTGTGATACATACAACAAAATATACAACAAAGTTGTGATTCCAACTTTGGTGTTTCTCAAGTGTGAGTTCAATCACGGAGTGATTAGTGTTGTTTAACACTGTTTAACACTATCTCTTATTTTCCCCACTTTTGAACACAGTAAGTTTGCACTTTTCAGTCTCCTAAAATTAGGTAAAACCATCTGACATTCTGTAGCCTATGAAATGTGAACTTCAGTAATATGTGGAACTTCCAGGGGGAAGCTTCAAATATCAGGGCCCATTTTGCCACAATAGAATCCTGCTGCGGTCATTAAAGGTGACCAACAGATTCTTAGATGTGCCACCTAAAGTGTAAGCAACCAAAGAAAAAAAAATAGATAAATTAGATTTCATAAAAATTAAAAGCTTCTGGGCATCAAAAAACACTACCCAGAAAGTGGTAAGACGACCCACAGAATGGGAGGAAATGTTCAATCACATATCTGATAAAGGTCTAGTGTCCAGAATAAATAAAGAATGCTTATAGCTCAATATTAAAAAGACAACCAGGTTAAAAATTAGAGGATTTTGAACAGATATTTCTCCAAAGGAGATAAGCGAATGGCCAGTAAGCACATGAAAAGATGCCCAACGTCGTTAGTCATCGCAAATCAAAACTGCTTCCTACAGGGGTGCCCGGGTGGTACAGTTGGTTAAGCATCTGACTCTTGGTTTGAGCTCAGTCATGATCTCAGAGACCTGGGATCTAGCCCTGTGTTGGGTTCCACACTCAGTGGGGAGCCTGCTTCTCCCTCTCCCTCTGCTGCTCTCCCTGCTTATGTTCTCTCTCTCTCTATCTCAAATAAATAAATAAAATCTTAAAAAAAAAAAAAAAGAATGCTAAGGTCAAAATGAAGCCTCAGCTAGCCTGGGTCCCTGAGTGACCTCAAATTAGCAAAACCCCCTCAACTTCTTTTGAGTTATATCTTTTTTTTTATATTGTTGCATAAGTTTGCCTATCCTTACTGATACAAAACACAAATTACTTTTAAAAGGAGTAAATTTGTATAGACCCAAAGTTCATATAACTTATATTCATTATTATGTCACTTAGATAGATGCAAATATAAATTTCAGCCCAAGGTTTTGTATATGTGAACAATAATAAAGCCAAAACAAGCTTACAAAGTAACACAAATCTACAAGACCAATGAAATTCGAGTTAGCAGCATGAAGTCAACCTGGGAGGTGATGTTGTTTGCTGGAACTGAATCACAGTGACCGCTAGGGCACAGGTCCCACGTGTCTGACATGCAGATAGTGTCATCCTATGTGACAGCAAAATTGTCCATCATGCTTCTCGGTTCAAATTCCCACAACAATACACTGAGCACAGATACATCTCATGAACTTGTAGCAAAAGAATTCTATTCAATACATATGAAAACTAATGCAGACATAAAATTATGGACAAAGAAATGGTATGGCAGTATTTGTTTCTAAACTGATCGTTTAGGCTACTTAAGACCTATTTATATTAGCTTTTTTTTTTTGGATTTTTGTCAAAAACCAACATTTCATCTCTGATTCTTTTAGAAAAATCTCATCCCCCCCAAGCATATTCTTGAAGACCTATGGCTCTCAGTTCAAGAAACACTGCTGTAGGATAGACACTGGTTTTTTAATTTGACTATGTGTCAGAATCACCAGGAAGGGCTTGTTAAAACACCAATTTTTCAGTTTCCAATTCAGTAAGTCGGGGGTGGGGTCCAAGATTTTACATTTCTAACAGTTTCCTAAGTGATACCAGTGCTGGTGCTCTGAGGTCACTCTCTGAGGACCACTGCCCTCTATCCAATATTAGTTGACACCGTGATATCATTCAGTTCAAGACAGATTTCCCTGGAAGAAGCCAGACAGCAATCAACTCAAAAATACACTCTCCTCTGATGCGGGAAGATCAGCGTTCTGTTGGGCTGATTGGAAAGAGAAACTTCAGCTTTGATCACCAAACAATTAGGTTGAAAAGTAGTCTTTGATAATGAAAACTGTGATCGTTAATTTTGTGTGCTAATTTGACTAAAGCCACAGGATGCCCAGACATTTGGCCACGCATTATTCTAGGTGTGCCTGTGAGGGTATTTCTGGATGAGATTAACATTTAAATAAGTGGACTATTAAAGCAGGTTGGCCAGGGACACCTCGGTGGCTCAGTGGGTTAAAGCCTCTGCCTTCAGCTCAGGTCATGATTCCGGGGTCCTGGGATGGAGCCCTGCATCGGGCTCCCTGCTCAGCAGGGAGCTTGCTTCCCTTCCTCTCTCTCTGCCTGCCTCTCTGCCTACTTGTGATCTCTGTCTGTCAAATAAATAAAATCTAAAAATAAATAAATAAATAAAGCAGGTTGGCCTTCCTAATACAGGTGGGTCTCATCTAATCAGTTGAAGGCCTGCATTAAAAACAAAAGGCTGACCCTCCCCCCAAGTAAGGAGGAGCTCCTGCTCAACTACTTTGAGATGGGACATGATTTTTTTCCCTGCCTTTGGACTCATACTAAAACATCCACTCTCTGATCTCAAGCCTGCTGGCATTCGAACTAGAGCTATACCATTTCCTGGGTCTCTAGCTTGCTGATTATCATAATCACGTGAGGCAATTACTTAAGATAAATCTCTTTATCTGTGTACATCCTATTGGTTTGGATTCTCTGGAGAACCCTGACTAATATAAAAACTAATGAGCCTTTCTTGGATTTTCACACAGACCAAGTGCAGAGGTAGAACAGGGAAATTCTCATTAATAAACCTCCATGATCCATCCACTTCCAGTCAAAGGTTTCTATAGCAACCTGAGTTCCAAAGCAAGGCTCAGGCCACATTTTCACAAACTACAGCTAGCTGAGTGGAAATCAGTAACCCCTTGTGATCAACCAAGAAAATGAGGAATTATAATAAAAGACCAGCATCTGTGCCTGAGTTGAATTAATTTACCAAGATTTAGGAGTATAGAACACAGGACACACACGCCTACCTACCACAGAGATCACCTAATTGCTTGAGGTCAAAGTAACATTTCACACCATTACCACTGTTTCATGCATGAAAATATTTCTTTCCTTCCCTTTTCTTAATTCAGCCAAACTCTTCCTGAGAGACCACTTAGCATTGTGTTAACAGTGTGAGTGAGCTCTGCAGTCTTGCTTTCTGAATGTCAATCTCATCATTTTCTAGCTGTGATGACCTTGAACAAGTCATCTGTACAAGCTTGAGTTTACTCATCTGCTCACTAGGAATAAGAATTCTAACCTGTATTAGTCAGGAT
This sequence comes from Enhydra lutris kenyoni, assembly GCF_002288905.1. Taxonomy (NCBI): domain Eukaryota; kingdom Metazoa; phylum Chordata; class Mammalia; order Carnivora; family Mustelidae; genus Enhydra; species Enhydra lutris. Next base: position 68,708,857 of record NW_019154085.1, on the reverse strand, counting down.
CTAATCAATGAAATGAACTAGTTATAAGTATTTACAATAGAAAGAGTGTAATCCAGGGAATCCTTTCCACAGATGACAGGGGTCCTGGCAGAGATAAAACCACTATCTGTCCTGGGGAGGAAGACAAGGCAGGAGATGAAATGATGGAAGTCCAAGGTCACCTGAGGAAACTGGGTCTCTGAGGGCTTGTCTGGCAGTTGCTGTCAGAGCAGCCACCTGAGGCAGAGACAGGGGTGGGGAGGGGAATTCTCTGGGATCCTTCTTCCCTCACCTCTCAGTCCTACCAGTGCCTTCCACCAGACACTACCCACACACGGCCCGGGACACATGCCCTACAAACTGGCTCTCCTGTGGCTCACAGCGAGGCTACATCTGGAGGCATGATCGCATGGCCAGCACAAGACTCCAAGGATCAAGTGACAATACATGCGAAGTCCCTGGTCTGCTGGAGATGGCAGGGTTCCTTAAGTTGTATATTTTAAATTGGGGTTCTTGTGCCTCACCAACTTTTTCCTCACCCCCTTCAACAAATTTTCCACTCTTCACAGTTTCTCATTGTCCTCCTACTCTCTTATCACCCAGTTCTTCCCTCCTACTTCCTCGCCCACTCTCAACAGCAGACAGCAAGTTGGCCGGCCTCCCAAGGAGACTACAGACACAAAGAAATCCGAGGGATGGTGGTTTCACAGTTTAGCCACCAGATCCAAAGATGTCCTCCTCCTCTCGGACCCTGAATCCCCTGCCTCCATATGCCAGGTCTCAAAGGCACAAACAAGGTGACAGGACACATTGGCCCCTTATCCTGAACTTCTCCCCACCCATCACCAATGACCATGGTAGACTGTGCAGTTCACCAATCAACTCCTTCAAACACTCCCGCGCAGACCTACTACCTGAAGAAGGAGAAGATTGGACCCTATCGTCCTGTGATATTACTGTGGTTTCCATTTGCGTAAGGCTGGATTCTCACATGTTCCCTGCCTACCTGTGTTAGCCAAAGGGGAAAGTCCCAAATTCTCAAGACCTGGTACAGAGAGGTTTTCTGTTTCCTGAAGAAACACCTAAGAACAAAAGACCCTGAGGCTTATCCTAGGAGCAGCACAGAATAGAACATGCTCAAATCCAACCCTTCTTATAAATAAATTATTCATTGATTCACATAATTCAGAATTATAAAGGGAAAATTAAGACAAGAAAAGTGATTCCATTGCATAAGGTCTATATGAACTTATGGGCCTATGTCTATCTTTACCATGTTCAACCCCCCACACATTTTTCTAGCACATCTTTTCCCTGGGGGGGTATAAAGGACTCACTCCTCTGGCACTGTCTTTAACTGGAACCCAGTCCATCCAGCTTGACCAACACATACCAATTTAAGTCCAGCTAGCGAGCAGCTGGCCAAAAATTCAACTTTTGCTTTGTACAGGTGTGATACAAGTCAGGGCAGGGTTTTAGGCATTTAACTAGTCCTGCTCCACCTGTAGTGCCGCTCCAAAACCAACAGCATCGGCATCACTCTCTGTTAGAAATGCAAATGCTCAGACCCCACCCCTACCCCAGCCCCCCGAAAGCAGAAAGTGCTGGGTGGGACTCAGCCCTCTAGGTGATTTTGATGTAGGTGAGATCGAGAACCATCATGCTAGGGGGAAAATGATATAAAACCGACAGATTCAAGAGAAACACGTCATTGGTCTTTTTTCTAATGACCTGAATTTGAATTTAAATCCCAGATCTCCCCATAGTCTGATATCTATAAGCTTTCTCATGCCTATTTTATTCTGTACTTACTGTCCTAAAAAGACTTTTATTATTACGAGAAGGAAATTTCAAGCAAGAATACAATAGAAGTTAGAATGCTGCTACTATTGTCCTCTCAAAATGAACCAACTCCCCTGGACCAGACTGTCATTTTAGGTTGGGCAGAAAGGAGGGCCATATGCCTTTTCTAAGCATGTCACACTTTTGCTGGTAAATGCTCCTTTCCTGTAATTGGGTGAATGTGCACAGACACCCTTCTGTACCCACCAAGAAATAGCAGGTCTCAACATGGGAATGGAGCCATATTTCCTTGCTCTCTTTTCAACCTCATAAAAGCTCTTCATCCTTTCCAAGTAGAGGGGAGTTTTGGCAAAGATTTCTCGACGGTGACAAAAAGCACTTTCTCTCCACTCTTTTCTTGTGCTGTTAGGTTTGAAGCCCTTTTGCCCAGAGAACAATACGCTACAGTTACTTTACGTTGCGGCTCTCCACTGTGCTTCCTCGACCCTCATGCTCACAGGCCACCATTTTAGCATCAGAGAACCCGTAGCTGCCGTGAATCTAAGTTTAATGTAAGTCAGGCCTGTGAGTGTTATTACTCCAACTCTTGGCGGATTGCTCTGAGAGGTTTAATTTAAAGAAAGCAACGGGGCACCCCAGTTAGAAGGCCAGTGAGCAGGAAATGGACTCCCACATCAATAGAATGCTAACTACCCTGGCCGGCACACAACCCAAAAACTAATTGGGGAAATTTAGGAAGTCAGAGAAAATGAATAAATAGAGAAGAACCAACCAATTTCCTTTTTTCATTTTTATAAAGACTGTGACTGTAGGCTGTAATCTTCTTCTCATCACTAATGAAATGGAGGAAAAGGGGAGTCTAAAGTATGTGGTGGTGTTCAGTAACCCATAACTAAATGCACGGCGACATCAAAACCATACATCTCAACTGGAAATACAATGAAGGGCCTAGAAATTTTATGTGTTTTTCTTTTTTTTAATGCAACTTTCAAAAAAAAAAAATAACTCTTAAAAAAACCTCCTTTAATACTAAACCAGAAATATATGATGTATTTTTAAGCATTGTTACACAAAACATTGTTACACAAAACCAGCTCTCTCTATAGCCTCAAGTGAAGTAAAGATTTGCTGGGTAACTTGATAATTAGATCATTCTAGACAGTCAATCTAGGCAAATCATGTCCCAGAGTTAATGCTTCTCCTTGTAATTATCTTATGTCTACCCACAACCATCAAATTAACCAAATAACCACCGAGTCTCCAGTATGATGTGCAGACAAGCCGCAGAGCCTCTACAAGGGCTTCTCCTCCTTCTTCTCCATCTCCTTCCTTCATATATTACTATTTGCTGTTCTGTCCTTTCCCCCTTCAGAAGTGACTTGGGCTACTTGGAGAAGATAGGCTACAGGGGCCAACCATTTACAGAAGGATTTATTGGCAATGTTACAAACCTGCATTTTGTTTTCATCAATGCTCACCTCTAACAGCTTCAGGAGTTCTACCAAAGAGGCTCACTTTGAAAGTGGACAGAGAACCCCAAATGGTTGACAGGTGCAGGTCTAGCGTTTCATGGTTTTCAACATGCTGACTCCTGCTGTGTTTGTTCCATCCCACTCCTGTAAGGTGGGGGTTAGTTTACATGCATGAAAACTACCTTCTCAAGGGACTTTCCCAAGGTCCAAGGGCTCATAAAATCAAGGGTTCCCTAGAACTCAGGTCTCCTGCTCCGGAATGCTCTGAGATGGGATGGGGCTGGAGTGTATTTCTAGGAGTCAAATACCAAGGAAGGTATAATTTTGATTCCCCGAACTGAGGGTAGAATACAGAAGAACCACTGCCCCGGGGCGGATATGGACAGGTGTTTCTGAGCTTGGCTTCCGTATTTGTGAGTTTTATGTCTCTAAACTACTACAGCTTTCTAACCATGGCTTTGACACCCTTCACCCCTGCTTTCTCGATGCCAGTAAGAATGAGAAGATGAGGTTTCTGGCCCTCCAGGTACAACTAAAAAGGATGACAATTGCAGAACTTCTCAGAGCCCCCCTGACAATACGTATTCTAAATTCCAGCATTTTGGGGGTATGAGATTTATTTCAGAAAATCCAGACCCAAACACACTTTGTTATGTATGATGTCCCAGAATTGAGAAAATTTCTGAATACTCCCTTCAAAATTCCTGGAGACAAGAGTCCAGTAAGTTAAGGAAGAAATTTAGCTTTAATGAGACTAAAGTCTTATTGGGTACCATCTTGGCTGGCTTTCACATATTGGGGGATTGTTCCAGAGCTGCAAGTTCAAAACCTCCAAAGTCAGCTTAACCATAGGTAATTAGGTTCCAGGGAAACTATTCATTCTACCCAAAGTCTGTCAGCACTGATTTTTAATTAAGAGCTGATTTACTGACTCAAACTGAGTAAAACCTTTCCTATGACTCGACACTTGCATGTTCTAATGAGGATATCCCACCTCTATGTAGAGGTTTTTTTAGTGAGACTGGCATTATTGAAAAGAGGTAGACATTTGAGAATATCATGGCAAGTATTACATGTGAAATAAGGGTGGGGTGGCTTTAATGCTGGGAGCAAACAGAAAGGAAATGACTCTGAAAGGTAAAGTAGTTGACAGCTCAAGGAGAGAAATTTCTCAGTATGCATGCAGTAAGGTCCAGGGTAAAGAAACAGTTTTATCCAGGACAAAAGAAACAGGATACTTAAGGGCAAACTGAGGACCAGCTACAGAGAGCATCCCTTAAAGATGTAGAAATAAGGAAACCAGTCAAGAGGCACTGCCCCTGATCACGTGGTGAAGAGGGGGTAGCTGGAACTCGTACCAGTACCCCTTTGTAGCCAGTACTCCTTTGTGTCATCGAAAATGCATTTCATGCTAAGAAACGGAAAAATAAACTCACACTGGCTGAAAACAATGAAACTGATTTACTGGTTCCTAACACTGGAAGTCAGAGTTGGATTTGATTTAGTGACTTAAGTATATTATCAAGGATCCAAGTTCTGTCCTTCTTTCTGCTCTGATACTGTGAGGAGCTCAGCTGGGGCTATCGACTAGAGTATAGACACGGGGCCTCGCCACATGCCTCGGACTTCTCCTACTGGGTCTGAGATCCAAGAGGGAGCATCCCATGTTGAATATTCAAAGAGACCCAGAAGGAAGCTGCAAGGTGCCTTATGACTCAGCCTTAGAAATCTCAGAATGTCATTTCTATGCATTCTACTGGTCACACAAGGCACCAAGGCCAACCCAGAGTTAAGGGAGAGGGGAATAAACTCCACTTCTTAAAAAGAAGAATAATGGGGCACCTGGGTGGCTCAGGGGTTAAAGCCTCTGCCTTCAGCTCAGGTCATGATCCCAGGGTCCTGGGATCGAGCCCCACATCAGGCTCTCTGCTCAGCGGGAAGCCTGCTTCCTCCTCTCTCTCTGCCTGCCTCTCTGCCTCCTTGTGATCTCTGTCTGTCAAATAAATAAATAAATATTTAAAAAAAATTTTTTTTAATTAAAAAAAAAAAAGAAGAAGAAGAAGAATATATGTGTACAGGAAGGAAAGAACCCTTGGAGACCATCCACCACAAGGCAACATGGCCAAGCACCATAGAGACAGCTGCCTATGCAGAAACCTCTAATTAGCCACCACGGCCAACATGCTGAAGACCAGACTCTTGGCCTCTGAGACCCTCTGCCTGACCCAACTGACTTTTCCAGGCTCTTCTTCCATTATTCTCAGCCACTTGTTTTTGCCTAAATCAACCCTGTGTTTTTCCACTTCTATGCTTTTGTTGCAAAGGCCCTTCTTCCCAACCAAATCTTGTCCCTTGAAGGTTCAACTCAAATCCCTCCTGCCCCTGACTTGACTGCCCCACACTCAGATGATTTCCAACCTCCCTGAACTCATCCCACACCACCAACCAGGCCCTTCTCACGGAGTAGTTCATGGGGTGATGTACCATCGGTCAGCACAGCACCAAGAGAAAGAATGAATAAGGAAGGACAGGCTTTTGCTCATTATTCTCTTGGTTTAATTTTTCACAACCAACATTTTAAAAAAATATAAAAACAATAGGTTTTAGGGGTGCCTGGGTGGCTCAGTGGGTTAAGCCTCTGCCTTCGGCTCAGGTCATGATCTCAGGGTCCTGGGATCGAGCCCCACATCAGGCTCTCTGCTCAGGAGGGAGTCTGCTTCCCCACCCCGCCAGCGTCTCTGCCTACTTGTGATCTCTCTGTCAAATAAATAAAATCTTTTTATTTTTTTTTTAGATTTTATTTATTTGACAAACAGAGATCACAAGTAAGCAGAAAGGCAGGCAGAGAGAGAGGAGGAAGCAGGCTCCCTGCTGAGCAGAGAACATGATGCAGGGCTTGATCGCAGGACCCTGAGATCATGACCCAAGCCGAAGGCAGAGGCTTTAACCCACTGAGCCACCCAGGTGCCCCTAAATAAATAAAATCTTAAAAAAATATATATACGTTTTAAGCAAGGGCTAGTAGAAATAGATTAGAAAGATTGATGAGGGCTAGAATAACCTCCAAAGTATAATTTTAAAAAAATGTTTACTCTGACAATACTAGAAACAAACAAAAAGACCCGTTCTAGACAGTTAATATCTGTCTAGATATTAACTCATGGCTGTAACCTCTATTAATGTTACATTTCTCAGCATTTTATCATTTTTACACTCCAGCATTTTCCCTGAGACTGTTCAGCAAGTGTGAGGAATGGTGTCAAGAGGGTTGGAAACTGAGTGCTGCTCCAGGCACAGCCTGAGGTCTACACAAAGTATTGGCCAGCTGAAGCACAAAATCAGAAGTCATCCCTCACCCAGACCTCACCATCTTTTATGAGTGTGGAAAGAAGTTCAGATATGAATCATACTGAGGCCACTTCCCTCTTTAGGCTATTTCACAATGGACCGTCTTGAAAACTGCCATCCCAGAAGAGAAAATCTGCTCTTTCCCTGACTCTGTTTTATACAACATAAACTCTCTGTATAGATTCTTCTGCTACCTCAGCCTTTACTCAGTTTTGGCTCCCTTGAGTTAAAAAACGGCCAAGCAAAGACACAGGGAAGCAGTGTCCATAAGGAGGTCCTTCAAGGCTTCCTCCAGCTTTCAGACAGGGGGCACAACACATTAGTAACTAATGAAAAGCTCTCTGATTTATCATGACCTGGAGAAAGGAAGCCCACAGTCTCCTCGGGATTAACAACTCTCCCTGAGAATGCATCTCTCTTTTTAACCCAAATCCATCTTCGTGGTTCTACAGTGGTCTGCCTTCATGAGCTGGGCTGAAGGCAGGTGCTGTGATGACCCATGTTACTTCTCCCATGAATCTTTTGGAGAAAGAAGATGGGAGATGACCCCATCCTTGCCTTTGTAAGGTAGCATGAGACATAACTCTGAGCAGAGACACTCTTCATGTATGTAAATGAAGAAGATGGGTGTTACCCCTGGAAAGAGAATTAGGAAAAAAAAATAAGAATGAAAGGAAGTCCCTGAATATTTCCCTCGGTCTCTATCTTAAGCAGGTATTCCTACAGTCAATAGTGTGGGAGATACAAGGTCTCTCATACTAATTCATCCCCACACAAGATGTCACTTGGGACATCCAAGTACAAAGACAGACCCCCCCACAAAGCTCCCAATTAGGGAACAGAAAGAGGGAGAGGAGTGGATAAGCACAGCTGGCTATGTCAGTGTTCTCTCTCTTTTTTTTTTTAAGATTTTATTTATTTATTTGACAGAGACACAGCAAGAAGAGAGGGAATGCAAGCAGGGGGAGGGGTGGAGGGAGTGGCGGGCTTCCCGCTGAGTAGGGAGCCCGATTCGGGGCTCTATTCCAGGACCCTGGGATCATGACCTGAGCTGAAGGCAGACACTTAACCACTGAGCCACCCAGGTGCCCCTATGTCAACGTTCTACAGGGTCTTGGACTATCTAAATCAATCCTTCCCGTTGGTGTGGAAAGGGAGATAGCAGAGAGCTATAGAACATTCTAGAGTAGAAACACTTAGGTATAAAAATGGATCAGAGCTTAATGTCAGGCACTGACAAGGCCACGCTGCTGCCAGGCGCCAACCTCCACGCCACAGCCCCCTCACACGTGTTTACAGAGGTGGGAGGCTCAGGGACAGGGGTGCTGTGATGAGTAAAACAGCCGCCATCCGAGCGCGCGGCTATTACATGGTTGTCTAGACTTTCTCCCCTTGAGTTATGATGAAACAGATGGATACAACGCACAGAATTCCCTCACCAACAAATCCCTCTCCAAGAACTCTGCTTGCGAAAACACTTCCTAGGATGAAAAACTGTATCAATGGGGGCTAGTGAGGCCAAGTGAGGCCAAGAGATTTTGCAAGCTACTGTGAAAACAAAATCACCTGTGGCTCCTGACAACTGCATGGCTTTCTAACCCTGTGACACCTGGGACTCATTGAAAATGGGACCTTTGAGCAAAATCTTCAAGGAAGTGAGGGCAATGAGCTACAGGGGCAGCTGCGTGAACAGCTTTCCAGACAAAAGGAATGGCCTCACTAAGGGATCATAAGAGGATTTCTCTTTCCCGCATTCTGGAATTTTACCCCTATGGGCAATATCAGAGGCTGGGCTGAACCAGAGGCGGGGAGGCCAGAGCAGCCAACACTTATGAGGGGAGCCCCACATTAACCTTTAAGGCCTTTGGGATGACAGGGAGACAGAGACTTGGTAGTTCTAGGGGCTTAGACTCATTCCTCTTTCATGCTCACGTCCTCCCGAGTGAGCCCATCTCCTCCCCCAGCCCAGACCTTCCCCTTGGTCCCTACTCAAAGATCCCACTTTCTGCTGGACATCTCCACATATCCCAAATGGAACTTCACATCTTTCCCACAAAGCTTTTTCTTTTCCTCCTGGGTTCAGAAGTCTACCCTGTTACCTAAGCCAGAGACCTGGGGATTATATTTGTCTCTTCTCTTTCCCTCATTGCCTGTACCCAAAAAGATACACTATCTAGTAATTCAACTTGCATTTCCAGAATCCCTCATCTCTATTTCCCCTGCCATTATCTTCCATCAGACAATGATCACATCCTCACTAGTCCCTAGCCTAGCCAAAATGGTCTTTCTAAAACCAAATCTGACCTTGTCACTCCCTTCCCTAACAATCCTCAGTGGCTTTCCATAGTACAAAGCCCTCACTCCCTAGAATGTACAGAAGCCCCCACACACACACTCCCTGGCCTCTGCCTCCCCCCCAGCCTCACCTCTGGCCTTTCTCCCCATAAACCTTGTGCCAACATCCCCCACCATACCACTTGTGGTGGTCCCATGAAATGGCCACGCTCTCCATTCTCTGCATCCTTTGCATGCGCTGAATACCCTTCCGAGCCTTCTCCACATATTCTCCAAGACTGCTGGGACATCACCTCTTTTTTTTTATTTTAAAGATTTTATTTATTTATTTGACAGACAGAGATTTTAAGTAGGCAGAGAGGCAGGCAGAGAGAGGAGGAAGCAGGCTCCCCGCTGAGCAGAGAGCCCGATGCAGGGCTCGATTCCAGGACCCTGAGATCATGACCTGAGCCGAAGGCAGAGGCTTAACCCACTGAGCCACCCAGGCGCCCCATGGGACATCACCTCTTGTGGGAGGACCTCCTGACCTCCCTGGGAGTCTGTTAGTGCCAGCCCTCTTTGTACTCTATCAAGCACTGTGATTTTCCCCCACCTATACTCATAACCTTGAATTATAACAGTTCCTCTCTCCCTCACAAATCTTCTAACTTATTTAAGGCAAGAGCTATTTATCCCTGTTTGTCAAACAAATGGGAACCATCGCAGAGCCACATTTTAAAAAAGTAAAATGGAAGGATTCTTGGCCCACAGGAAAACCCAAGAGTTTTGTTTGGTATGGGGGACAGGGCAGCTGCTCAAACCTCACACTGGAGAATCACACTAGAAATGCAGAAAGGAGACCCAAGGCACATCAGTTCTAGGAGCTAGACTGGAAGAGACTGTAATTCAATTACAGCAGCAAACCCTATACATGCAGGAAGATCTTTACTGTTTATTGCACACATAGCAAGATTTTCTACTCAAAACTTTTTTTTTCTTAAAGAATTTTACTTACTTATTTGACAGAGAGATACAGCAAGATTAGGAACACAAGCAGGCAGAGTGAGAGAGGGAGAAGCAGGCTTCCCACTGAGCAGGGAGCCTGATCCAGGGCTCCATCCCAGGACCCCAGGATTCTGACCTGAGCTGAAGGCAGATGCCTAATGACTGAGCCACCCAGGCACCCCTCTACTCGAAACTTTCAAAAATCAGAGGTAAGATGTAATTCTCAAGAAGCAGAGGAATGTTTACCTCTTGATTACACAGGGACAGAATGATGACTGCTTTCATAAATTAGGTGTTTGTGAAAATAAGTACATTTTTGTTGCCTAGAATCAAGAACCTTGGCCGATAGACTAAATAATGTTTATTGAGTGTCTTCTATGTGTCAGGCATTGTGCTGAGCCCCACACATGCATCATCTCCTTTAAAGAGTATCTTAGTCATAGGCCAACCATGGCTGCATTGTATGCCTTTCCTTGGATCTTACCAAAACATCCTTTCCTTATATCCTTGTATCCTTACATGACCCAGGACACCTCTAGTCCCAACTTCCAGCAACTACTTATAGCTTAAACCAAACCAAACTGTGCCCTAAATCAAAGTTCTGTGGTGTTTTGGGTAAGCAAAACAGAGAACTCAGAAGGAATGCTAAAAAACCCAAAGTTACATTTCAATTTCAAAAGGAAAAACATTAAGACAAACCTTACCCCATTGCAAAATAAGTTTCAGGAACTCAAACAGGATTAGAGCAAAGGAAATACATCAACTTAAACCAAGATTTCTTTTGGAAACATATTCTAATAAGTCACCTTCATGTGAAAAGGGGGAGGCAATTTCTTTTGGGGGCCTGTGAAGGACGGCTGCAAGTATTTATTGCAGGGAACAAAAATTTATCTTGATCTAATGAATAATTTTTTTCTAATTGGTCTCTTTGCCCCGCTATTGGTCAATTTTCTGTTTTCAAAATGAAGAATTTCTTCCGGATGGTTGCCCAGAGGGTAAGAACCTGATGGATGTGGGACCATATACACTGTCCCTTGATACTTGTCTCCCACGGGACACGGTTTCTTTCCTTTTCCCAGCAGGAAAGCTGAATCTGTAGTAAGTCCCCACCCCGCTCTTGTGGTTATTCTTAGGATCAAGTGGGCTTCAAGGTTCAATGTATGACCTTGAAACAGAGGTGTTGCCTATGTGTGTAGCTCAGCTGATGTGGGAATTAAATGCATAAGTTGCAATTCAAGGATACTAGAAAATCAACTGTATATTCAACAGCATGCTACAGATTATACCAGCCTAGATAGTACAAGTATTCCTAAAGCAATTAACTAGCCTGCGGCTGTCTATTATAGAGCACCTACCATGTCCCAGGCTCTGTGCTAAGCTCTTCACCTCACAGTGGTAGTCAGCATTTCAAACCTGGAGGATCAACTCGTGTGTGCTAATTGATTTTATAGACAAACTAGACCCTTGGAAGAACATTCAGATTCAGTTTTAACTTCTGTCCTCCAGGAGATCAACCCTGACCCTCGCAGGCTCAGGGAGGCATCCTTCTTCTGAACTGCCCCCATGTGAGTATTTCTACCGCTGGGCTGACCTCATTGTTTCACAGTTCTCTTTGTGTGTCTGTCTGTTCCTAAACTCAGACATGAAATCCATGAGGGCAAGAGACTATTGGCAAATCCTCACGGCTGCACGCAAGATAGTGTTGCTGTACGGCATGTAAGCACTGGATTTGGGTGGAAGATATGGGGAAAATAGCAAACAGATGGGGAGCAATTACCCCCATAAATGGACTCAAGTCAAACTTTAAGATTAAGGACTTTTCAGAAGATGGCAGTGATTTCTAAATGGGTTTATTTATCATCAGATAAAAATCGACAAGTACCAAAGAATTAACATAAACTTATGGATGGCAAGCTTCCATTTGAGAGCACTGAATCCATTTCCTGTAACCTAATAGTTGGCCATCACAGCTCGACTTCAGCGGGTAAATACCACTCTGTTCTATACAGAGCTGATGACCTCTGAAGTTAGAGGTGAAGGTGGAGACTCAAATATTCAAGGGTGGCGCCTACTGGCAGGATATCATACTGCAGCTCAGTTCTATTAGACCTTAAAAAATGACAACCGAAACAGTAATGTGCGTTTGAGAGTTTTCTGGTCCCCAACATCCAAACCTTCTTCCTATTTCGGTGGAATCCTCCATTATAAGAGGCCCCAATCTCTACTTGAGGCTAAACTAGATAAACCCTCCCTGACCTTGGGCTCAGCTGATTTAGACTGAATCATCGGTGATTTTGAATCTTAAGTAAGAGATTCAAGTAAGAGAAGAAGGAATGGGTAGCTTAGGGTTATAGCAATGGCAGAATCCAGAGGGAACAGAATGTCCTAATAATCTTATATCTGCTGCTGGCCTTCCTTAATTCCTGCCTATTTTCAGCATCTGCTTTTCCAAACTCCCTTTCTGTGAACAATCCAACATCTTCCCAACAAATTCTTTCTCCACTTAAGGGAACCAGAGTATGTTTCTGTTGCTTAGAATCAAGAATCCTGACTGATAGACTAACAATTCCTTAGTGCCTTCTCTGTTCAGGCATTGTGCTCAGCCCACACACACATGATCACATTTAGTCCTGCTAAATGAAGTGAAGTAAGATTAAAGGAGGAAATAGGGGCAAAAAGACTAATTAAGTTGCCCAGGTCAAACATCTAGTTTGGCAGAGCCAGGATACAAAATCAGCCAGTTTGACACTAGAAATAATGCTCTTAATCATTCCATTACCTCAGGAAGGAAAAAATTCTGGGGCTTTTGAAAGTATGAAATTGGAAAATGAGATTTGAAAAGAGTCCTACAGTCTATGGGCCTTGTGAACTAACAAATCAGGGAGAGAAATCCTGCAAAATGGTAAGGAAAATGAAATACTACGTTGAGTTTGGAGACCATCTTGCCATGAGGTTAATGATGCTTATGTGTTCTTCATTTTCAGGGAACTCTTGTAAAGCTTTCAATTTCGTATTTATAAATGTATATTCTTTTCCTTAAGGAAGACCCCTCAAAATAGTAGAAGCTTCAGATTCTACAAAACCTGGATCTGTCCCTGGATGAAACTAGGAATTTATCAGATGAGAGACTCACTTGCTAGCTCCAGATTTGGAGATCAAGCAGAGACGCTCAAACCCACCAAAAAATGGAAAACAGCAGAGGCAACCTTCAAAACCACTCCTACTCTCCCGTGCCCCAGAGGAGGAAAAGGAAGAAGTAGAAGTTAGTCCTCAACACCACAGATAAGGTTCAGCACACATTCAGGAACCTATGGGTCCCCAGAAAGCTGGCTTGTTTCTTATTCAACAAGAGGAAAGGCAAGACATGGGGATGCAGCCAGCAGGTACGACAGCAGCCAGGAATGGGTGTGAGTCCTCCGGTCTCAGGCTCAGACAGTCATCTGGCCCTCTTCTTATGGAAAAAGCTGGATGCGGTCTCAGCTCTCAAGAAGGGGGGACAGCCAAGCTTCATTAGGGAGACCAGGAAGATCCTGTCTTCATTTAAAATGTTGATTTTTTTTGTCATGGTGGACTTTTGGCATCAATTTTTATTTTTTTAAATTGCATTAAAGTTGCGTTTATCTTGATTACCAAGTTTTTTTGGTGCTCCCTTACATTTTGTGCCCAAGGTGAGTGAGTGCCTCCCTTGCTTTACCCACACCACGGTCCTGACGAGGCCTATAGAGAATCACCAGATGTGCAGGCTGGGGTCTCCCCAAGACATCAGTAACTCATTCGGTCCCTCCCCTATGTTTCCAAGATAGCACTGCCTCCTAAATTCAATCTGCTGCTCTGTAATCCAGATGTACCAGCCAGCTTTGTATCTAAGTCTTAAAGTCTTCTACTTTAGGGGAAAGGTAAAGAAACCAAATCTCTTTACTAAGTAATACAGTTTGGAAGTTTCTTGGCCCCAGGGCAAGATTGTCCTACCAAGACAAACAAGGTTTATTAGGCCAATTATTCTTCACCCCAGCTGAACATTAAAATCAGTTAGAGAGTTTTATAAAAATGCTAGAGCCAGAGTCCTACTTTCAGAGATTCTGATGTTACTGATCTGAAGTGATACCCAGGCAGGATTTTTTAAAGAATTTTATTAAGGAAAAAAAAAGAAGAAAAAGAAGAATTTTATTAAGATACACTTTACATACCATAAAATTCACCCATTGGAAGTACAATAATTTTTTAGTAAATATATACAATTGGGTAACCACTGCTACAATCACATACAGACCCTTCTCTTCACCCCCAAAAACTCCCCAGTCAGTTCCAGTTTGTAGTCAGTCTCTGTTCTCATCCCAGCCCCTGGCACCACTGATCTGCCTCCAGTCTCTACAGATTTCAAGCACCTGTATTTTTTTTTTTTTTTTTTTTTTACAAAACTTCCAAAGTGTTTCTAGGATACAGACATGGAGATATTGATGATACTAGATACCAGAGAGCTAAACTCTCTCCTTAATCCTGCCTCACAAAATTCAAACATTTTCTGTTTGCGTTTTTCCTTCCGGAAAAATAACTCTCTGATTTTGTGTCAAAAAGTCTTGGGCAAATGAAACAAGTTTTGTGATAAATAGCTCGTAGCCAACTTTACTGAAATACTAATAAATGAAAGATGCCTGCATGTATATCTACACCCCTAATAAGTATAAAATGCTACATTTCTATACCAGCCTAGGATACACAGTTCCTTTGTTTTGTGGTATAATGAAAAACCTGCTGTGCTATTTTCAAAGTCATATTCGTTGCTTAAAAATTAACAAAGAAACATTTACCTCAGACTGAAAAATTGTAAGATTACAAAACTACAGTCTTTAAGTGTTCAAAGATTCCTCAGGGGGGCAAGGTTCTAGAGATGTACTAAGTACCTTTATTATTGCATTGCACAAACATAGATATGATAACACACTAGTGCATGCTGGAAAATTGTAAAGAAAAGTCACTGACTGACTAGTTATCACATGGAGCTGATGTCCTTCTGTCATTTCAGGCATGCAGGGCAAGCAAGCACTTGTAAAGGGGTGAGCCTGAGGAACAGGAATGAACTTGAAAGAATTCAGAGAAATGCCAGCCCCAGAGGTCTATAAATGCATGGGAGTAAACCACAGCCAGAGGCTCCTGGATGAGTCAATGCTTTTCAACACAAGCAATACTTCTCCCTCCTTTGGCCAGAATAGTGAACCGCAGATAGCACCAGCTATCAACACAACCAGTTCGTGGGAAATGTTATGGGGTGCAGCTGGAACGTGACCCCACCCAGACCGCTCCCTAAAGTTGCAAAGCTTTAAAACAGTGCCTCTGGCCAAGGAGGTGCTGTCTCCAGTTGGGCCACCAAAGTTCTCTAGCAACAGGTTGGCAAGAGTCAAGGAGCAGCTTCTGAGGGAAAGTGGCATTGAACTATGGATAAAGAAAGTTTGAATTTTAGTTGAGGGGATGGTCCAAACCCATACTTTCTCTGTACTCTGGTTTTAAATTCCCAACACTTACTAAAATATTGAGGGCAAATATTAAACTATTTCTTCCTCTGATGATCAGTTGTGAATTCTTAGTCCCCAGGAAAACTTCAAATGACTTTTTAAAAAGATTTTACTTATTTATTTTGAGAGAGAAAGAGAGAAAGAAGGTGCGTAAGCTGCGGGAAGGCCAGAGGCAGAAAGAGAGGATCTCAAGCAGAGTCCCTACTGAGCACAGAGCCCGACATGGGGCTCCATCTCACCACCCTGAGATCATGGCCTGAGCCAAAATCAAGAGTCAGACATTTAACCAACTGAGCCATCCAGGCACCCCCAATGACTTTTTAAAAAGTCACCTGAGGAGATGGGATAAAGAAGGTTGACTTACTCTAGCCTACACTCCCCATTCCAAATCATTAGCAATAACAGAAAATAATTTTAAATAAATAAAACAAAACAATTAAGGTAAGCAAAGAAAGGTAGCCTCTATGGCAAGAAATATGAGCCATCCCTGAAAGACACAAGATGATGAAATCAGAGAAAGTAACCTAAAATATATATAGGAGAGGACAGTGGTAGAGATGGCTCCAAGGGGCCATCTCTCTATTTCCAGCCCATGGTAGTCTTGAAAACCAATAACCCCACAATTATAGTTAAAGCCACCAAGTAGACTCTGAAGGGCATAAAGCAAGATTGGAGCTCACTCAAAGCCCAACTTACTGAGGACTGTCATTGTTTGACCTATCTAAGAGTTCCCTGGAGAAAACTCACTCACAAGTCTTGTCTTTATTTGGCCAGCCTCAGATTTCACTTGGTACAAATAACATTTTCTCCCAGACACATCTGTCAAAAACAACCAGTGGCAATTGTTTAACAACACAACTATCCAAGGCAGTAACAATAGTTACAGCAAGCAACCAAACAAATTTAAAAATGAAAAGGAAAAGCTGGGGAATGAGATGTTCACTTTGAAAAGTTCCAATACATTTCTGTGACTGTAGGACACCTGTGTGCATTGGGCTGTGCACAAGCCCAGGAAAGACCTGAGACGACTGTAAGTTCTTACCTATGGCTAGCCTTGAGGCTCTGCCCAAGCCAGGATTGAAGACTGAGGCCAGGATGTAATATACTCACCTAAGCAATGAAGCCATATGCCACACACACACACACACACACACACACACACACACACACACACCATCAGTAAAGGTTTGGAGACTTACAGGTTCCATGCACTTAAGAAAATATGACCAATTATTAGCTGACCACTAAGCTAATGGAAAAGAGATTTCAGTAGCCACACACAATAAAGAATACAGACTTCACAGAATTAGTTCAGAAAAGTCATTAAACAAACAGCAATAACTACAAACCAAGGAAAGAAGAAGAATCTGATTTCCAGAGTTGTCACATTAAATCATTTAAAATGTCCATTATCAACATAAAATTATTGGGTATGCGAAGAAATAAGAAAGTATGACCCATACACAGGAAAAAAGTGGTTGGTAGAAACTGTCCCTGAGAAATCTGAGACACTAGACTTACTAGATAAAAACTTTAAATTCTGCTATTTGAAGAATATGCACAGAACAAAAGGTAACCATATCTAAAGAACTAAAGGAAAGTATAAGAATGATGTCTCAAATACAGAATATCAATAAAAGATAAAAATTATTATTTTGAAAAATAGAAATTCTAGAGTTGAAAAGGACAATAACTGAAATGAAAAACTCACTAGAGCAGGGTACCTGTGTGGCTCCGTCAGTTAAGCACCCACCTTTGGCTCAGGTCATGATCTAAAGGTCCTGGGATCAAGACACACATTGGGCTCCCTGCTTAGCAGGTAGTTCTGTTTCTCCCCCCCCACTCTTGTACTGTCATTCTCTCTCTCTCTCAAATAAATAAATAAAATCTTTTTAAAATACTCACAAGAGGAACTCAACATCAGATTTGGACAGGCAGAAGAATCAGTGAGCTTGAATATAGGCCAACTGAGATTGTATCTTTTAAGAACAGTAAGAAAAAATAATGAAGAAAAATGAACAGAACCTCAAGACCTATGGGTCAGAACCAAGCAAAGCAATATACACGTAAGGGCACGCCCAGAAGAAGAGGAGAGGGAAAAAGTATACTTGAAAAAATAATGGCTAAAACTTCCAAAATTTGATGAAAAACATTAACCTACACATCCAAGAAGCTCTATGAAATTCAAGCGGAATAAATTCCAAAAGATCTATACCTAGACATAACATAAGCAAACTTTTGAACAACAAAGAGAGAATCTTGAAAGCAACAAGAGAAAAGCAACTCATCATGTACAAGTTATCCTTGATAAGATATTACTGATTACTCATCAGAAACCATGAAAGCCAGAGGCAGTGGGATGATACATGTTAGGTATTGAAAAAAAGGACCATCAACCAAGAATTTCATATTCAACAAAACTATCCTCCAAAAATGAAGGAGGAAAAAAATCCAATCTTAAAATTTGTACAGAATCTCAAGGGATCTTGAACAGCCAAAACAATCTTGAAAAAGAAGAACAAAGTTAAATGATTTCAAAACATACTACAAAGCTACAGTAATCAAAACAGTATGTTTCTAACATAAGAACAGACATAAAGTCAATGGAATAGATTAGGGAACGCAGAGATAAATCTTTGCATATATGGGTAAATGATTTTCAACATGGTGCCAAAACTATTCAGTGAGAAAAATGACAGTCTTTTCAACAAATGGTGCTGGGGAAACTGATATCTACATGTAAAAGAATGAAGTGGGACTCTTACCTTATACCATATATAAAAAATTAACTCAAAATTAAAGACCTAAACATGAGAGCTAAAACTTTAAAACTCTTCAAAGAAAACATAGGAGGAAATATTCATGGCATTACATTTGGCAATGATTTCTTAGGCATATCACAAAAAAACAGACTAAAAAAGGAAAAATATAGATAAATTGGACTATGACAAAATGTAAAACTTTTGCACATTAAAAGGCATATCAACAGTGAAAAATAATGATGAATTAGAGAAATGAATAAGAAACAATGAATAAATAACAATGAATAGGAAAAATAACAGTGAATAAGAGAAAATATTTACAAATGATATATGTGATAAGGAGTTAAAATGTCAAATATACAAAGAAGTTCTACAACTCAGCACAAAAAGCAAACAAACAACCCAATTCAAAAATGGACAAAGTACTTGAATAGACATTTCTCCGAAGAAGATACACCTGTGGCCAATAAGCACCCAGAGAGATATTCAGTATCATTAATTATTAGGAAAATACAAATCAAAACAATGAGATATCATTTCACACTCGTTAAGATTGTTATTTTTTCTTTTTTTAATTATTTTTTAATTTTTTTAAATAAAATTATTTATTTTTTTAATATTTTTCAAGATCTTATTTATATATTTACTTTAGAGAGAGAAAGAGTGCATGAGCAGAGGGAGGGGCACAGGGAAGAGATAGGGAGAGGGAAAGAAACTCAAAAAGACCCCACCCTGAACACAAGGCCCACTGTGGGGCTCGATCTCATGACCCTGAGATTGTGACCTGAGCAGAAACCAAGAGTCCAACACTCAACCAACTGAGCCACCTAGTGCCCCAAGATGGTTATTATTATTTTTTAAGTATAATATAATAAACATTGGCAAGGGTGTTGGGAAATTGGAGTGCTTATACATTGCTAGTAGGAATGAAAAATGGTGCAGCCACTGTGGAAGAATAAGGTGGTTCCTCAAAAAATTAAACATAGAATTACTGTGTGATCCCCTAACCCCACTCTGGGTATATACACCCCAAAAAACTCAGGTATTGGTACACTAATGTTCATAGCAGTATTATTTACATTAGCCAAAAGAGGGAAATAAACCAAATGTCTACCAATGGTATAAACCTATAGTATATATATATAAACCTATAGTATATATATTATTTAGCCTTAAAAAATGCTGAAATTCTGACACAGGATACCACATGGACGAACCTTGAAGACATTATGCTAAGTGAAATAAGCATACACAAAACAAGAAATATTGTATGATTCCATTTATAAGAGGTAGTCAAATTCATAGGGGCAAAAAGTAGCATGATGATTGCCAGGGCCTGGCAGGAGATGGGAATGGGGACCTAGTGTTTAACTGGTACAGAGTTTCCATGTAGGAAGATGAAAAGTTCTGGAGATGGATGATGGTGATAGTTATACAACAATGTGAATGCACTTAATGTCACCAAACGGTACACTTGAAAATGGTTAAAACAGTAAATTTTATGTTACGCATATTTTCCCACAGTAAAAAAGGTTATACCTTTTTAAGTGGTGATTCCAATTTTCAGACGCTATTTTTAGGAAGCATAAAAAGTAGGCAAAGATCTAGTTGCCAGAATGAAAACTGTCTAAATGTCTAGCAAAAGGAGAGAGCTTATAATAAGCCATATAACTTCTCATAGCTTGAATATTATGCAGTATTTTAGTGTTAATAAAGAAGTCTATTAATGTAGGAAAATGCTTTCAGTGCCAAGCTGAATTGAGAAGAAAGCCAAGAGGCAAACCAATAGATAGATACAGAGATAGAGGGTCGCCTGGATGGCTCAGTGGGTTAAAGCCTCTGCCTTTGGCTCAGGTCATGATCCCAGGGTCCTGGGATCGAGCCCCACATCAGACTCTCTGCTCAGCAGGGAGCCTGCTCCCCCCACCCCCCACCTGCCTCTCTGCCTACTTGTGATCTCTGTCTGTCAAATAAATATTTTTTTTTAAAAAGATATAGAGATAGAAATAGAGAGATAGATAGATGATAGGTAGATAGATCGATCTGTATCGACTGGATACAAACCAATAGATAGACATACAGATATAAATCTCAAAAGGAAATACCCCAAAATAGCTTAAATGGTTTTTTTTAATCCTACAGGTAAAATTAAGACTACTTTTATTGTCTTTTAAACTTTTTTTGTGGTTTTCTCATTTTCTTCAATGAACATACATTTTCTTTTTTTTTTTAAGATTTTTTATTTATTTATTTGACAGAGAGAGAGCAATCACAAGTAAGCAGAAAGGCAGGCAGAGAAGGGGGGAGGGGGAAGCAGGCTCCCCGCCGACCAGAGAGCCCGATGCGGGGCTCAATCCCAGGACCCCAGGATCATGACCTAAGCTGAAGGCAGAGGTTTTAACCCACTGAGCCACCCAGGCGCCCCTGAACATACATTTTCTTAAGTCTTTATTCATTTATTTGAGAGGGAGAGCATGGGCTGGGGAGGGGTAGAGGGACAAGCAGGCTCCATGCTGAGCAGGGAGCCCCACACAGGACTCAAGCTCAGGACCTTAAGATCATGACCCAAGCTGAAGTCCAACACTCAACCAACTGAATCACCCACGTGCCCCAACATACATTTTCTTCAGAGAAAAAAATTTGTAATTACTTATAAGGTCTGAAAAGAGGAAATAAAAGGAAAATCCCTAAACGACATTATGGGCTTCCTAAAGGAAAAGAAGGGAAATCAGAACTCCCCTAGCAAGAGCTCGATCATAAATAAAAATTGGTCACTAAATAGAAGTCCCAGAAATTCTGCTAGAGCTCTTTGAAACTAGGAGAAATCTTCATTCTTTCCACTTAGGAACAGGAAATAGATTCTCCTATAGCTTCTAGACTTGCCATCTTAACCATATATCAGAGGCAGAGCTGGCCTTGTGGGGCCTTGAAAATCTACAATAAGAGGCTGGACTGTCTTCAGAAGACAATAAAAAGCCAAAGATAGCTTTTGCAGCATGTTTTAGTCAGAACTGCCATCCTCGGGGAGGAGGAGGTGATCTCCCAAGACAGAAAACCTAAGGAGTAAATGTCTGCTTTAACAAAGGCCTCGAGGGCTGCCATTTACATCTGTGTCAAGTCATAAAACAAACAGAACCTTCTTTCAGAGCACATTCCTGTAGCCCCCAAACCAACGCCCACATGGGCCTCTCTGAGTTCTTTGTGCTCCAGCCACCCTAGGGAGGTAAAATAATGTCATTGTACTTGTAATTGCAGGTTCTTCCTTATGTTGGAGAGAAGCTCAGGAGGGTTTCCAGGGTTCAAAAATATATTGTAGCAAGATGGGGATTGTGCCCAACCTCTTGGATGGCAAGATGCTAATTCCTGGGGTCTTTTTACATTTATTTTTTTCCCTTTTGTTCTGACTTAAGAATTTACAAAACAGTTTAGACTTACATACAACCTGTCCCTATGTAGTAACTCCCTAGGCTCTGATAGTTTTAAAGTCTACTAGGGGACTAAAGGAAGGAAAACCTTCCATTTGAAAATATAAATATAGGGGCGCCTGGGTGGCTCAGTGGATTAAGCCTCGGCCTTCAGCTCAGGTCATGATCCTGGGGTCCTGGGATTGAGCCCCGCATCAGGCTCTCTGCTCAGCAGGGAGCCTGCTCCCACCGCCACCCCACCCCCGCCTCCTTGTGATATCTCTCTGTCAAATAAATAAAATCTTTAAAATATATATATATATATATATATATATATATATATATATATATACACACACATATATATGTATATATATATACTTTCAAATGTTAAAGCATGACCAGAACTTAAAAACCGACAAAAGGAATAGAGTGACCCCCAAAACGATGCCAGTGATTTAACTATAAAACGAAGTCCAAGTCTTCACAGCAGATCTTGAACTAGACTGATTCAGATTTTCAGCAGACATTTAAGTACCTACTATGATCCAAGCATCATGTTAGCTGCTAGGAATACAGTGCCTTCTGAGCCTTGATGGAGGAAGTAGGACAGTCTGGTAGGAAGAGACAAAGCTTATCTATCCCAGCATCTCCAAGATAAGGCCTCCAAGAGTGTCCATGGTCCAATGAGGAAAACGATGGGCAGTTGGGTCATGCAGCAGAGGTCAGGGACCCTTTCTCACTGGGATTCCTAGAGACACCCTTCTTAATGGCATCAGAGCTGAGTCTAGAGGATAAGAATTTCAATAGGCAGGGCTGCCTGGGTGGCTCAGTGGGTTAAGGCTCTGCCTTCAGCTCAGGTCATTATCTTGGGGTCCTGCGATCGAGCCCCACATCTGGCTCTCTGCTTGGCAGGGAGCCTGCTTCCCTTCCTCTCGCTCTGCCTGCCTCTCTGCCTACTTGTGATCCCTGTCAAATAAATAAATAAAATCTTAAAAAAAAAAAAAAAGAATTTCAATAGGCAAAACCATGTGGAGGAGCAATGAAAGGCAGGGAGAGAGAAGTCTGAGGTGAATGAGGGAACGAGGGATGAGACACCTTCTGGTCTTAAATTCTAGTTATTAGGTCATTGCAACTCTGAAGCCACTCATCTGCCCTGGAGACTCCAAGAGCTAGGACATTTTTTAAATAAAAAGAAGTCTTTCCTTTGACATGGACGCTGGTGGGCGTGAAGCAGGCAGGGCAAAGGACTGTCAGGAGGCAGAGCCTGGAGGTAAAGGAGAACAAAGACCTTTTCTTAATTAGACAGTTGAGTCGAGGATGGGTCCTTTGCTCACTGCCCTTCAGGTTGCCCTCTCGATCCATCCTGGTCACTGTCCCTTCAGCCCAGCCTGCTTTTTTAGGACACTCTTGGTAACTTGGTGATCAGAAACGGACACTGGGGGAAATTGCATCTGCTGTAAGCAGTTCCAAACTTGACATAAATTAATCATCTGTGATTCACCATAGCCCAGGAATACATGCTAATGTTTGCAACAGATAAAGGACACCAAGAAACCCCTTCAGGGGGGCTAGAGATCAGGAGCTACCTAGTAATCCTGAGAAATGAATATCAGTCCCCTCAAGTTTGGCTACAAGCTATAGAGGAAGACATTATATCCTTGCAAAATATTCAGACACCTGCCAAACCACTCAACAATGGACATCCTGTCTGGTTAACCACAGGGAAGGCAGTGCTGGGGGTGGTGGGGACATTAATAGGACCAGATTCTGGCTCCACTTCAGTCCTGGAGGAATTCTGCTCCCTCTGGGAAATCCTTGATGGCATCACCACTCCTGCTGCGTCTACCATCAAGGGGGAAAGTCTGGCCCAACTCCGAGCCACAGGACCTCCAACCACACAAGGTTTCCTGTAGGCAGGGAGAGACCAAAGAGTGAGGTTTTCTTTGTAAAGCACCTTAAAATCCTCTGATGAGGGGATCAGTTACACATTCATACTGCAGAAAACTGTGCAATTATTAAAGAGAAGGAAGGAGCTTTCTCGATGCCAACAAAGGAAGATCTCCAAAATATGGCCATGGGTAAAGAAAGCCAAGTTGCACAGCAGACATATGTCCTATGTGCCTATATAAAATATACATATGTTTGCAAATACATGGGAAGTTTCTGGATTATATAAAAGAAACTATTTCTGGAAGTAGGAGAGAGCTTCACTTTTATTTTATATTCTTTTGTACTACTTTTATAATAAAAACTAGTTTTGAAGATCTTCTCTAAATTACATGATGAAAGAAGCCAAGAAAAACTATTATAAATATAAGGTCTCTATGCTAACTGAGGCGAAAAAAAAAAAATGTCATCTTCTTCCTTTGATCTCTCTAGCCTGATATACATTTCTATATCAATACCACGTCTTTGCCAGGCTTGTTATGGTGCTGCTTCTGTTCAATAAAGCTTAAGCTTTATAGTAAAGTCAAATTAAATGTGAGCATATACCTAAGTCACATTTATGGTGAAAGACATAAACATGTCTAAACACTGAATAAAGCTACAGCTAATACACTCGCACTTCATCTAAAGGCTTTTGTTGTGTTGTTTCGGCCCGTTTATCATCTCTTTGCTCTTTGGAACAGTAGAACCATCCTCCTCTGACTTTATGGGGTCATGGTGAAGTTGTCTATCAAGTTGCCTCAATCGTCCCGCTGCTAAAAATACGGCTCACAACCCTGGCTGGCCCATCAGGGTACCCCATTCTTCTTGCCACAATTATTTGTTCGGGGATGGATAAGTGTCTTAAGCTGGACCAACAGTATCTTCCCTAAGATTTGACACATGGGTACTAAAGGAGATATGTCGCCTCTCATACCTTCTTGAACTCCAAAGACCATAAAGGCTTGAACAGAGCCAGGCAGAGGTAAACAGAGTTGAAAAATGGAGAGCAAAGGCATCACTTCAGTTGGTGCATTCAGCCACATCTGAAGCCACGATTCCCCCCACTTGGGCTTCTCATTTGTATGAATCAGTAAAGTCCTCCTTATGGCTTAAGCTGGATTTCTTAGTTTTTCTCCCTTGATATCGCCATTTTTCTCAGTGAAGGTTTAACAAGCCAGTACGTGATTGTGACTACCAGCCACATTTAAAATCCAAAATTAAAGTTTATATTCTAATATTCTGAATGTCATTGTTAGGTAGGATATCCTATTTATTCTTCAGGAAAAGGAGGTACAAGGAACTCTCTATATGGAATTTCTCCCAAGGTCATACAATTCATCAGAAGCCAAGTCCGGAGCAAAAATAATTTCCCAGACCTTTAAAAAAATAAAAAACTTTATTCTGTGTCAAAAGCAAAGGAGAAAGCTATCTGCAAAATCTACTAAGGGAAGGAAAGGGGAGATGGATTCTGTCTTACGATGTCTTAGCCCAAGGGTAAGCAAGGACTTAAAGAAAAAAAAAAAACTTCAAATTTCCCAATTTCCCAGCAAGCTGAGCTTTTTCAGACTAACCTTGCTGATTTCTTGTCCTAAAAGATCCTCTACAACTGATGTATATAGAAGGTATGCAGTATCCAAGTAAATGTTTTTAACCATCTTTATCTTCAAATCAATTAGGTAGAGACTCCAAAGCTTTCACACTACTTGTCTAAAGCATTATTTTGTAGTGTAAATAAAAGCCCTTATGAAGAGCGTTCACAATAAGTTCTGCTTTCTCAATGAGAAGTAAAATAAAAACCTGATGAGTATCAAGGGAAAACCCCAGTGTAAAATAGGTTAAACTCTTTACAGCAGGAAAATGGTACACAAGAAAGGAAATTCATAAACAAAACTTTTCAGTGCAAATGGTAGCCCTAGAAGAAGGTAAGAGCCCTATACATAGAGATTTCCTCTCCAGCCGGGACTTTGACACAGCCAGGATTCCACAGAAGTGTGCCCTACTCAGAAATTCTGTAATCAGGGGCACCTGGGTGGCTCCGTGGGTTAAAGCTTCTGCCTTCAGCTCAGGTCATGATCCCAGGGTCCTGGGATCGAGCCCCACATCAGGCTCTCTGCTCAGCGGGGAGCCTGCTTTCCTTCCTCTCTCTCTCTGCCTGCCTCTCTGCCTACCTGTGATCTCTGTCTGTCAAATAAATAAATAAAATCTTAAAAAAAGAAATTCTGTAATCACTGCTAATAAAGGCCCATTCACTTTTTAAAAATGGCATTAAAGAAAAAATGGACAATTCAGACAATGGGCAACAAAAAAACCCAGGAGGACTCCCATGCCACCTCATGGGGCTGACTCGTGAGTCCTGGTCAAGGCACATAAGATTTCTGAGCCTCAACTTCTTCCCCTGTTAATGAAGGGACTAGACTACATGGTCTCTGACCTCCTTTCAAGACACACAAATAGGGCGCTTGGGTGGCTCAGTTGGTTAGGCGACTGCCTTCAGCTCAGGTCATGAACCTAGAGTCCTGGGATCGAGTCCCACATCAAGGTCCCTGCTGGGGAGTCTGCTTCTCTCTCTGACCCTCCCCCTTCTTGTGCTTTCTCTTCTCTCAAATAAATAAAATCTTAAAAACACACACAAATAACACTGCTTATAGTTTCTCACTCTGAGCTGCAGAGACTTTATATACACAAAAAGGAAAATTTTTAATTGTAGTCTATCAAGCAAGCTCTGCAATATGAAAACTGTAAGGAACTGAATTGTTGACTTATTTCTTCCTTTATGCACAGAAAAAGCATGAATACGTCCCCCAAAAGATCTCAAAGGAGGGTACAGAATCTATAGGGTCCTGGCATATTATAAACAGAGATTAATTGATCAAATGCAAAACCAGAGTTAAGGACCAGGGAGGCTCCATCCTGAAGTAAAATCCATATTCTCCTTTTTTGAAGTGCATCGTGCATATACAAAATTGGTTAAAGTAGAAGAAACAAAGAGACATGCATATTATCACTGTTGCTTACGACAGCGAAGAATTAGAAACTACCTAAATACCTTACAACTTGGATTGGCTAATGGTAAATAACTACATAATAAAAATTGATCACCAGGGGCATCTGGGTGGCTCAGTCAGTTAAGCGTCTTCCTTGGGCTCAGATCATGATCTCAGGGTCCTGGGATCGAGCTCTGCGTCGATCTGGTTCCCTGCTCAGCAAGAAGCCTGTTTCTCCCTCTCCCTCTGCCTGCTACTCCCCTGCTTGTGTACACACTCTCTCTCTCTCTCCCTCTGTCAAATAAGTAAAATCTTTTAAAAAATGATCGTCAATTAAGATCTTGTTAGAAGAATTGGGCGCCTGGGTGGCTCAGTGGGTTAAAGCCTCTGCCTTCGGCTCGGGTCATGATCCCAAGGTCCTGGGATCGAGCCCCACATCGGGCTCTCTGCTCAGCAGGGAGCCTGCTTCCTCCTCTCTCTGCCTGCCTCTCTGCCTACTTGTGATCTCTGTCTGTCCAATAAATAAATAAAAAATCTTTAAAAAAAAAAAAAAAGATCTTGTTAGAAGAATATTTACTACCTTAAGAAAATTCCCATAGAATATTGCTATATTTTTTAAAGTAGGTTCAAAATAGGGGTGCCTGGGTGGCTCAGTGGGTTAAAGCCTCTGCCTTCTGCTCATGGCATCGAGCCCCGTGTCAGGCTCTCGGCTCAGCAGGGAGCCTGCTTCCTTCTTCTCTCTGCCTGCCTCTCTGCCTACTTGTGATCTCTGTCAGGTAAATAAATAAAGTCTTTAAAAAAATAAAATAAAGTAGGTTCAAAATACAGACCATATAAATATATTTTATATATATATATATCTCTAAGTGGCAGAATTACAGATGACTTTTTTTCGTTCTTTATATCATTATACATTTCCAAATTTCCTATAATAAAAATATATAATCTCTGTTAACAGGGAAGAAATGCTATTTTTTTTTTTATTTGACAGACAGAGATCACAAGCAGGCAGAGAGGAAGGCAGAGAGAGAGGAGGAAGCAGACTCCCCGCTGAGCAGAGAGCCCGATGTGGGGCTCGATCCCAGGACCCTGGGATCTTGACCTGAGCCGAAGGCAGAGGCTTTAACCCACTAAGCCACCCAGGCGCCCCGAAATGCTATTTTTTAAAAGACAAACTACTTGCTTGACCCCAAATCATGTATTTTCCCTGTAGAATAAAAGAATATGCCCTCCCTTCTGTCCTAGCATCCAGTAAGCTGTTCACAGTACCAGCAATCTCTTTAGAGAGATGACTAAATTAAAACTTGGAAGCATCTGGATGCAATAGGTGAGTCAGGAAGGTTTCTATAAACAAAACGGAAAACCCAGAAGCTGTGAAGTAAAAAATTGACAAATTTTACTCTACAAATATCAAAATTTATGAACGCCAAGGACCATAAATGAAGTCAAAGACTGAATCGATATGATAGCCAATGATCTGATTTCTTTAATATATAAAAAGCATTTGCATCCATAAGAAAAAGTCCAACATTCAAATAGAAGTGGGCAAAAGACATAAACCATCTGGTCATTATATTCAAATAGCTTTATTCATATGAAAAAGAATAAACCTCACCCCAAATTTGAAAGATGCAAATTAAAACAATAACATGCTACTTTTTAATCTTCCACATTGGCAAATATTTTAAAAGCTCAACAAAGCTGGTATGAGGGTGGGAGATGGGGAGTCACTGAGGAGAATATGATTCGGTAGTACCTTTAATTGACAAGGTCTGTAAAATTAAAAATGCAAACATTCTTCAACAAAACAATTCCACTTCTAGGAATTTATCCTATAGACACAGGAGTATACATAACCCAAAATCCATACACACACGTTCATTGCAGAACTAGGACCCACAGGCGGGGATGTGAAGCCATCTCCAAGACATAGTATGGTCGGGGGTTGGGAGGTGAGGGGGTGCAGAAGACCCAATTTTTTGTGTAAGGAGGGAATTTCAACTAGATGTCTATATACCCGTGTTCTGGAAGAAATCAAAAGAGCACTTCCCCCACGAGGGTGCGGGGCGTGAGAATGAACGTGGCTACAGCCCCCTAGGACCACCCGCTTCCCTGCAGGTGATTGGATCGGAGCCCAGCCCCCTCCCCAGCCTTCTTTCCTGGGGGACCACTTGTTTTGTGCCAGCAAAAGGACAAGAGCAAATCTAGAGGTCAGGCGCCCCGCAGACAGGAGCGGCCTTGCCCGGGGATCCGGGGGGATCTGCTGTTGAGGGCAAGCTTTGCTGGAATTTGGAAAAGCTCTGCGCGGTCCTTGGTAGCCGCCGCCTCCGCCCCCACCTCAGCCAGAGGCTGGACCTGGCCGCAGCTCCCGAGCGCCCCTGCTCGGCCCCGGGCGCGCATTCGTGGGGCCACAGTGCGACCCAGCGGAGCGCGGGGAAACTGCGCCCGACAGCCTCCCCGCGCAGGAGGGGCGACAGGATCCTCTCTCCCACCTGCCCCAGTTTCCAGGGAAAGGCTGATGCGGCGGCCGGCTTCTTCCTCGTTCGTAAATGCAGGGCGTCCACCTGTTTGCCAAGACAGTGTAGCGGAGCGTCACAAGCCTCTCTTACTCTGGCACTTCACCCACACCGTCAGCCAATGTGTACCAGCTTGCTGCAAAGCTCTGATTTGAGACGTGGGGGGTGTGGCTTAGAATTCCAGACAACTGGTAACTGACAAAGTCCAAGGAAGAAACTATCGATCTCCATCTCAAGGCTCACTCCAATGATCTAGTTAAATCTACGGGCAGCTCAACGACATGCCACCTCCTTCCTGCAATCAGTCGCTGCCTAAGTGAGAGTGTCCTCTTGCTTAGGGCGAGATTCCATCCGCTGTGAATCAGAGCCGCACATCTGGACCCTGCACGCTCCCTGCGTCAGAGACCAGATCTTACTCATCTCTGTGAGGAGTAGGAGAAAAGGCAGAAACCGTGGAGATGGTAGGAATCAGAAAGAAAACAGGAGAAAGAGCCTGTGTCACAACAGCAACGCTGTCTCACCAATTTTATGTTATTTAAGTGGTCAACTGAACTCCAAATCACCGTATATTACGCAGAGCCGCCTTTTTTTTTTTTTTTTAGGTTTTTATTTATTTATTTGACAGAGAGAGCACTAGTAGGAAGAGAGGCAGGCAGAGAGGGAGGTGGAAGCAGGCTCCCTGCTGAGCAGAGAGCCTGATGCAGGGCTTGATCCCAGAACCCCAAGATCACCCGAGCCGAAGTCAGAGGCTTAACCCGCTGAGCCACCCAGGTGTCCCTATTATGTGGAGCCTTGATCCAGTAGGCCAGTTTCTCTCAACCGCCACCCCTTGCACATTAGTTTCAGGCCATATTAATAACGTTTTAGGTAACTCTGAATATGTAAAAGGGGAAAAACACCTCAAAAGACAAACTTGAGATTCTGGGAGTTTTGGGCCAAGTTGAAAATATGTTTTAGGGATGCCTGGGTGGCTCAGTCCATTAAGCATCTGCCTTCAGCTTGGGTCATGATCCCAGGGTCCTGGGATGGAGCCCGGTATCAGGCTTCCTGCTCGGCGGAGAGCCTCCTTCTCCCTCTCTCTCTTTCCCCAAATAAATAAATAAAATCTTCGAAAAATAAAATCAAACAAACTTTCAACCATGAGTCTTTCAATATCTCAGTCATCCCAAGAAGCACTTTTTAAAGCATCTAACACACTCACTTTTATTTACATACAGTATTTTTTTTTAAACCACATTTGGCACTGTCACTGGACATTTTTAGCCACAAGCCATAATTACATAAAGTCAGGGAAATTTTTGCTATAGGTTTTAAATTTGTGATCTCATCAACATAGTCACTAACTGTATTGCTTTTTAATCACTGCTTATTTACATATGCACCCATCACTTGCACAGGGAGGTCATCAGTAAGGGTCTAGCTAAAGAGAACAACATCTATTCTGGCTAGAGGAAGCAAGAAGGTATTTGTAACAGAGTATCTCGTAACTTCCAGAATCAACGTGGGGGTGGGGGGGCGGTGAAGGGAAGGTTTGGCAAGGAACAGACTCTAGGCTGAACTTCCAGGAATCATTCTAAAGCCAGAGCCGTGGACTGGCCTGAGGACCAGAAGGCACAAGCCGGATCCTGTGCTGGGGACGGCATGTGCGCCACTGTGGCTCTGCGGTAAAGTCCGAAGCTGCCCACTGCGCAGAGTACTGCTGCCACATCGCCTCTGCCACCACCCACTGACCAAAGACCTTGTTCTGAAATCAAGTCATGTGCAGGGGAGTCTGACAGGTAGAACCTGAAGTGCATCCACAATTCTCACCACAAAAGGTTCTAAGGGAAAATTCTTCCCAGCCGTCCAGTCCCTGGCAGCCGCTGGCTCCTTAGCTTCCTCGGCTTGTGGACCCATCACTCCAATCTCTGCATCATCTTCACACTTTTTCTCTTTTCTTCTGTCTCCTATTTACCTCTGCCCTTCTCTTATATAGACACTTGTCATTGGATTCAGAGCCCACTTAGAGAATCCAGGGTGATTTCACCTGGAGATCCTTACCTTAATTACACCTCCAAAGACTCTTCTGCACATAAGGTAACATTCATAGTTTCCAGGGATTTAACATAGATATATGGGGGGGGCACAACATGCAACCCACTGCAGCAGGTAAATTCAGGAAATGCTGGATTAAACTGGTTTATTTGCTGCAGGATTTTGAAAGCCTTTTCACTTGCTAATGTGCACTGTGAACCTCCTAGAGCAAGATGCACTATGCAGTGATTCTCAATTTGACCAAAGGCACGCCTGCATGGCCCAGTCAAGCATCTGCCTCCAGCTTAGGTCATGATCTGGGGGTCCTGGGATTCAGCCTTGCAGTGGGCTCCCTGCTCAGCAGGGAGCCTGCTTCTCCTCCCTCTGCCACTCCCCCTGCTTGTGTGCTCTCTCTCTCTTTTTCTCTCTCTCTCAAATAAATAAAATCTTTAAAAATTTTTGTTTGACCATGGAATCCTATTCACAGAAATGATGTTCCACAGAGCACACTCTGGCATAGACCTATAATTTACCTCAGAAAGAATTTTTTTTCAGTTGAAGAGATATAATTAAGTATTATTTATGATACAGTAACAAAAACTGTTAGCAACAAAAAAACTGTTAGTAACAAATACTGTTAGCACTGTGTATTGGGTGACACTAGGCACCAAAGGTTTTATAGTAGGTCAGATAATGGCCTCAGATACCCCAAAAGGACAAACACAACAAAGCGGACTAATTACCTTGTTCTCTTTCTTTCTGCTATGAATTTTTCCTTTTTGAAAAATATAGAGCAAGTATACATCTAAGCAATGAATCACTACAGTAAATACCTGATAGTATTACTTCAGGTCACAAAAGCAAAATAAATTGTCAATAAGGTAACCAATTTTTTTTATTTTATTTATTTATTAGAGAGAAAGAGCACACGCACAGATGGAGAGTGAGAGGGAGACACAGGCTCCCCACAGAGCAGGGGGCCCAATGTGGGACTCGATCCCAGGACCCTGCAATCATGACCTGAGCAGAAGGCAGATGCCTAACCAACTGAGCCACCCAGGCGCCCAAGGTAACCAGTTTTAAAATACTACGTATTCAATGAAAATCAGAGCCTTGATAAACCAAAACAATGCTCTAGCTCCAGACAGCAATGGCTTACTCCTCAGAAAGAATTTCAAGAAGTATCAGAGAAGCAGAAAATAAGTGACTAAACAGGTGAAGGTTCTTGAGGATTTGGTAAAAGTAGCTATTCTAAACTGTGACCAGGCATCACTGCTAAAATCATCACAGCCACACAGCCATAAAATGAAACGAAACAAAGATTCATGCCCAGTTATTAGACTGCTTCCACCAGATTCTATTTTGGTTCAGGATTAAATGCAAACTCCCAATTCTTTGGAACCAAACCCTCTGGCAGCCTTCTCACACCTTTCTGCACCTACATTAATCCTTGCTTCAGCCAGTCTAATCTCACTGAATTTCCTCCTGCCACACCTTCGCCATGAGAAATGCCTTCCCCTTACTCCTCACCTATTAACATAGGTTCAACCTAGGTTCGTTTCAAAACACACTAATGAAGGTCACCCCAGCAGAAGGGCTCTCTCCCTCTGTACTTGGCCTGGGACTTGTCAAATGCCTTGTTTTAGAGTTCTTTGCATGTGGGTATTATCTTAATCAGTGGGCTAGCACATCACATGGACAGGATCATGATTTAGATCTCTTCCTCGACTCTGGGTGTTCTAGCATAGTGCCTTTCACAGAATAGATGCTCCAAAGAAATTTCTTCAGTGACTAAACAAATAATCAAATTAGCCTTCTCAGAAACTACATATGTAGATGTAAAAGTGCTATCCAGACTCCCCCAGCACACTTCCTCTCCCAGGTGAGAGTAAACTAGGAGCCAGAAGCTTGCCCAGATAAAAGGACTGGAGATTTACCCAGTTAGCAGTGATGGACAGTGGACCCAAAAGCTGATGGCATTAAGGACCTGGGTTAGGCAGAGTTCTGTTTTCTCTTAATGATTTAAAACAAAGCAACAGGCCCAAAAGAACTAAAAGCAAGTACTCAAATACATGTACACATGCAGAGACATGTCGGTAGCATCACAGTAGCCAAAAGGCGGGAACAACTCAAATGCCCATCAGTGAGTGAATGGATAAATGAATTGTGGTATATACATATAGTGAAATACTGGGCAGCCATAAAAAGGAATGAAATACTGATATATGGTACAAAGTGGGTGAACTTCAAGTGAAGGGCACCTGGGGGGCTCAGTCAGTTGAGCATCTGCCTTTGACTCAGGTCATGATCTCAGGGTCCTGGGATAGAGCCCCGCATTAGCTCCTTGCTAAGCAGGGAGTATGCTTCTCCTTCTCCCTCTGCCCTTCCTCCCCGCTTGTGCTCGCTCTCTCTCTCAAATAAATAAAATCTTTTTTAAAATGTTAAGTGAAAGAAGCCAGACACATAAGGTCACATATTATATGATTTCATTTATATGAAACACCCAGACTAGGTAAATCCAGATAGACAGAATGCAGACTGGTTGCTGTTGGGTTGAGGGAGGAAAGGGAGTATGGGGTTTCCTTTTGGAGTAATGATAATGATTTGGAACTAGACAGAGCTGAGGGTTGCACGTTTTGAATGTACTAAATGCCACTGGATTGTTCACTTTGAAGTGATTAATTCTGTTATGTGAGTTTCACTTCAATTTTTTAAAATTTGTGTAGCATATAAGCAAACCCCTGGGGCACATTGGCAGAGTCTTAGGACTCCCAAGAGCATTGTTTTAAAGCCCAGTTTTAAACAATCCTATGTTAAAATAACATTTTAACAGTTCTTCCTCACTAAAAGAGAGAACAATGAGGAATCCGGACCTTTTGGATGGTATGTCTCTCCCAGTATAAATGTATAACAAGAGATGCCAAGGAAAATTTCTGTTACAGAATAATTTAAAAATTATATAACTCACATGGGGCACCTGGCTGGCTCAGCTGGTTAAGTGTGTGACTCTTGATTTCAGCTCCGGTCATGATTTCAGGGTCGTGAGATCCAACCCCATGTCAGGCTCTGCGCTCAGAGGGGAGTCTGCTTGAGATTCTCTCTCTTGCTCTCTCTAAAATGATAAATAAGTCATATAAATGTACATATAAATATAAATATATAAAATCATCATAACTCTGTTCTCATTTTATTTATGGTAGTGACAAAAGCAAAGAACTGCATCTGGGGTGAGTCTGTAGTTATTATTTTAAGCATTAACTATTAGAAACTTTCACCTAAGAAATAAATAAATAAGCTAAACAGAAAAAGCAGAGTGACAACACAGCTGGAGGAGCCCTTGCTCCCTCGATGCGGCTGTCAAGCCTGGGCTCTGTCCCCACGAGTGCATGGCTCTCAGCTGTCATGTTCCCCATTTGCCTCCCATGTCTCTAACAGGGCCAGGTGCATATAATTGTTCCCTGAGCTTCTTAGAGAAATCCAGACTTCTAAACTACACCAAGAGGTATATGAACACCAAGGTCAGAGTCAGGCCCTTGGGTTCAGGACCTGGGTTCTGCCGAAGAGACTTAGGGGAGGGCTGTGTTCCGCACATGCCAAGGCTTTTGGGCCCCCACAGCCTAGAGGCGCCATGCCAGTGGCTTCCCTCAGACCAATGCCTACGAGCCTAGAGGCAAGAGGTCCCAGAGAAAGACACACGGAGTTAAACCTTCCTTGTGTCTGCCCTGGGCACACACCTTCCCTGGCCACAGAGAGTTGCATCCCTGCCCGCCTTCCTGTCACACTCTGATGTATTAGCTACTTAGCCATTCCTCTCTACCAGCTGTGGTTCCCACCACGACAACCAAATTTGGCAACCAGCCTTTGGACTGGCTCCTCAGACCACATCCATGTCTAGTGAAGGCTGACCCTTTGGGTTTGGTGACCTAGACACTGGCCTCCCCCAGGCTCAAATCTGTCCCCCCAAACTCCATTCTTGGTGGTGTTTGTGGACTGCCACCTCTGTTGAGACATTATCCCCCGACCCGGGGTAGTCATGCCAAAGATACAGACTTCATGCAGTCCCAAGCACCGTCCATGCCAAGGAGTAAAACAGATTAATATTCAGTTTTCTCAATAAAGAAACTTAAGTCAAAACTATGGTCGCACGTTAAGAGTCAGAATGGACTCTGAGGTCACACCGTTTGAATCCAGCTAAATGTATGTGCAGAAGACAATGATCCTTCCTGCAATTGAGCATCTCTCCCTGTTTTCCTGTAAATCCCCCAATGTATCCCCTCCTTGGCGACCCCTCAATCTCTCATCTCTTGGTGTTCAGAGAGCTCACTCTTTTCAGTATATCTCTCGTTGTCTTCCATGTCTCTTCCCTCTATCTCTCTTTTATCCTTACCTAACCAATATGTAAAACTGGTTAAAATAAATACTGTGGGTTTGTCTTATGTATTGAATTTTTTCATTCAATTTGGAGTCCTAAGAAGAGTGCTTGTCAAAATTTACAGAGGTGATTTCCTATAAAATGATGTTTCCATACTCCAGCTAAACATTTTTTAATGTTTACCTTCTGAATTATGGTGTTTATTATGGGTTGGACTGGATCCGTCAAAAGGATGTGTGGACATCCTAACCCTTGATACCCATCAAAGTGACCTTAATAGTGTCTTTGCAAATGAAATCAAGCTTTAAGGCAAGGTCATTTGGGGTAGCATGGGTCCCCTAATCCAGTATGACTGATGTCCTCATTAGAGGGAAGAATGACAAAGAGGCACAGAGGAGGAAGACACCCGCATGACAATGGAGGCAGATGGAATAGTGCATTTTAGAAACCAAGGAGCATCAAAGAGTGTCAGTAAACACCAGAAGCCAGAAGAGGCAAGGAAGCATTCTCCACTACAGGTTTCAGAAGGAGTGCAGTTCTGCCAGCACCTTGATTTGACATTTCCGTCTTCCAGACAGTATGAAACAATACATTTATTTTCTTTTAAGCCGGCAAGTTTGTGACACTTTGTTACAGCATCTGCAGGAAACTAATAGTGTCTCTCAAAGGCACTCGGTTGTTGTCTTTTTTTTTTTAAGATTTTATTTATTTGACAGACAGAGATCACAAGTAGGCAGAGAGGCAGGCAGAGAAAGAAGAGGAAGAAGGCTCCCCATGGAGCAGAGAGCCCGATGTGGGGCTCCATCCCAGGACCCTGGGATCATGACCTGAGCCAAAGGCAGATGCTTTAACCCACTGAACCACCCAGACACCCCTGTTTTGTCTTTTTTTTAAATGCTTGGGGCTTCTTCAAGAATTATTATTGACCCTGGTTATTCACTCCTGGTTTATCTAATTTTAAGATCAGAGAAGTGAATTATTTATATATCGCAGAAAGAAATGTAACTAAAATTTGTTCTAAGTTGATTTTATTTTCCTGTGAATGTGTATGCCAGTAGCAATGAGTATATCAAGTTCTTGGGCCATGGCTTAAAAATGTCATTCCTCATAAGGAGCCTTTGATAAAATCCTGACTCCAAGTCTGGAATAGGGAAAATACAAGTGAACCTGCAACATTTCGTTGCACCAGAAAGCAAGGAAGGACTCAAAGACCAACCAAGACATGCCAAAAGGCTGTAGGGGGCCCCTGAAAGGGCTCCTGCTACCCAAGTTTGGTACAACTTGAGCAGCAAATAGAATAAAGGAGTAATGATGATAAAGCATTGTAACACAATGAAATGTTTTTGAAAAATAATCCATGGTCCACAATGATACTCAGGAGAGAGAAAGAGATAAATTTTCCTTACAGAGGGATGCCAACTAATAAATATAGGAATGATAAAGGATTAAAAAATAACTGCTTTGCAGGGCACCTGAGTGGCTCAGTTGGTTAAGTAATCGACTTGATTTTGGCTCAGGTCATGATCTCAGGGTTATGAGATCAAGCCCTGCCTCAGACTCCCCGTGGGGTGTGGAGCCTGCTTAAGATAGTCTCTCTCTGGGGCACCTGGTTGGACCTGTTGGTTGGGCATCGAACTCTTGGTTTTGGCTCAGGTTGCGATCTTCCGGTCATGGGATGGACCCCAAGTCAGCTCCACTCTTGGCAGGGAGTCTGCTTGGGATTCTCTGCCTCCCCTTCTACCACTTCCCCTCCCCCCAACTAGGGGCATGTGCTGACTCTCTTTCTCAAAAAAAAAAAAAAAAAAAAGACTGCTTTGCAACCAGTGATGTAATCATCATTTCGAGCAATGCCTTAAACTACAAGGGGCAGTATACTCACATGGACTCAAAGTGTCACTGCACAGAGGATTTACTAACTATAAAGGGGGACATGGAGGGATCTGGGGGACACCTCACTAACTGGCAGTTGACTGAGTGACTACACATTACCTGTCTGCTGGTATGATGCAAAAAGAGACAGACAATCACCTATATAATATTTTGGCCTAAAATGTTTCCCTAAAAATGATGAAGAGAAAACAATCAAATCAATACAGAATATGACAACAACTGGCCTGGTCTCTTCAAAACTCCAGTGTCATGAAAAAGGGAGGTGGGCAATTATTCTATAAAGACCAAATATATCATAACTAAATATAATGCATGAATCCTGATTGATCCCAGATTGAAAAAAAATTGTTATAAAAAGACATTTGGGGGAAACTGAATACAAACTATACATAATAGTTATTGTCAATTTTCTCAGGTGTGATCGTGTTATTATGGTCACACGGGGAAATGTCACCATTCTCAAGAGAGGCATGCTGAAGTGTCACAATAGTGACAACATTCAAATGTTAAACAATCGGTAAATCTAAGTGAAGGATGGGCAGGTGTTAATTACATTATCCTTCAACTTTCCTGTAGACTTAATACGTTTCAACTAAAATGTAGGTGGTGGAGACCTGAATATGGTCTCAATGATTTTCTCATTCCTTTGTGATCCTGGACCATAAAGGATTCCCCACGTCTTTGTAAATTATCTTTTGTCTCAAATACCTTCTACTCTGACCCTCCCGGAGCACTTGAAGTTGAACACACACCTGTTCCAAGTAAAGCATTGTTTCTACTGTCCGAAAGTGTGCAGGGCTGTCCTCCTCACAGCTCTACCACTGCGAGCACTTTCCTGCTTTAGCACCTCACGTTTGTCATTTTCTCATGGCTGTGTGCAGCTTTAAGAATCTGTCACTGTCTTTTTGTGACTTCAAGATGAATCATTCTCCCAGTCTCTAAAGAGAAAGATACCATATGACTTTCTTATTGCTGTAGAGCAAGAAGGGGGCCGTTCCCAGAGCCCTTGGCTAGGATCACTGGTGGATTCCCGCAGCGGCTTCTGAAGTTTCTGGCGGATGCTGAGTGTCTTGGGAACACCATGGGGCTGAAAACTGAGACTCCCCTTGGAAAGTCCTTCCACCTTTCAGGGTCTCAGTTTTATTAAAGGGAATGACTGGAAAGAATGTGTTTAAATTTCCCTTCAAACTCTAACAGTACATCATTCAAGTCCCCGATTCCTGGAACCTATCTATTGTCCAGGCCCAGGAGGCAAATCTAAGGGTGAGTCCGCCTCCCTGAGAACAGTCCTCAAATTTTTGGATGCTCTCACAATGCAGGAGCACTCTCGGCTCTTCTCCCAGCAAACTAGAAACATTGTTTAAGACCTAGCCCATGGCCACACCTGGCCTATACTTACCTTCCTTCTGAAAACAAATGTGACACTTGCAACTTGTGAAGCCTCAGAAGAAGAATTAATTCCATATGTCCTTAGCGTGCTATATAAAGAGCATCAAAGGAGGACACTCTTTGTGGAATATGGTTATCTGCTTCCTTTATTCTCCAGAGCTGAATGTTGTCTGTTCGCGATAGGCCCCCTTGGAAAATTCTGACAGGGCAGAAGGAAAGAAGGTGTTGGAGAATAGGGCAGAAACTGTAGAGGAAATCCATAAACTTTCATCCAGGATATGAGCAATGGCGGATAAAGAAGATGAAAAGTTTAAGAGATCGATAATAAATGCAGAAGAAAAACCATGTTAAAAAATGGTGGACTGATTCATCCCCACGTTCAGTTCAACACCCTTATGTTTCAATGGCATTTCCTATCCTGTTCATTTTTATAAGAAGTAAGGATGCAAAAACATTTAAAATACATCCTTCCCTGAGGGCGCCTGGGTGGCTCAGTGGGTTAAGCCGCTGCCTTCGGCTCAGGTCATGATCCCAGGTCCTGGGTTCGAGCCCCACATCGGGCTTTCTGCTCAGCAGGGAGCCTGCTTCCTCCCCTCTCTCTGCCTGCCTCTCTGCTTACTTGTGATTTCTCTCTGTCAAATAAATAAATAAAATCTTTAAAAAAAAAAAAAATACATCCTTCCCTGGTTGACCATTCAAGCCAAGTGGTTGATCCACAAAACTGTGATAGTTCGGTCAAGAAGAACCCATTGCATTCTTATGATTAACTACAGAGTTTAAATGTGGCTAGCTTAAAGCCCAGAAGTGGACCTGCCCCACCTCTAGGGGACACAGGCCAAACCAAACTATCCTATCTTTTGCATGACTTTTGCAAGAATACATTTAAACAAAGTAAAAAGAAAAGAAAAAAGATTTCCTTTTGAAGGAAACAATGTAGTCTGCTGGGAAATCTGACCTCCATCACTGAGAACTGAGGTGATTTATTGGTATCCTGCTTACATATTTTCCTCATTAAATTAGATCGATCGTTCATTGCTTATTTAACAAATTCGCTATAGTCCGTGTATTTGTAGTAAAGACAAGTTTAGGAGTCTGTGGGGAGAGCTCCCACAAAAGTCAAAGGTAAAAGGCTACTCCTCTTGAATATTTATGGTGAGCAGTATTTATGCAAATAATTTGCTTCATTCATTCTTTTATTGTCTCTCTCTTCCACTTGACTGTAAATTCCATAAAGATGGGGACCATATCTGTGTTTTTCACTACTGAAACTCAGCTCAGAGTGCAAATGCAGTTAAGTTGTTAAGGAAGGAAGATATATATAACGTTTGTAATCAGAAAACAAAGCACGGCATAAGTTCCCCATTAATTCACATCTTTGTTTTTTTTTAAATAAAATCTCAGCAGATATTTTAACATAGGGATTTTTTTTTTCCTCATGGAATCTTTACATAGATCTCACAGCACATTGTCACTAAGGCACTCCTGAATATTTTGGGAGCTTTGTATCTAAAAATAGTCTCCCCATCTATCATTATATTTTAAAGCCCATCAATGCCAGTATTTGGGAAAGCTTTTGATTTGAGTATATCTACCCTGCTTGCGGCCAACACACTAAACTCTCTTATTAAATCCAAGAGTCGGGGTTCATTTTGTTTGATTCTCTTGGTAGGCTAGGTAAAAAATCATATCATCTGCAAATAATAAAATTTTATCTTTTCCTTTCCAGTGATCTAAATCTTGTTTCTGTTTCATCTTTAATTGCACTAGCTCCAAACTGGGAAAGACATCAAATGGTAATGGTAGTGGTGGGTGTCCTATAATCCACTCCTGGTTCTAATGAGAAGCCGCTGGTGTTTCCTCGTTCTCATTTTCACAACTGGAGCCCAGCATACCCTCGTGGGCTCACTTCTTGCACTTTACTCTTCTTACAGACCCACTTAAAATGATCCTCAGGTAATAATGTGAGTCTTAAATAACACCAGCATGGTTAGCTCTCAGAGAAGTGTCCTTTCTTTCCCTAAGCCACAGTGGAAGGACCTTCTCTTGCCCCCGTGCACACACATGCGCACTCACACGGCAGCTGGAGTTTGTCCAGTCACGCCACCCCCCGGTGGGGGGGGGATTCTGGGCTTTGGAGGGGTAGGTGGAGCAAGGCTGAAGCCCGGAGGGGTCGAACACATCTGCAGCACTTGGAGAGACAGTGGCTTCTGCCGCTCCAAGGACCCCAGGAGCTCACGCCCAAGGCCGACGCGCACATTCTCACTCTGAGTCCTCGCGGCGCAGCGCAATACAAATAAACCGATAGTAACGGTGAGTTTGTCCTAATCCGCGTAAGAAGTGAACAGTGTATTGAAATAATACAAAAAGAATCACTTCTGCTCCTGCCCCAGACAATGAGGCTGCTGACTTCTGGGTCTTTCCTGGGTCCACCCACCCATCCGTGATGGGGCAAATCCTTCTTCTGTCCCTTCCACTTGCTTCAGGGCAGATTACCACTGGAAGCCATGTTCAAATTTGTGGAGAGACACTGCCCTTCTCTGGTCTCAGACGTTCCCCCCTCCTGCAGACCTCTCCTCCTTTTCAGAATGAAACTCTTCCTCTAGCTGCCTCTAGGGGATGAGGACCATGGGCGAAAATACATCAGCAGGTGCAAGGGCATCTGGACCTCAGTGTACAGACTGGATGTGCTGCCTGGGCAAGGACATCTTCCCTAGAGAACCACATCCTCCACAGGCCTTCGCCCAAGCTCTGGGGCTGTCAGAGTGGCCATAGGAGAAGACTGGTGTCATTTCCCCCTCTCTCTGGATCCAAGATTGCCCCAAAGAGAGCCATTATGGGGAGAAGACCACACCAGTTGTATTTCCCCTTCTACCAACCTTGGGCACCAGCTTTACTGCCAAACCACCTCCAACCCACGTTTGAGTAACTTGGAACCTTCTTTCCCCCTTCCCTCCTTGGCTACGGCACCCTATTTAGCAAGGGGAGGCCAAAGTACATAGGCATCCATATTGGTGTTCATGGACTGGGGGCAGGAAGGAGGCTGGCTTTGTTCCCCCCACCCCACCCCTGGCACTGCTTCTCTTGCCCCTTGATGAAAGGCTGCAGCAGATGGCTGGATGAAGCTATATTCCAGAACCAACCCTAATCCCAACTGTTTCTGTTTAGCTTTACTCCAGTCCCCAGTCCTGACCAGCACCTACTCCTAATGCCCAGCTCAGCAATCCAAGCCTTGGCCTTACACTAATATTAGGAATTGTAGCTAACACTTACAGGCTAACACACACACACACACACACACACACACACACACACACACACATTTATCTTTACAGCAACCCTCTGAAGTAGGTACTATTATTATCCCCCTTTTAAGATGAGAAAACTGAGACCCTGGGAGATTAGATGACAACAGAGCTGAGATTTGAACCCAGGATCTGCAGTTCTCCGAGCTTATACCAACACTGAAAGTTCTAGCCTCCTGTCCCCCAGTCCACCCCCAGACTCTCCAGCTCTGATGGCAATCTGAACTCCTTGATAATAGAGCTGAGCCCCGTGGCCTGCCACCCCAAGTTAGAAGGCAGAGCGTGCCCACTGCCTGCCGCATCACAGGCTCTCCTGACATAGCCCTTCCCCTCCTATGGTCAGCACAGCCCAAGTCAATGAGATGTCAGTGCTGAGCCAGGCCACGGTGGTCAGCTCATGGAAGCCCAAGGGAGCCCAGGCATCAAAGCATCCCAGTTGTTAATTAAAATGAATTCCAGATACCCAGGACATGACCATGGTACCCCAGGCCCACCTTCCAGAACTGCGGGGGACGCTGTCCCATCAAAAGCATTCCTGTGTCTGGAATTGCCTGTGAAATCCAAGGAGTGGGCAGCGGAAGAAGGCAGCTGTGGGAGCACAGAAGGCCTAAGGGTGAGAAAGTCCACAGGAAGGAGGCCTTCACTTACCCAGCAAGGAGCAGCAGTGGAAACTACATGTTGCCATTGTGGCGGAACCCCAGGCACCAACTTCTCCGAGCTGTGTGCCAATGGCTCCAGGTGCTGTTCTGCAACTTTCTGGCCCAGATTCTGCTGTCCTACTTTAGGTGGCTTTCCCAGCAAACAGATCTAATTTTACCCATGCATGAACTCAGTGTCTCTCAGCCCCATCCTATTCCTATCCTCCCATCCCCATGCTTCTAGCCACCTCCCTAAGACTTCCTAAGGTATTCATCACTGTTAATTATGATTCATAATCAGATGTACAATTTGCTCAGAATTCATAGCAACCAAGCTAATTCATCTAGTTCTTATATTCACAAGCTCCTTTAGTTCTTTGGGATCCCTATTTTACCCATTTTCCTAAACTCAGTTGCCTCGGGACGAGCAAATGACATAACCACTTTCAGAAGGCCGTATATCCAAGATTAAGACAATATCTTTTATTGAGATCAAGATAAATTTACTTTTGGAATCGCTGGGAAGGCAAAAACAAAATAGACTCTCTGGTTCCTCCCGCCCTTGAGTCACCAGCTTAGGATCCTTGAGTTCAGTAACTCAGATCAGCCTACTTCTTGGGGCCCATGCTCCTAACACCTAGTCATTCCCCTTCCCTGTGATTCCCTTTCTTCCTACTGAGCCCATTAGATCTAGGTTGAGTTGTGTGGGGAAGGAGGCGAAGAATCAGTATCGAAGAATCCCCAGTATAACTGAGGAGAATTCCCACTAACCTACTTCACAGTACAAATAACTCAGGTACGAGACAGAATCTTGTTACAATACCCCCCCCCTTATTTGTGAGGGATGTGTTCCAAGCCTCCCCAGTGGATGCCCGAAACTGCAGATAGTACCAGGACCTATGTATACTACGTTTTTTCCTGTAAGACATACCTATGATGAAGCTTAATTTATAAATTAGGCACAGTAGGAGATGAACAATAATAACAAAATAGAACAACTATAACGGTATACTGTAATAAAAGTTATGTGAATGTGGTTTCTCTCCCACTCCTTTGCTCTCAAAGTATGTTATTGAACTGTACTCACCCTTCTTCTTGTGATGAGGGGAGATGGTAAAATCCCTGTGTGATGAGATGAAGGGAGGATGGAGAGAGGTAGCATTAGGGCCGCTATTGACCTTCTAATGGTCCATCAGGAGAACCATCTCCTTCCAGACCACAGCTGGCTGCAGGTAACAAACCACAGACCATGAAACCATATTTAAGGGGGCCACTACTGTAGGAGCACCTGGATGGCTCGGTCGTTAAGCATCTGCCTTCAGCTCAGGTCATAA
Organism: Enhydra lutris kenyoni; assembly: GCF_002288905.1. Taxonomy (NCBI): domain Eukaryota; kingdom Metazoa; phylum Chordata; class Mammalia; order Carnivora; family Mustelidae; genus Enhydra; species Enhydra lutris. The sequence continues at coordinate 68,664,930 of NW_019154085.1, read as the reverse complement.
TCCCAGGGTCCTGGGACTGAGCCCCACATTGGGCTCCCTGCTCAGCAGGAAGTATGCTTCTCCCTCTCCCACTCCCCCTGCTTGTGTTCCTGGTCTCTCTGTTAAATAAATAAAATATTTTTTAAAAGGGGGGACACTACTGTAGTCCTAAATTTATGCATGATGTGGGGGTGGGGAAAGTACCCTACCCAATTCTTCAAATCACACTATGGAACATTTGCAAAGAGAGGCAAAACTTGCTTTGTTTTTTGTTGTTGTTTTGAGAGAGTGAGAGCATACACATGTGGGAGCATGAGGTAGGGGGGCAGAAGCAGTGGGAGAGAGAGAATCTGAAGTAGGCTCCACACCCAGCACGGAGCTCAACACAGTACTCAATCTTATGATCCTGAGATCATGACCTGAGTCCCACGCTTAATCAACTGAGCCACCCATGTGCACCTGCAAAACCTGCTTTAAAGGTTAAAAAAGAGGGGTGCCTGCGGGGCTCAGTCGGTTGAGCATCTGCCTTTGGCTCAGGTCATGATCTCAGGGTCTTGGGCTCCAGGACCTTCTCAGCATGCTTTCCCTCTCCCTCTGCCACTCCTTCTGTTTGTACTCTCTCACTCTCTCTCTCATGTGCGCTCTCTCTGTCAAATAAATAAGCAGAAACTTTTTTCTTAATTTTTAAGTAAAAAAGAATATCACAAAATGCCATCAGAATCATTTTTGTCTATTACAATATCTCATTAAGACGATGCTTTCCGGGGTGCCTGGGTGGCTCAGTGGGTTGGGCCTCTGCCTTTGGCTTGGGTCATGATCTCAGGGTCCTGGGATCGAGCCCTGCATCAGGCTCTCTGCTCAGCAGGGAGCCTGCTTCCTCTCTCTGCTGCCTCTCTGCCTACTTGTGATCTCTGTCTGTCAAATAAATAAATAAAATCTTCCAAAAAAAAAAAAAAAGAAGACGATGTTTTCCAGTCACATTCTGTAGACAGGTAGGGGGTAAAACCAACAGCAAAGGACAAACATGAAGCATGCTCTGGGGAGAGGTGCTCTAACCTGGGGGCCATGGCATCTTTGCTGGGTTTCAGGGGGTCCATGCACATCTTGGAAGTCCATTCAAAATTTTGTGTATTTGTGCCTTTTTTCTGGAAAGAAGGTACAGAATTATCATCAAAGGCCCACCACTCGGGGGGGAAAAAACAGCAACACTAAAAATACTAATATTGTAGATATAAATATCTTCTATAATTCAAAAGTTTTTCTCAAACCCAACTGTCCCTTCCTCCTGGAAACTGTGACCTCTTCCCCACTGGTCCTACAGAGTTGCTGGGCACAACTGGTCCCTCTTCCCCACTGGTCCCACAGGAACGCCATGACACCAAGCTGGGCAGCCCAGCTGGTAGTTCCTATCACTCCTGGGCCCGCCTCGTGTTGCTGGCAACCCGCTCCCCCACAATGGAAGGCAGGTATTCTCCCATAGCCCCTTAATTAAGCCAAATGGGGAACACTCAAAAGAGCTGAAAAGGAGAGAGCATGGAAAATAAATATCCGGTCCCCAGGAGAACACAGCTCAAGCAACCTGCGGAATTCCTCGGGAGGCTTGGAAAGGCTGAAGGGCTGGAATCACTCAGAGAAACAGATGAGCTTTCTGAAGGTTAGGAAGGAAGAGCATATTACATGGGCTGGGCTTGCAGGTGTAACAAGCACAGATCAGAGGCAGGAACAGATTAAAGCAGCAGAGATGCAGGGAGGGAACAGATGGACTGGTCCAGGGCCAGGCGTAAATGAAAGGCAAGATGAAGGCCGTATCATCAAGCATCCCTGAGAGATGAGCCTTGAACTTTTGTATGGAAGATGTCACAGACTGGGCAGATTTCAATGGGGAAAAAGACCATGTGACTAGGCTCTAAAGGAGAGGATTGAGAAGTGGAGTTTAAACGATAGAAAATAGAAGAGAGATATGATTACTGAGAAGATAAATTGGCCAGCACATGGAGGGTCAGGTATTAATTTTGGAGGCACATGGTAGAGGAATGGACCAGTCAGCAAGGGGCATGCAAGACCAGATGCAGGTGTGGATAAATGGGGTGACTTGGGTCAAAGGAAATTGGGGGACCCTCCCCATACATGCCTGGGGTCCACCTCTGCAGAGGTCTTCCCTCAACTCTAGCAACTGACTTTTACCGTAGAATTATTGCGAGTACCCATGATAGTCCCAACATCCATCTCTGCCAACACTTTATCCCATACCTTTGAAGAAAAGGTTAACTGAGTGGCCAGGATTAAAGAAAATTATAAATTACAGCATAAGAAAGCCAGAAAATGACCCAATAGCATCCTAGTCTGATCTGGAATCAGTTCCACACCATGAACCCGGTGTGCACTCTATCCCTTGATTCGTTGTTTTAGGAGATTGGGAAATCCCCACATCCTAATGACCATCAGTAAATGACTGGTTAATTCTGTTCTATCTACACCCTGGAATATTATGCTGCTACGTAAAAGAATGAACAGCATCCAGTTCCAGTTGTGCTAACATGAAAAAATGTTCAAAATTCCATCTGGGGAAAGAAAAACAAGTTGGAGATTGTACATATAATACAATCCCACTTGCTACAAAGAATTATACGAATCCATATGAACTGTCTAGTTGTGCTTGACATCCATCCATCCATCCACTCATTCAAGAAATATTTATTAAGTGTCTTCTGTGTATCAGGTGCTACACAAAAATCCCTACTACCTAAACAGAATTTCTATTCCAGTGGGGGAGTGAGATGGATAATAAACAAGGGAGTCAAACAAAATATATGTGTACTATGTAAAAAGTGCTAGGAATGAAAGAAATCAGGTGAGGGGAATAGAAGTGTAGGACAGGTATGATTTCTGATCCTCCAGTCAGGTCCGGGTGATGCCCTGGAGGCATATTTCAAGTAAAGAGTAGAAGGAGGCCAGGGGGAAATCGGGCTGCTATCTGGAGGAACCAAAGTTTCTGAGTGAAGGTTCTGTGGCTGGAGCATGCCTAGAGGGCTTGTGCTGGTTGGGAGAAAAGCTGGGGGGGTTGTGCAAGCGAAAGCCCGTGCCCAGGGCTAGCAGCGCCTCATAGACCCTGTAAGGATATTGCTTTCACTCAAAGTGAGATGAATACACAGGCAAAGCAAAGCTTCTAGAAAGATATTAATAGTGATTAACTGAGAAATGGGTTTCGTATGCAAACCACCCAATCCCTGCATTTGTATCCCCAACTAGTTCCTAATCTAACTCACAAATCCAGGCCACTATCTCTGCTACCCTAAGGCCACATACTGGGCAACCCAACGGAATTATTCAAACTCGCCAATCCTTAACTGTGTTCTCTGCCCTAACTTGGCTTTCCCAAGAAACCCCAGTAAAGGCTGTGGCCTCATGACTTCCCCTCCCACCTGTCTTGTGTCTCCAGATCATCCTGGTTTGGGGGGCAGGGACAGGGTAGTTGTGCCCTGTGGTATAAAATCTTCCTTCAGTGACATGGACCTCTCAGTGTTACCACTCAATCGTAGCCATATAAATTAAACCCTGGGAATCATAACTTTAGAACACAAAGCTATATACCTTTAAAAATGCCAGGGAGCTCCATAGAAATAGGGGAAGAGCCACCATTTTTGTTTTGTTTTGTTTTGTTTTTCACTTTAACTGTTGAATTAACTCATTCCCCAGCTCATTCAGACTTCAGCCTATGTCTTTGAAAAGTGGAAAATAAAGACCACTGAAAACCATGAAGGGACAAAACTGCAAATTGAAGTTGCTCTAGAGACTGCTAGTCTAGCAGACTGGTACCTGATATTTAAAAAAAAAAAAAAATCACATCTTACTGCCATGCTCAACAATTGCTGTAGGTAGAAAGGCCGTGGAAATACAAAGCCAAAGGGTGCAGGCGGTTTTGAATTTGAGGAAGTCTGTAGGAAAAGCCAGGATGGGGATTTCAGCTAGATCTGAAGAGGGGTGGATCACAGAAGAGCACCTGCTACAGCCCTCAAAATGTTACAGAACAGGGATTGTGATGATTAATTTAAGGTGTCAGAGTAGAGACTGAGTTTTTATACAAAGGAAAGATTTGGAGCAGAAGTCATCGGAAACCTAAGAGAACATAAAAGATGAACCAAATGTAAATCAGAAAAGGTGTATGAATGGGTCATTTATTTTTTTTAAGATTTTTTTTATTTATTTGACAGAAAGAGACACAGAGAGGGACTATAGGCAGGTTTAGTGGGTGAGTGAGAAGCAGGCTTCCTGCCAAGCAGGGAGCCTGTTGTGGGATCATGACCTGAGCCAAAGGCAGACGCTTAACAACTGAGTCACCCAGATGCCCCCGAATGGGTGATTTAGAAGTGCTTGTTGACTGGGGTCAATCCTTGAAAAACTAGTCATAAAATGCAAATCACAGGCGTGTATTAGGGAGGGGTCAAATTTCTGTAAAGGGCCAAATAGTAAACACCTGTAACCCATATTGTGTCGGCCACATCAAACCATCTCTGCCATGACAGCACTGAAGTAGCTACAGATACTACAGAAACGAGTGAGCCCAAGTTACAATAAAACTATACTGATGGGCGCTGAAATGTGAATTTCATGTCATTGTCATGTTTCACAAGATACTACTCATGTTTTGATTTTTTTCAACCATTTGAAAATGTAAAAACCATCCTTAGATCCCGAGCTATAGTTTGACGACTCCTGACTTAGGGAATAGAGTTTAGGAGGTTTACAAATGTCTACAGAAGGAAAAACATGTTGGGCTTTGGTTCTTGTTCTGAACCTACTGGCATGGGAAATCTCGAAAAACTCCTTGACAAGGAGGTCCTATACCTCATTGCTCTTAATGCTCAGTCTGCCACAGTGTATCCAGCCCTTGCTCTCCCTCTGACGCATCAGAAGGTTGCTATGGGTTTCTGCTTTGTGTTAGGCCAATGTTACATCCTCAAGCTAAAGGAAACATCAAAGTAGGCTTATTTATGAGTCATAAGAGAATTTTTTTTTTTAGATTTGGGATCCAGAAAAGGCCTTAAAATTTTTTGATCCAGGTTCACTTGGATGGCTCATTTGGTTTGGCATCCGACTCTTCGTTTCAGCTCAGGTCATGATGTCATGGGTTGTGGGATCAACCCCCACATGGGGCTTTGGGATCAGTGCCCAATCTGCTGAGATTCTCTCCCTCTGCTCCTCCCCTATGAGCATGCATATGCATTCTTTCTCTCTTTCTCTCATAAATATATTTTTTAAAAATTGTCTGATCCAATTTCTATATTTTAGGAACTAAATAAACAGAGAGTCGGAGAGGATAAATGGTTTACCCATCTCATCAGAAGCGACCTAGGGCTAGAACCCACAGTTCCAACATCTTCATGTTCTTATGTTTCCACTCCACTAACGTCATTTGTATTCTTAGAATAAAATGGGGCACCTGGGTGGCTCAGTGGGTTAAACCTCTGCCTTCAGCTCAGGTCATGATCCCAAGGCCCTGGGATCGAGCCCCACATTGGGCTCTCTGCTCAGCAGGGAGCCTGCTTATCCCTCTCTCTCTCTGCCTGCCTCTTTGCCTATTTGTGATCTCTGTCTGTCAAATAAATAATAAAATTTTATTAAAAAATTATGAAACGTGGGACGCCTGGGTGGCTCAGTTGGTTAAGCAGCTGCCTTCGGCTCAGGTCATGATCCCAGCGTCCTGGGATCGAGTCCCACATCGGGCTCCTTGCTCATCGGGGAGCCTGCTTCTCCCTCTGCCTCTGCCTGCCATTCTGTCTGCCTGTGCTTGCTCTCTCTCCCTCTCTCTCTCTGACAAATAAATAAATAAAATCTTTAAAAAAAAAAAAATTATGAAACGTACTAAGGGATAGAGGGGGTAGTGGAGAGGGCTGGAAATGGAGATATTGTAAACAATTCAACACTTTTTAAAAAGAACATAAAACAGGGCACCTGGGTGGCTCCGTCAGTTGGGCATCTGCCTTTGGCTGGGGTCATGATCACAGGGTCCTGGGATCAAGTCCCGTGTCAGACTCCCAGCTTAGTGGGGAGTCTGCTTCTCCCTCTGCCCCTCTCCACACTCATGTTCACATGCTCTCCCTCTCTCGCAAAAATAAATAAAATCTTTTAAAAATAATAAAAAGAAAAAGAAATAAAAAGAACATAAAACAGAATGCCATTACCACATCCATAGAATTTTTTGTACTCTTCAGTCCCAATTATAGGATGAGGGAGAAATCATAAATCTCAGGTAGAGGGTGGGAGCTGAGAAATATTTGCAGGAGATCCTTCAACGTACTCCTTCACTAAGCACTGTCCATGCACTAATAATAACAATAATAATAATAATAATAATATCTTCCACATAGATATTCTACAGCAGTAGTTCTCAAAGTTTGGTCCAGGAACACACAGGCATCCCACAACCCTCTCAAAGCTATCAAAACTATTTTCATCATAAAACCAAGATATTGTTTGCCTTCTTCATTCTCAATCTCTCTCAAAAAATATACAGCAAAGTTTTCCAGAGGCCACATGGTACACAGTGTCATAACAGAGTGAAAGCCAAAGTAGATACAAGAATCTAGCTGTCTTCCATCAAGTGAGACATTAATGAGATTTGCAAAGATGTAAAACAATATCACTCTTCTCACTATCTTCTTTTTGTTTTGGAAAATATTGTTCTTTTTCTGACAAATATATTATTTGTATTAACATCTAATGGATTTACTATTTTTAATTGATTAAATATTTTAAACTTTTTAGTTTTATTTTCTAATACAATAAATATCAATAAACAGGGGGCATTTTAAAATATTTTTTAACTTATTTGAGAGACAGCATGAGTGAGAGAGAACACAAGCAGGGGGAGGGGCAGAGGGAGAAGCAGGCTCCCCACTGAGCAGGGAGCCAGATGTGGGGCTTGATCCCAGGACCCCAGGATGATGACCTGAGCCAAAGGCAGTCATTTAACCAACTGAGCCACCCAGGTGCCCCATATAGTGTTTTCTCTTAATCAAAGGATGGTAGTATAACTATTGTCACATAGTTTAAAATGGACTTTATCACCCCAGAAATAAAATTTATATCAGCACAAGAATAACATTAAATATCTGAGGGAGGACAAACAATCCAGTTTATTCAACAAATCAATGGCAAGGAAAGAAAGAGAGGAAGGAAAATAAAGACTAAGAGACTTAAAGATATAGAAAACAATTGCAGTGTGTCTACCTCATGAGATCCTGATTCTAACAAACCAGCCATAACAAAGCACTTATAAAACAGTTGGGGAAACATGGAGATGGAGAAGATATTTGATAGCAAATTTTAAGTTTACTTAAGTATGAGATGATATTGTGGTTGTGTTTAAAAAAAAAAAAAACACTTTCTAGGGATACACGTTGAAGTATCTACGGATGAGATCATTTGATATCTGGGATTTCCTTCAAAATATTCTAATGGAAAGGGGAGTGAGAGAGGTATGAACAAGACTGATCATAAATTGATAGCTATCAAATCTCAGACATGGATCCATGGGATACCATTTTTTTCTACTTTTGTGTACATTTAGAAAAGTCTATTCAAAAAAAATGTTTAAATAGGTTGTCATGTTATAAAAGGTAGGAAACCACTCCCCTGACTCATTCTTCACTTAGCCATTTACAAATCAACAAGTCATATAATTTGGGGGCTGGGAATTTATTTTTTTTTAAGATTTTATTTATTTGAGAGCAGAGCAAGAGCAAGTGAGAGAGAGAGAGAGAGAGGAGGGGGTAAGGAGAGGGAGCCGCTGATCAGAAAGCCCAATGCAGGGCTGATCCCAGGACCCTGGGATCATCACCTGAGCTGAGGCAGATGCTAACCAACTGAGCCATCCAGCCTCCCTGTGCCCCTGGGGCAGGGAATGTAAATGAGGCCCTCCCTCATAACCAAGACATCAGATGGGAAGAGAAAAACACTCTGAGCAAAATTCATAACCCAAGATGAGTATGGCTTCAAGGAAAGCAGTATTTAGGGGCACCTGGGAGTTCAGTCGGGTAAGCATGTGCCTTTGGCTCAGGTCATGATCTCAGTGTCCTGGGATGGAGACCTGCATCGGGCTCTCTGCTCAGCGGGGAGTCTGCTTCTCCCTCTCATTCTCCATCTGTGCTCTCTTGCTCTCAGTCTCTCAAGTTAATAAGTAAAATCTTAAAAAAGAATTTTATTTTATTTTTTTAAAGATTTTATTTATTTCACAGACAGAGATCACAAGTAGGCAGAGAGGCAGGCAGAGAGAGAGGGGGAAGCAGGCTCCATGCCAAACAGAGAGCCCAACACGGGGCTTGATCCCAGAGCCTGGGATCATGACCCAAGCCGAAGGCAGAGGCTTTAACCCACTGAGCCACCCAAGCACCCCAGAAAAACCAAATATTTTAAAAATCCACCTTCAAAGGACTCCTGCTTTGGGCAGAACACAGGAGCTATGAAAAGAACACTTACTCCTGCCCAAGACACTGCCCAGATATCTATGAGTGTCTTATCAATCCCTAAGTATGAGAGTCTCCCTTGTAAAGCCATCAGAAGCACTTGAAGGGAGCAGTACTAAATGCGGACCACTTCATTTGAGCCTGAGCCCAACTACATTGATCTCTTATAGCAAACAGTTCTTTAAAAAAAAAAAAAAAAAAAAGATTTTATTTATTTATTTGACAGACAGAGGTCACAAGTAGGCAGAGAGGCAGGTAGAGAGAGGGGGTGGGGGAAACAGGCTCCCCGCGGAGCAGAGAGCCCGACGCGGGGCTCCATCCCAGGACCCTGAGATCATGACCTGAGCCGAAGGCAGAGGCTTTAACCCACTGAGCCACCCAGGCGCCCCTAGCAAACAGTTCTTAAAGACAGAAATCAACAGACATACTGAAGAATGAATGATACATTTCACTTTCTACTTCTCTATATTGAACATTCTTTAAAAATCTTTTAAAATCTTTTTTTTTTTTTTAAGGAAAAAGAAATAAAGGGGCAGGGCACCTGGCTGGCTCAGTGAAGCATCCAACTCTTGATTGAGGCTCAGGTCATGATCTCAGGGTCCTGGGGTTGAGCCCTGCAATGGGCCGCACTCAGGGGGGGGTGTGCTTGAGGATTCTCTCTCTCCCTCTGCCCCTCCTTCTGCTCACATTTTCTCTTTCTCTTTCAAATAAATCAATCTTTAAGTAAATAAATAAATAATAAAATCTGTTGTACAAATGTACACTACAAAAACTTGGGAACACAGTTTAGAATTACTAAAGTATAAAATACACATATCCTACAATCTAGCATTCCATTTCTCAGTACATATCCAACAGAAATGTATATATATGTACCAGGAGCTATGTGGAAGAATATTCTTTTTTTTTTAAAGATTTTATTTATTTATTTGACAGAGAGAGATCACAAGTAGACAGAGAGGCAGGCAGAGAGAGAGAGAGAGAGAGGGAAGCAGGCTCCCCGCTGAGCAGAGAGCCCGATGCTGGACTCGATCCCAGGACCCTGAGATCATGACCTGAGCCGAAGGCAGCGGCTTAACCCACTGAGCCACCCAGGAGCCCCTGGAAGAATATTCTTAACAGAAATGAAAACAATCCAATGTCCTTTAATACTACAGTGGATAAGTTATGCTCTATTTACATATTAGAATATTCTACAGCAGGGAACACAAATTACAGCTATACATACAACATGGTTGAATCTTAGAAACACAAAGTTGAGCAAAAAAGACACAAAAGAGGGGCGCCTGGGTGGCTCAGTCGTTACGCATCTGCCTTCCTCTTGGGTCATGATCCCAGGGTCCTGGGATGGAGCCCCGCATCCAGTTCCCTGCTCCACGGGGGGCCTGCTTCTCCCTCTCCCACTCCCTCTACCATGTTCCCTCTCTTGCTGTGTCTCTCTCTGTCAGATAAATATTTGTTAAGAACATATAAAAGAATACATTCTGAGGTGTTAAATAATAATTTAATGTCTTGGCATGTTTTAGGACAAAAGATTGAATGCAGAATGAGAAAAAAAAAAATCCTGCCAAGCTGGGGAACGTAATCTAGCTCAGAGTCTAAGCTATAGGAGATGACACCAGGGGGATAAGAAATGGGGTGAGGCACTTTAAAACCAAAAGACTAAGATCTGATATTAGGAGAACAAAGTCTCACAGTGTTGCTGATTGGCCCTGGATGCAGAATTGTGAGGTAAGTGAAAGGCCTGGGCTGGCTGCGGGGTGGTTACAGCTACAACTTCAAGATTATGGCTTGGGGGCGCCTGGGTGGCTCAGTGGTTTAAAGCCTCTGCCTTCGGCTCGGGTCATGATCCCAGGGTCCTGGGATCAAGCCCCACATCGGGCTCTCTGCTCAGTGGGGAGCCTGCTTCCTCCTCTCTCTATGCCTGCTTCTCTGCCTACTTGTGATCTCTGTCAAATAAATAAAATCTTTAAAAAAAAAAAAAAGATTATGGCTTGGATGCCTCTGTTGTACATGACGTGCCCCATGGGGGACGATACTACAGCCAGGTTCATGCTGGTGTCAGCAAGCGAGGTAGTCAGGTCAATGTTTGTTAGTATTTTCCTATTTGTGTATAGAATTCAAAAACCGGCAAAACTTTAAAAATCAAGAAACTGATAATCATAAAAATCAAGATAATTGTTACCTACGTGGAAGGGGGAGGTTGAGAAGGAGGTGACCAGGACAGGACACATGGAAAGGGTTCTGAGGGTAACAGTAGAGTTCTATTTCTTAATCTGGGTGATGTTTTCATGCCTTTTATAATTATACTTACTCTATAATTATTCACTATACTCTGTGTTCTATGCCTTTTCCTCTGGGTGTTATCATTCACAATTAATAAAGGTTTAAATTAAACCAATCGGGGCCTCTGGGTGGCTCAATGGGTTAAAGCCTCTGCCTTCAGCTCAGGTCATGATCCCAGGGTCCTGGGATCGAGCCCCGCATCAGGCTCTCTGCTTAGCAGGGAGCCTGCTTCCTCCTCTCTCTCTCTCTCTCTCTCTCTGCCTGCCTCTCTGCCTAATTGTGATCTCTGTCTGTCAAATAATAAAATCTTTAAAAAATAAAATAAAATAAACAAATCAACTTCATTATATACAACTATAGAAGTTCCTCTGAAATTGCTAGACTTGTAATAAGTGTATTAATACAGCTTCATTTTTGCATGAAGGTATCAATTGAAAATGGAAACCACCTATTTCTGATGTGGCAAATTATCATATGCTATTTTAAGATCTCCTGCCTATTGATTTAAATACAGACGAGCTGTAGAATAAGTATGCTGAATACACTCTTCTAAAATGGTGACATTTGGGTTCAAAGATATCCCAAGAACATTTTAAGATCGACTTTTAAAAGTACTGTATTATAACTAATGTTTAATTTGGATCCTCTCCATTTTGCTAAGCTTTACACCAATTGAGCTAAGGTTTCCAGGCCATGAAAGGCAATTAGAAAGAATTGCGACATTCTCAAAACACTAGAAAACTAGTGCTCTGGAGATCATACTCTAAAAGTTTGCTCAAGCAGATTCCGATATGCAAATGTATGCTTTAAAATTAAGCTTCATTAAAATGCACTTACGAATTTAAGTGGAGGCTGATTTTGTAACCACATTTGGAATTTAGATTCTTACTACTTTAAAACAAATGCTATGTAAACATGAAAATTAAGTAATCAAATGATTCTTTGCCCTCCTTCTACAACAATTTCACTTGAAACGATTGATACACTTCAAAATATAAACCCTCAGAACATCCCAGCAAGCAAACGGAACCCCTTGGCTTTAGTAATGCACTTCAGCCAAGTCAAAAGCATACTCCCTTGAGCTCATGAAGATCACTGGCTCAGCAGAACTTCGAGAAGGCCCTCTGCAGCTCATCCCAGCAGCCTTCCCCAGGCCTGAACAGGCCCTCTGTGTTCTCCTGTCCTTGCCTGCCAGCCCCTGGAGTTGGCTTACGTTCTCAGAGCGCGCTCCTGCTAGCCCTTAAGGTCCTCTCTCTCCCTGTTTGGCTGCCAAAGGGCCTATCATCTCCCCAGCACCTCTCATTACATACCCAGTTTGAGGAAAAGCCAGAGCATGATAAAAGGACAGAACACAGATATTAATACCACTTGCCGGGCATGTAATGCAGTTCACGCCTCTCAAAAACCTGACAGGGAAGTGTCATTAGACCCTCGTTTTATGAAGAAGAAAACCAAAGTTCAAGACAACTTGTAAAATCTGCTTGAGGTCACACAACTAACAGAGAGGAACCCAGCCAAGCCAGTGCTTAGTAATCCACTTCCCTGCCTCTTTGCAGACTCGGTGTCCTAGATGGCTCCGCTCAGTGGTTCAGAGCTAGGGCTTCGGGTCAGACACTCCTCACTGGAGTCTCAGGCCTCTCACTTCCAAGCTTTGTTTCCTCAGATGGATGACTTAATCTCTCTAGTTTCAGTTCTCTAAGGCAAAGCTCAGTGAATGGTAGCCATTACTATTTCATTCTCAGATGTTCATCTCTAGTGTAGACCTCCGTTCCAAACTTTCCTTTGCCTAAGGATCACCTGGGGCAACCTGTGAAAAGCAGATTTCTTCTCTGCCATGGGAACTCCTGAGCCAGGTCCAAGGAGCACCATTTTAATGTTTTAACAAGAGTCCTAGAGATTCTGAGGCAGAGAGCCAAGGTTTGGCAAATAGCAATCAAGTGCTTCTAGCTTCCATACGTGTGTTTCTCTCAGAGAAACTCTGGCTCTAAGAACTCGAGATCTTTCTTCTGAAGTAAGTCCCACTCCACATCTGCCTTCTAGCTGGTGGCTTTCAAACAGACCACAATCACAATAGGAAATACATTTTACATAATAACTAAACACACACACACACACACAGACACACACACACATAAATCTTCCACAAAATAAGGCCTTCCCTGTGCATGTGGCATTTTCATTCCTTTTTTTTTAAATCTTTCTTTAAAAAAAAAAAAAAGATTTTATTTATTTATTTGACAGACAGAGATTACAAGTAGGCTGAGAGGCAAGCAGAGAGAGAGGAGGAAGCAGGCTCCCTGCTGAGCAGAGAGCCCGATGTAGGGCTCCATCGATCCCAGGACCCTGGGATCATGACCTGAGCTGAAGGCAGAGGCTTTAACCCACTGAGCCACCCAGGCACCCCCTTTTTTTTTTTTTAAATCTTTCAATGCTAGGCACAACTTCCAATTTCTTTTCTTTTAAGATTTTTAATTATTTATTTGATAGAGAGAGATCACAGGTAAGCAGAGCAGCAGGCAGAGAGGGGGAAGCAGGCTCCCTACTGAGCAGAGAGCCCAATGTGGGGCTCGATCCCAGGACCCTGAGATCGAGCCCGATGTGGGGCTTGATCCCAGGACCCTGAGATCATGACCTGAGCCAAAGGCAGTGGCTTAACCCACTGAGCCACCCAGGCGCCCACAACTTCCAATTTCATTTCACAACCCAATAATAAGTTGCAACCAATAAATGAGCTGCAATCAGCAAAAACCAATACTAGATGAATAAATAGAAAATCTAAGCAAAGAAACAAAACTACAAAAAAGGTACCAAATAAGGCACCTGGGTGGATCAGTTGCTAGGCATCCACCTTCGGCTCAGGTCATGATCCCAGGGTCCTGGGATCAAGCCCCGTATCAGGCTTCCAGCTCAGCAGAGAGCTTGCTTCTCCCTCTCCCACTCCCCCTACTTGTGTTCCGTCTCTCGCTATCTCTCTCTCTCTGTCAAATAAATAAGTAAATTTTTTTAAAAGGTACCAAATAGAAATTGTAACACTGAAAAAAATACATATATGAAATAAAAACTGCACTTAATGGGCAGGTTGAAATGCCAGAAGAGTCAGTAAACTAGAAATTATTCAATTTGAAAAACATAGAGAAAAAAATTAAAAAGTCTCAGAGACGTGTAAAATGATATCACACAATCTTACATACATATAATTAGAACTCCAGAATGACAAAAAAGAGAGAAAGAAGCCAAAAAAGTGTCAGACATAATGGCTCCAAAGTTCCCTAATTTGGTGAAAGACGTAAATTCAAGAAGATTCAGGAAGATTCAGCAAAACCCAAGCAGAAGAAATAAAAAACATACCTAAGGATATCAAACTGCTGATAATCAAAGATAAAGAAAAGATGTTTAAAGTGGCCAGAGAGGGCGCCTGGGCTGTTCAGACGGTTGACCATTTGTCTTCAGCTTCAGTCTTCAGATCTCCAGGTCCTGAGATCAAGCCCCACATTGGGCTCCTGGTTCAGCAGGGCCTGCTTCTCCCTCTGCCTCTGCCTCCCACCCACCGTGCCCGTACTCTCTGTCTCTTTCTCTCTCTCTGTATCTCTCGCTCTCTCAAATGAATAAATAAAATCTTTCAATAAATAAATAAATAGGGGCGCCTGGGTGGCTCAGTGGGTTAAGCCTCTGCCTTCAGCTCTGGTCATGATCTCAGCGTCCTGGGATCGAGCCCCACATCGGGCTCTCTGCTCAGCAGGGAGCCTGCTTCCCCCTCTCTCTCTGCCTGCCTCTCTGCCTACTTGTGATTTTTCTCTGTCAAATAAATAAATAAAATCTTTAAATAAATAAATAAGCAGCCAGAGAAAAATGACTCCTTACTACAATGATATATTCATAGCTAAATTTCCATCTGAAACAACGGAGGTCAGAAGATAGTGATGCAACAACTTTAAAGTGTCTAAAGAATTTAAAAAAAAAAACTTCCAACTCAAGGGGCACCTGGGTGGCTCAGTCAGTTAAGCATGTGACTTTTCGTTGCAGCTCAGGTCATGATCTAGAGGTAGTGGGATCTAGCTTCATATGGGGCTCTGCACTCCGTGTGGAGTCTGCTTCAGGTTCTTTCTCCCTCCCCCTCTGCCTCTCCCTGCTCATGCTCTGTCTCTCTAATAAATAAATAAAATCTTTTTTAAAAAATCCTTCCAATTCAAAATTCTATATCCATCAAAAATATCCTTCAGATATTGAACAAAAGGAAATAGAAATGTTTTCATATAAACAACATCTGAAAGAATTCACCAACAGAACTATACCACAAGAAACACAAAGAAAATTCAGGTTGAAGGGAAATAATATCAGATGGAAATTCAGATCCTTGGGGAGAAATAAAGAGCGCCAGAAAGAGTAAATATGTGGATAGATATAAAAGACTTATTTTTTTCTCTTAATTTTTTTAAGTACATCTATGTAAAGAAAAATTATAACAAAGTATTGTGGTATTTATAGCATACTTATATTAATGCACATGACAACTATAGCATAAAGCAGGAATCAACAAATTTTCTCTATACAGGGTCCAGATGGGAAATAATTTAAATTCTATAAACCATATAATCTCTGTGACAAATACTGAACTCTGCCATCATAACATGAAAGTGGACATAGACAACACATAAATGAATGGATGTAGTTGTACTGCAATTAAACAAAAGCAGGTACAGGGCAAGATTTGGCCTAAAAGCCACACTTGGCCAATTTCTCGCATAAAAGATTGGAGTCAATAAAACTGCATGGTTGCAAAATGTTCACATTTTATGTGAACTGTGCCATAACTCTAAGTAGACTCTGAAAACTTAATACATACTGTAGTCCCACAGCAACTATTTGAAACAAAACTACAAAGAAAAATAACTAAAAGCCAATGTAAAAAATAAAATGGACTTCTCAGAAATACCCAGTTGACTTAGCAAAAAAACAGTGAGGGGTGCCTGGCTGGCATAGTCAGTAGAGTATGCAACTCTTGATTTCAGGGTCATGAATTCAAGTTCCACATTGAGTATAGAACTTGCTTTAAAAAAAAAGAAGTGGTGCTTTGGCAGCACATATACTAAAAATTGTAATGATACAGAGAAGATTAGTATAGCCCCTGCACAAGGATGACACGCAAATTCGTGAAACGGTCCATATTTTTTCAGACCTGTACCCCTGGTGCAAATAATACATTACATGTTAATACAAATATTTTTTAAATTTAAAAAATGAAGGGGCACCTGGGTGGCTCAGTGGGTTAAGCCTCTGCCTTCGGCTCAGGTCATGATCTCAGGGTCCTGGGATCGAGCCCCGCATCGGGCTCTACTACTCAGCAGGGAGCTTGCTTCCCTCTCTCTCTGTTTGCCTCTCTGCCTATTTGTGATCTCTGTCTGTCAAATAATTAAATAAAATCTTAAAAAGAAAAAGACACAACAGTTGAGGCCATGAAGTCTAGCTGACACTTCCTTCACAAGATGTCTCCCTCTGTAGAATGTGTCTGGGTTCTGGTATTCATGCTTTAACGAAGTTCTGTTTTGTATTATTTCATAAACAAACAGCACCTTCCTTATACTAATATGTACAGTGTGTTGGCTCCACTCTGAATTGGGATGATGTAGAGGAAGACCACAAATGACCACTGGGTGTCATCAAAGTCTTATACAAGGCAACAGGCTTGGTTGGCACGGCTCCTTAGTGGTCTACCTTTTCTGGAAGGGGTAGATAAATTATGCTTGGCTCTAAATGGAACCAAAGCACATTATCAATCTAGAACTTAAGTATGTGGTAACATGGGCCAGGGGAACACAGCTGAGGACTGGAAAATAAGAGAAAAATAACATCTTGAAATCATCCAAAATAACATCTCCAAGTCCTTTCACTTGTATTTGCATACTTTCTTCAAAGTATTAGGACAGCTATTCGGGCCCTGTTAGTGGGAAACCTACTGTTTTGTTTTAATTTTAAATTACTTCATTATTAGTACTTCTAGTCTTTGTATTGTCTTCACTGTGGCTCATCCCATTAGTTTAGGTACTGGTACAGACTACAGTAGGAAGTGGGCTTATCACCTCATGACAACTCTAAGCGTAATAAGCCTGTGCCCCAAGGCAAGAGTGACACTGACATGGAAGGGAGGGCCCCACGTGGCAGCCTGCAAACCTTGTAACCTGTCACCTTTTAAAGGAAATACATATGATTTGGGCTTAGACCTGCCAGAATCTCACTAACGATCATTTTAAGACTTGTGTTCCTGGGGCGCCTGGGTGGCTCAGTGGGTTGAAGCCTCTGCCTTTGGCTCAGGTCATGATCTCAGGGTCCTGGGATCGAGCCCCGCATCAGGCTCTCTGCTCAGCAGGGAGCCTGCTTCCCCCTCTCTCTCTGCCTGCCTCTCTGCCTACTTGTGATCTCTGTCTGTCAAATAAATAAATAAATTCTTTAAAAAAAAAAAAAAAAGACTTGTGTTCCTAATGATAACCACCAGCTGTGCTAACCTATTTCTATCCATGGACTGAATGCACTTAGGAATCAAATCGTTTGAGTTCTATGCTCACCTCCCAATACAAGGTCTAGTTTTCACAGACAAAAGGTATTCTGGATTTTTTTTTTCTATACTTTGCTGACAAAGTCATTACCCTGACTCCAAGGTCGTATTAGTTATAGTAGTTAAGCTTATATATCTCCAATGTGATGATGCAAGGCCATGATAGAATTCACTGGAGCCCCATGTTAATCACTCTATTAGGTGACTCCAAAGAAAATGTTTTTTAAAAAGTAGATCCCCAAAATTCAGTCGCTTAAAATATCAGAAGTTTATCTCTTGGTCAGGTAACCTTCCAAGACAAATGTCGGAGAGTCCCCTAAGTGACTCCCCTAGGGCCATGTCATCTGCATAGTTGGGGCTGGTGTTAGCCAGCTAATGGGTGAAAAGAGAAGGGAGGAGTCTCAATGCTGTGCTAACGTTCCATCCTAGGAGGGGCAGACATGACTTCCGCTCAAGTTCCATTCATTGCCTAGAACTAAATCACATCATTATTCCTAACTGCAACGGAAGCTGGGAAATGATGGTCTAGCTGTGTTCTCCCAAAAATCAGATTTTTGGAGGCAGCACTTGGTCCACAAGTACCCATTACTAGTCCAAATCATGAAGTTTTACTCTGATTAAGCATTAAATTGAGGCACAGAGCAGTAAATTTTCCCAAGGTCATACAGCTAACAAATGGCCAAGTTAGGGGCACCTGAGTGGCTCAGTGAGTTAAGCCTCTGCCTTCCGCTTGGGTTATGATCTCCTGAGATGGAGCCCCGCATCTCATCTCACCATCTCACCCGGCTCTCTGCACAGTGGGGAGTCTGCTTCCCCGCCCTCTCTCTACCTACCTCTCTGCCTACTTGTGATCTATCTCTCTGTCAAATAAATAAATAAAATCTTTTTTTTAAAGTGGCCAAGTTAGGATTTAAGCCTAGAAGTCTCTACTTTTCACCACTCTACTATATTTCTAATACCGTTTGATTCTCTAACAACCACTCTGTATTACTTTGTAATTTTTTAACAATAATAATTTTTTTTAATTAAAAAAGGATGCAAGAAGCCAGGGATAGCTACCAGAGGGACAATTTCCTATGACTAATTTGCAGGCCTCCTCCCCACCCCCACCCCCTCTGCATTTTCAGAGAGGTGAGCAGAAACAGCCTGGGTATGCCACACAGTGAAACTACCAAAGACTTCACAGACTGGAACTCCGCCCAGCAGACTGCAAAAGGGTAGGGCAATGCTGCATGGGTTAGAAGCTGCTTTAGAACCTTTCCTACATTCAGCGCTGCAGGCAGCCTCTCCAGCGACTGACCTCTTTCCAAAGCACCTGGACCAAGCACTGCCACCCCTGGAGGCCCACATCCAGGTCCCCAGCCCCGCTCTAGTTCCCTGGAGCCTGGAGGCCGCATTGGCTCTCAGCTCCTGATGACTTTCTCTCACTGGAGAAGAAAGTGGGCAAACACCCTTGCCTTGGCTTCTTAACATTTGTGGAGCCCAGGTCAGAGAATGCGGAATTCTCCAGATATATGAGGCAGCAACGTGTAATGGTGTGTTCCCAGGCAGTAATCCCATGAGAGAGGTACTGTTGTTGTTACTACCAGCGTTCTACAGATGCAAACAATGAAGCACAGAAAAAATTAAGTCCTTCTCCAAAGACCAGACAGAAACCAGTGGTTCAGCTCAGTGGAATCTGGCTCCTATTCCATGCGTGAACACATCCTCTTTGCAACCCCATGAACTGGCACAACTCTAGTGGGTGAAGAAGCAGCGTGGGGTGGCGTTGCGGGAGGGGAAGGGAGAGGAGAGAAAGGAGTCCCTGTACCCAAAAGGATACTCGAGAGTTTCAAAGGGTTCTTTACAAGCTCTCCCCGTTTGGTGGAATGTGTGTGGATACGAGGGTGCCCATGCGCAAGTTTTAACCACTGAATAGACAAAGTAAAAGGGACTGGACTAGAATCTAAGACCTGGAAGGCAGAAGGCAAAATGGGTTCTGAAAGTTCCAGAAGCGAGCGGTAACTGAGAACCCAGCGCTGTGAGCCTCCGGTGGTGAGGTTTAACCCTCCTCCGCTCTTCTGGGAAGAGCTGCGGTTTCAACCTGACAGCCTGGAGCCCCAGGCAGAGGACAGGAGGTTCCCGCACGACAGCAGCGCTGCCCTCCCGGCCCCGGCGCGCAGCCCGCAGCGCCCTGCACCTCCGCCGGCTGGCGCCCAAAAGCTCCCGGAGGCGGTTGGGTGGTGCAGCCAGTGCGGGGAGCTGAGGCTGGGATTTGGGGCGGGGAAGATCGGGGGCGGTTTTCTTTCAGGTCCGAGGACGAAGCTTGCGATCCATGTGCATACCTCCCTGCTCCTTACGCAATTTGAGTGCTGCTCAGTACTCAGGCGCAAAGTACTCCTCCCAGCGGTCTCTGGTGTCTTTTGGAGTGGGGTGGGGAATGTAACTTACTCCATCGGCGTTCGTGGTCTTCGCCACCTGCACACCGAAATCTGGCAGTTTGTAGCCATGGAAGAACTGTAGCATTTCCCTGGCGCACTGCTGCTTGCTCCCTGAGCTCTTGGTAACCAGGTTGTGAGCCCAGACTCAATGGTGAGGCTTAGCGCCTCAGAGGCTCGACCCATGCTGGGTACCCTCGAGGGCCAGGAACCCTAGCTTTTGTTCTCCTTAACCACTGAGTTGTCTATAAAGTGAAAAGGGACTGGGGGGCGGGAGCGGGGAGGGAGTCAGCAAGACCTAGAAGGCGGAAGGCTAAATTGGATCCGAAAATTCTAGAAGCATGCTGAACTACACATTCAGCGCTACAACGTCCCTCAGAAAGGTCATGGATGTGAACGTGAAGTATCGACTTATTCGTGTTCAAGTCCTTTTGGTTTACTCACACTAGCAGATAGAAAGGTAATCCGTGGCGGAAACAGCAGGGTCTCGCGCTGGGGAGCCGGGCGGGAGGCGCACGCCTCAGGGCCTCTCCATTGACCTCGAATCTGTTGTGGGATTTTCCCAGGGTTGCCCTGCCATCCCCCCACTCAGTGCCTGTGCTCCTGCTGGTGTCTGAAAGACCACTCTCCTTCCAGTCTGCTCCTGGGGTCGGAGGGCTGCGTTCTGGACTGTCCGTGCCCCCTTTTCAGCTGCCGCGTTGCACTCTGCTGGAAGAACCTGGCTCGGAAAAGGTGGGGGTAGTACCGCCTTTCCCCCATGAGCCCCAGGCCAAAAACCCAGCGAGAAGCTGCAGCAACCTTGCCTCTGTGGCCCAGACCTCAGTTTGAATGACGAGTCTGCTGGGTGTCTCCCAAAGGTTTTCTCGAGGTCCCTACCTCAGCAGTGGGTGTGTTTCCATTATGCACTTTCAGCGAGTTTACACAAGAAAAAAAGTGGGCTCTTAGTACGCAGACCTGGGAGTCAGATATCTCATCTGCCTAGCGGTCAAAGGGACTGGGAGGAGCTGACCGCACCCCAAAATTAGGAATGAGGTGGGAGGCAGTTGTGGACACTAGCAATGCAAAAGGATTGGGCAAGCATTGTCCCCTAGAAGATACAATGGCCAATGAAGAAAGGACGAGAGCAGGCCAGTATGGTCCCGGAAAGATGGAGACGGCAGGCTCCCATAAACTCCCAACCTCTCCCAAGGTCTTTGAATTCTAGAACGAACCCAAAATATTTCCTAGAACTTCTAGAGGGATAAAACCACAAAAGTGGGGGGGTGGGGGCGGGGGGGGGGGCTGCGCCTGGGTGGCTCAGTGGGTTAAGCCTCTGCCTTCTGCTCAGGTCATGATCCCAGGGTCCTGGGCTCTCTGCTCAGCAGGGAGCCTGCTTCCTCCTCTCTCTGCTTGCCTCTCTGCCTACTTGTGATCTCTCTGTCAAATAAACAAATAAAATCTTAAAAAAAAAAAAAATGCCTCTAGGACCAATGGCCTGGAAACCCATGTCCCAGGGACCCTCTATGGGAAAGTGCAAAGTGGGGGACAAGGAGCAGTCCCACAGTGCATCTGACACTCCCCCCACCAGGAGACTAGGCAAGTTCGAATGAGCCTATCCTTTGTGCCAAGAGGGCACCACATGCTCCCGACAGTGGGCATCTTCTCCCCCACAGGACCCCTCAGTGTAATGGAGGACGCCCAGGGTAGAGGTGGTGGTGCATCGGGCCAGCGAAGCCCAGGCCAGCAGTAGGTCAGGAGCTGAAAACAAGCCATGGAAGACCTGTTCTCCAGCTGTTCACCAAGGCTCGGAGTAAGTACCCTGCTATATGCTCTACAATGACAGAGAAAGGAGGAGTACCTGACTCAAAGAATGTCATTTCTACCCTGGACCTTCAGTGTCCCTTGGTGCCATGGGAACAATGATTCCATCCATGTCTGACAAGAGTTACCTCAAGGCTTCTCTGGGAGGACACAGTGGGACTCTGTGACCACATAAAGTGCCACAGCCAGAGATGATGGGCAGAGTATTCAAAGCGAGAATGTCTTGGCGATGGGACTGGAGTGTAGGAGGCCAGAGCAGAAACCCTGAGCTCCCCTACTACCTGCAATCTTCTCTAGTTCCCTGGAGACTCCCCAGGCCAATGGAGAAAACCAAAAGTAGAAAAGGGGAAGGAGAGTGCTCTGAGGCTGAGGAGGGAGTGTGGCCACACAGTGGTGTTCCCATAAACTCAGTGTAAGTGCCCCCTCTACCATTCTCAGATCACTGTGGAGGGAGATGTCCCTCTGCTCTGAACTGTAGACAAATGTGTCCCATTCTCTAGGACACTGTCTCTGTCTCCCTGACTTTAGACCAAAATGAGGAAATCACTAGGATATTATGATTTGGTGACCAGATCATATGGCCAAACCCAATTTTGTGTCTGGATTATCAGATTTAATATTTCAAGTCTTTATTTTATTCTCCAAATGCAGTTGTAAGTTCGGCCTGTCTGGTTCCCTCACTCTTGCTCTCTCTCCTTGCTCATTGCCTCTGATCTTTTTTCCCACATACACATACAGCCCCCTTGTTTTCCAGTTAAAGAGAAACTGGAGTCATATTTCCTTCCAGGAAGATGCCATTTTCCAGATCTCAGCTGACCTAGACTTTAGGTTATTAATAGAGGTTCTCATAGATAACATAATACAACAAATTTGCCACCATGAAAAAGCCCAGAGGACATGCTTAGAGTGGGACAAAGGAGCAGAGAGAAGGCAAAACTAGGGCAATTGTCTCTTTTATATTTCATTTTCAGAGGGGAAAATTTTTATATCAGGCCAAAGCAGCTACCACTGTGCTGACAAAAAGACTTGGAATTTGGAGTTAAGACACCAAAAGGCAATACTGGTTAAATATCTAGAGTTTAGTTTTGTAACTAGGGTCCACAAAACAGCAGGCTGAGTCCAGCCGTTATACAAGGCTGTCCCTCCGTGGTGAGCCCCACTTCCCAAAGCATTTCTAATGAGTTCACCAGGCTCCATCAAGGGGCCTTCCTCAACCAAAAGGCAGGCTGGGAACTAAATCCTGGCAGATTTGAAGGTGGATTACCTTCCTCATTATTCCGAAGAGAGTGAACTGTGTGGATGCTGGAGTTTTAATTACACACTTGCTTTTTCGGGGGAAGAAGACCAAGATCATATTTTTCAAAGTATCAACTTGTTTTCCATTAGGCAGTTGTTGAAACAAGTTCTTTCAGCGACATGTTATGTCTTTAGGAAGGGATGCTTCAGATGGCGCGCACTAGCACAACTTTGTGGCTTTTAATTACTATTTTGTTCTTTTGGGGGGTTTCAGAGACTGGCGCCTCAGCGTGATTAGACCGTCTAGTGGGCCCGCTGCAACCAGGCACACCCCCAGCAGGTGGCGCCACAAGGCCAGCACTGCCGCGGGAACTGCGGACTTCGGGAGTCCAGTAAAGCTGAGCGTCCCTCAACTCCCGGCCACGGTCTCCAGCCAGGAGGAAACACTGCTATGGGGAAAGTCGCCACTTCAGATTTAAGAGGAAATTGCATTGATAGGAAGAAACAGGGTCCTAACTGAATGAACTGTAAAATAGGGTTAAGTGCTTGAGAAAAAACTTTTTCTATTTGTTTCTGTAAATTCACCCAGACTTGTAGTATCGAGACGCCTCTCCCCCCTAAGAATTATCCTTTGTCGTAAATATATAGAATTTAGAATTAGAACGAACTTTGAAGGCCGTCTGGTCAATCTGGTCTAGCATTCCAACCTAGAGAGGAAATTCCCGGGGTCGCTTTGTGCCTGTCAGTTCACCATCAAATCTACATAATTGCTCGAAGTCTCGTCCTATCAGGAAAGTACGAGGGAAAATGGTTTCAAATATATCGTTAGTGATAATATTTTTGAATTTATATAGCTTTTCACGGAAGCAACAAGAAAATAATCGTTCAAACATTATCTCATTAATTATCTAATATTCCTGCGGGTCGGTTAGCAAGTATGTGGAATTAGGGATTATTATACGTGGTTTATGGATCATTTAAATCAATTGACTTCAAGCGCCGAGTGACTGACAAGGGTAACCGCCAGACGCTTCGAGGAAAAGCGGAGCCAGACCTGGCTCGACTCTCGGCGCCGCTTTGATCCGTGTTTGAGCGCGGACCTCGGACAGGAGGACGCGAATCGCGGGATCTGGTGGGCGCTTGTGCACAGAACGGGATGGGAGACGCCCTGTCTTCCTCCTCTGAGCCGGTCCCCGTCCTCACGCCTCCCGTCCTGCGGCTGCCGGCCCCCCTGACTCCCCACCGCGCCCCTTCCCCAATCCCTCGCCTCGCTGCTCCCATTCAGCCGCGGCCTGTCTGCGCCCGCAACCGCAGCCGCCGCAGCGCCCGCCGGGTGACACCAGCCCCCCGGCCGGGCGTACCCCGGCGCCCTGAGCCTCGCCCGGCGCTTGGGATTGGCTGTTGCTAGGTGACGTCCCGGCGCTCACGTGACGACTGTTAAATGCCCACCCTGCCCGAACCCGCCCCGCAGACAATCGTAAGGCCGCTCTGGGCTGCTCACCTGCTCCCGCCTCCCAGAGCCCCGGCCTGGCCCCGCCACCCCTGCCCCCTCCGCCGCCCGCCGCCCGCCCCCCGCCCGAGCCGGCGCTGGGCAAGAAGCCGAGCGGGTTAGAGAGGCGGAGAGAGGATGCGGCCGTCGGCAGCTGTCCCGAGCAGTGCACGGTGATCGCCTCCCCCGGAGGAGGAGTTGCCCAGACCGTTGCCACATTTCTTGTTTTCCTCCCCACCCTCCCTCACCCCCCGTAATTACATTGGCTGCTGGAGGGGACAGGGAGAGACGGAGGAGGCGCCTCGCTTCCCCGCTCGCGCCCGCCACCCCTGCTCCTTCCCGTCCCGGGCCAGGATGACTGGAGTCTTTGACAGTCTGGTGGCTGATATGCACTCGACCCAGATCACGGCCTCCAGCACGTACCACCAGCACCAGCAGCCCCCAAGCGGCGGCGGCGCTGGCCCCGGCGGCAGCAACGGCAGCAGCCTCCACAAGCCCCAGGAGTCGCCCACACTGCCGGTATCCACAGCTACCGATAGCAGCTACTACACCAACCAGCAGCACCCGGCGGGCGGCGGCGGCGGCAGTGGGGGCTCGCCCTACGCGCACATGGGCTCCTACCAGTACCACGCCGGCGGCCTCAACAACGTCCCTTATTCCGCCAAGAGCAGCTACGACCTGGGCTACACCGCCGCCTACACCTCGTACGCACCCTACGGGACCAGTTCTTCCCCGGCCAACAATGAACCTGGTATGCACAACGCTGGCGTCAAGGGTGACAAGTCAGTCTAGTTCCTGGGATGGGTGGGAGAAAATTGTTTGGGGCGGGGATCCATCCGGAACCCTTGCCGTTTACTCTGCCTGCTCCCTCCCTGCCCGCCCTGCGCCTTTTACCTTTCTCAACCGCCAGTCTGCCGAGGGTCACTGGGTAGGTCCCTCGGGGCTCGGCTGGTGGGACCGGGTGGCCTTAGGGGGCCGAGTGGGCGCGCGGTGCATGCTTCATGGCAATTCATTTCCTTACCACCTGCTCCTTCTTTCTCTCCGGTTGGCTCCTTCTTCCCCTTCCTGGAGAATCCAGCTCCCAGGTTCCACGGCGGCGCGAGTCCGCACTTAGCGAAGTGGAGTCTGAGCGCCCTGCTCGTGTCCGAGAAGCCGCTCCCCGGCTCTGGCCAAGTCCCAGGCCAGGCGCTTATGCCCAGCGGGAAGTCTTTGGGGCTCCCCGGTTGTGCTGTTCTCACGGTTGCGTTGCGTTGCAGAGAAAGAGGACCTCGAGCCTGAAATTCGGATAGTGAATGGGAAGCCAAAGAAAGTCCGGAAACCCCGCACCATCTACTCCAGTTTCCAGCTGGCGGCTCTTCAGAGGCGTTTCCAAAAGACTCAGTACCTGGCACTCCCCGAGCGAGCGGAGCTGGCGGCGTCTCTGGGCCTCACCCAGACTCAGGTAAGGGCTCCCGGCCTGGAGCGGAACGAGGAGCGCGCGGGCCTGGGATGGCTGGGAAGCAGGCGGGGTCAGCACAACGTTTTAAAAAAGTGTTTCTAAAGTAATTTTAAAGATTACGAGGCCCGTGCTTTGGGCGGCCTAAACTTCTACTCCTGAAGCTGAAATCCCGGGGGGGGGGGGGGGCGCCGCGTGTGAGAAAACGAAAGGACGGGGTGGGCAGAAAGCCGCTTTCGCAGTCTTACCGCGCGGTACTGATTAAGCGGGTAAAATCATTGGTCCTCCTGACCCTTCCCCGCTGTCACCACCACCACGGTGCACCCACACCAGCTGTCTCCGATTTTCTGAGATTGCCTCCCAATAGAGTGGGAGCCATCCCAGCCTCCGAGGCCTCGGCACGTGATCCGCTCACCTGCCCCGCATGCTTTCCACGCTCCTCCCCTCCCCTGCCCCAGATCCAGGTTCTTCCACTAACGCTCGGGTCCCTTTTCCACAAAGGTCAAAATCTGGTTCCAGAACCGCCGGTCCAAGTTCAAGAAGATGTGGAAAAGCGGGGAGATCCCTACGGAACAGCACCCTGGGGCCAGCACGTCGCCACCTTGTGCTTCGCCGCCCGTGTCGGCGCCGGCCTCCTGGGACTTCAGCGCGCCGCCCCGGATGGGGAGCGGTGGCGGCCCCGGCAGCGGCGGCAGCGGCGCCGGCAGCTCGGGCTCCAGCCCGAGCAGCGCGGCCTCGGCCTTCCTGGGAAACTACCCGTGGTACCACCAGGCCTCGGGCCCTGCCTCACACCTGCAGGCCGCCGCGCCCCTGCTGCACCCAACGCAGACCCCGCAGCCGCACCATCACCACCACCACCACCACCACCACGGCGGCGGGGGCGCCCCGGTGAGCGCGGGGACGATTTTCTAACCCGAGAGACACTACGCAGGAGACTGAGAGAGCAGAGATCGGTGATCTTTAGTGCTCGCCCGGAGAGCCGGAGGGTCCCTCCAGCTGGCCCGCGGACGCCTCCCACCCTCTGTGAGGAGAGGCCTGGGAGGGCCCGCCACGGGCCCTGCTCCCTCGCGCTGCCACTGAGCGGCGGGGAACTGGAAGGTTCTTCAAGGCCCCCGGCAGGGCCGCCCGCCTTGGCCGCCTTTCCGACCTGAGCTCCGCCTCAGACAAGCCTCTCCTTCCCTCCGCGACCCAAGAGGCAGTCGGGCGCCTTCCTTGCCGCGGGCCACGAGCTGAGTCCGGGGGGAGGGACGCCTCCCCCGCCCGCGAAGCTTCCAGGGTGCTCTGAGGCTCCTTTCTCGGTGCCGGCCCCCAGGCCCAGCTCCAGCGCTGGCCTGATTGACCTCCCCGGCCTGCGTGTCCTCCCCACTCGCCCCGGTGACCTGGGCGGCCCGCCGTTTTTTTTCTGCCCTGCTGTCCCAAGTCCCTTGGAGCCCCCCTCTGCCCTGCCTTAGATCCCGCCCCCTCCCCCAGGAACGCTCCCTTAGCTCTTTCCTCATCCATCACCTTTGGAGTTTTTTTATTTTTATTTTTTTAAAAGTTTAGGTGCCTTTGCGGATGACCTCATTTTGATGTTGGGGAAAAAATGATTTTTTAATATGTGAACACTGCAAAAAATGTGTTTAAATTATCTTTTTTAAAACCTATTCAGGATTGTTAGGCTGGACTTCGACATAGAGTTTGTAAATAAAGGTGTCTGTGCAGATTTTCCCACTGATTTATTTGTATAAAAATACTCGTCTTTTCAGACTTTTTTGTAACCCCCCCCTTGTGAAAACTGCGGTTTAGCAGTGACCTCAGCAACCCCTCCATTTTATTTTTCCCTTTGAAAATTTTCTCAGTTTAACTAAGCTACTGATTGGGTTTTATTTTATCTTATCCTAAAGTCTTTGTTCTTGAAATGAAAGATATTTTGGGGTTATTTATTATGAAAACAACATGCTCTTAATGTTGATTTTACAATATGAAGAGATTATTTAAATAAATTATTGTTTTCATTGGATGTGTGCGCTTTTTCTTTGGTGTCATGACCTGGAGCCTCGAGCCCCCTGCACGGGCGGGGAACCTGGCCGGCCGAGAAAGTGACGTTTCCATTTTTCAGAGGCTTCGAGAGCGGTGAGGCGAGGCGAGAACAGGCGCGCTTGGCATGGGCCTCCCCGAAATGTTCACTCTCTGCGGGCACTCGAGTCTTGGCGCGGGGTTTGCCCTCTCGAGGCGCGGTGAGTCACCCTGCGCCCTGGCGGCTGCAGCCTCCGCCCGCCGGGCCCCTCCAGCGCCGGCGCCACTGCCCGGCTCCTGGGCGGTCTCTGCCGCCCCCGCACTGGTGGTGCAGGCAGGGCAGAGCTTCCGAGCCGCCGCAGGGGACCTGCAGTCGCAGCCTGAGAGTGCAGAAGCCGGGGTCAGACCCCTACCTTGGACCCTCCCCTCTGCTTGCCCTGTGGCCCTGCTGGGGCTGCCAGAGCTGAGAACTCAGTGAGTCACCCTGGCCCTCGGGAAACTCGGTTGGCTGCTCTGGAATGTAGGGTGACCCCGGCACGAAGGGCTGCGCTAACACACATTCAATCACACACTATGACTCTTACAGTCACATCTATACTATCACACACTCTAGTATGCACACAGTCACACTCCTACTGAGTCACACACGCACACCACTGACAAAAATTCATGCACGTGCACCTTCACGTACACGGATACACAAACCCACACAAGCACACTCACGCACACAGGTACATTCACATAGAGACAGGAACATTGCTGTGAGAGTGGCACCCTTCCATCTCGCATTCTCTGAGGGGAAATGTGCACACACCGTTCAGCTCTGCTTTCCACCTTGGGTCCCACCCACCCAGCTTCCATTGTGGGAAGTGACCCACTTCCTTTCTGCCATTCTCTGCAAAGGCCAAGGGTAGGTGGGTAATACAGGCCTGAACTAAAAGTCCCTTTCCTTCAAAGCACTGAGGCCTACAATGGAAGCATTTTAGGTTTAATCATTGACTCTGTGATTCGGGACTACCGCCTTAACCTCTCTGAGCTGCAGTTTGCATATCTATACGACTGGAGAAATAAAAACAGCTATCTCAGAGTTTTTGTGAGCATATAATGAGGTAATGAGGTAACAGTGCCCCGCACATAGTAAGCACTCATTTTTGCTATTAGTAGTGTATTGTTTGATCCCAATGCCCCCCAAACAGGGAGGCTTTACTTGTGCCTTGTGTGTACTTGTGTGATTATGAGATCCAGACTGACCCAGAAGCCTTTCCAGCTTTGCCTCATGTGGAAAAGCAGCACTCTAGAGCTGAGAGAGCTCAGCTCTGGCCCCTTCTTACATGAGAATCCGAACCTCAGCCAATCCCTTTGAAGGGGCCAGCCTCTACAGGAGAGGAAATTAGGGGCAGGCCAGAGAGCCCTGCTAGCCAGATCCAGGCCTCCTCTAGGATGGCTATTCAGGCCATCCCTGTGTGTCTTCAGATCACCTCTGCCAGAAAGCAGACATGAGAGGGGGTGACTTTCTACATTCAGTGCCATCATCCTGAGACAAATCCTACCTTTTCTGGCCAGTTTTGGGGCCTGCGTGGAGTCCAGCTTACAACAGAGTGTGGCCAGGGAGAGGGACTCTGGGAAAAACAGGGAAGCTACAAATCCAGTGGCCATTCCCATTCCTGCATTGTTTTCCCAGGCTAGGAAGGCCAGAGCTAAAGCTCATTGACCCTGTGATTCCAACTTCTCTAAGCAGCCGCTGCCTAGCAGACCCCATTCCTGCTCTCCCTCCCCCCAGCTCCAAATTCCGTGGTTTTCTTTGAGTGCCAGTAGCTGGTGCCAGCCTTCCTCCTGCGGTTGAATGTGCCCTCCCCTCCTTTGCGCGCACTCCCCTCCCCCTCCAGAAACCAGCGAGGAGAGACAGGGCAGTAAATTGGCTGGTGTCGAGGATCTGCAGCAGACAAGATGATTAAGAGGCCTACGCCGGAGCGCCCGGGGCAGGGAATGTCAGCCCAAGTTGGAATCACGCAACAGGCCTTGGCATGAGCGAGCCTGGGAGCCGGGAGGGCGGGCGGCCCCAGCTCCGGGGTGGGCCGAGGCCCCACAGACTCGCTGGAGTCACCGAACCTGGCACCCGGCGGCGGCGGGGTCGCGCCAGGCCACCGCGCGTCTTTCCCCGGGAAGCCCGCGAAGCAGAGAGCAGGAGGGTGCAGGGGCCAGAGGAAGGGGGCGTTTCCGCAGCCCCGGAGAAGGGCAAAGAGACCGGGAAGCGAGGATGCGCCCAGGTCTCAGAAGTGAGGGGGCGGGGAGGGGGAGGGGGGAGCGAGGGGACAAACAAAGCCCGGCTGGGGGAGGAAGGGGACGGCTCCAGCCCCGCCGGGGGCAACGAGCTGGCAAGTCTTTCTCACAGTCTCACGGCTCGCGGAGAGACGCGGAGCCCTGTGATCAGCCCGCCGCCGAGCAGACACGCTCCCCCCGCGCGGGACTGCGCTCCCCAAAGCGCGAATGAAAAATGGAAATGGGAAGCCGCGATCTCGGCTCCCTACACTGGGAAACCAGTCGCGCTCGGAACACACATAAATCTTCATTGTAATCCCCTTCCATTTGCTCGCGTGAAATATCAGGCCAGAGACAGGATATGACAAGCGCTGGGAAGCAGGGGGAGGGAAGCCGAAGAGTGAGGGATGCCCGGCCCTCTCTGCTCCACCCCCTGGCAGGGTTGCTCGGAACTCTGGCAGAGCGCTGGTATTGAGTTCCAATTCCCGGGGCTGGCAGCCGGGGCACTCCCTCTTCCACTTCTCATCCCGTTCCCGCCCCTCTGCCCCCCCGCCCCCCCCGCCCCCCGCCAGGGCGCGCAGGCCACCCAGCCCCGGGTGCTCCGCTGGGTGTAGACACACCCCCCTCCCGCTGCCCCGAATT
Source organism: Enhydra lutris kenyoni (assembly GCF_002288905.1). Lineage (NCBI taxonomy): Eukaryota > Metazoa > Chordata > Mammalia > Carnivora > Mustelidae > Enhydra > Enhydra lutris. The sequence goes on along the minus strand of NW_019154085.1, from coordinate 68,634,377 downwards.
CCAGCCGCCCGCCCCGCGGCTCCCGGGCTAGGGAGAGCAGAGAAGAAAGGGAACGGATCCCGGGCCTAATCAGCGCCGCTACAATGTGGGACCGTTTAAGAGGCTTCCCCTCGGCTTTCTTTCAGGATTACTTGTGAAAATTGTGAATATCCGTCCTGTGTAAGAATTTCCGAGACTGGTGGGGCGAGTTTGGGGGAAGTATCAGGTTTGATGGGGGCGGAGAGTACGCTGCAAAACTGGGTCTTTGTTTACAAACACTTCTGTGGTCGAAGGGGAGAGGAGTGAAAGAGGGGTAAAGGGAGGAGTGCAAATGTGGTGGAATGGTCCCCTCCAGTGTTAGAAGCCCCCTCGAAGGGGAACACGATACTGGGGACCAGAAATCCCCCTTGCCTTTCAAAAAAAAAAAAAAAAAATTCGTGCTCCCTGACGGTAAAACCCAGGAACAACTCCCCCACTCCCACACAGCCCACCCCCGAGTTCCCCGTCCCAAACACTAGCTCAAAAGTCAAAAGCCGGCTCCTTTCCCTCCAAGGAACAGCGACCACCAGTGCCTTAAATCTGTTGAGGATCAGACACCTCCTTGAAAATGAAGCTACAGATCTCTTTTCCTCCGAAAACACCTCCCTTGCATTCGCTTTTGGGGTCCCCAGAAGCGAGGGGGTGGGGCGCGATCCTAAGGTTCCTGTTACGCGAGCCCCTGGCCCTGTCGGACCAGGCTTTCCGGAGACTGGCGCGCTCTGTCGGGGTCATGACACCCAAAACAGCCCCAGAGAAGCCTCCCTTTGCCGAGACCTCCTTCCCCATTGGGATCTGCCCCGCGCGCTTTTCCTGCTGCCCCGCCCCCTCCCCCCCCCCCAGACACACCAGCGGGGGCGGATGCGGAGGCCCCACTGCGCACCGAGGCCCCCTGGCAGGAGTTCCCCTCGCAGGGACGGCTTTGGCAGTGATTGCCACATTACAAGATGTTACATTCCGCCCTGGGGCCTGGGGCCCGGCGGGGCGGGGGAGACAATATGTTTCTGAAAAGAAAGAGCAGGCAGGTCTTGGAAGAGCAGCCACTCGGAGCCTCCACGTGAGAACACAGGCACAGTCTCTAGAGACCTTTCTTGCAGGGGCCGCCTCCTGCTCCGACTCCGACTGCTCCCTGGTCCTCAGGGTCGGGCCAGACCGCAAACACCACTGAGTCTTAGCGATTTGCGGGCAGTGGGGCTGCGCTCCCGCGATTGTCCGGAGGCCGTTTGCAGGATTCTCGGCAGCCCTGGGGCCACCAGCTGCGTCCCGGGTCGGGTCCCGCCAGAGAGAGGAGTTGGGGGGCGGGGGAGCCGCGAGGATCAGGTGCGAAGCCCGGGAAGGTGGTGAAGAGCTGCGTGGGGCAAGCGGGGGCAGCAGGACAGAGGATTAGAATTTGGGGGACGGAGAAGAGGCGAGAGGGAGGGAAAGACTGGACTTGGAGACCCCGGGGGTAATCCCAGAGCGCAGACTTGGGCCCCAACGGAGCAAACATGGCGGGCTTCCCACACTCCCGTTCCTGCCCTCCTTTTGGGGGTGCAGGAGTCTCAGACACCCTAGAAATTAAATCATCGCTCACGGAACAATGGGGACTTCTGGCCCTGGAACTCCACCAAGTCTAGGATGCGCGGAGAGGTGGCCGCACACCAGGTGGATTCTCCTGCCCGCAGCCGCCGCGTTGCCCCCTCCTCTGGGGCAGCCCCCGCCCCGCCCCGTCCCTCCACGGCCCTGGCCTCAGCTTCTTAAAGTCGCAGGGTGTCTCAGCGCTCTAGAGAAGCGCCGCCCAAGTGGGGAATGAGTGTTTCTGGGGGGCGCTATCTCGGGATGGTATTGACCAAAGAAGGGCCTAGGGGACAGCGGGGCGGCCCCAACAACCTTCAGCTTCTTTCCTCCTCATTCCAAAGCCTCCAAATAGCAGGCTCCTATTCACACCAACTCCTCAATGCAAAGGCTGCTCCCGCACCCCACTCCCGCCTCTCGCCTCCCGCCCCCTGGCCTGTAAATTCCTGGGCCCAACCCGACTGCTTTGTGAAGGGGGCTTGGGAGAATCCGGGAAAGGGGCCGAAGGAAGGAGGGTAGAAATGGAAATGAGAAAGGAATGAGTGTCGGGATGAGGGTGCGGGAGGTCCGGCTCAGTCACTTTCTTAATAGTTGCCGCATTTAGGGTGGGGGCCCGGGGCTTCCGTGGCATCCAAACCCGGAAAAGCAGGCACGCGGAGAAAGGATTCTCTTCTCGACATGTTCAAGGGGAGAACAGTGAAAATTTGCCTTAGGTGGCCAATTTTCTCATTTGCCCCTATTAAAAGAAAAAGCCCAAGAAATTCAATTAAAGCCACCCTGGCCAAGGCGCTATTTGAGGCATGAATGTCTCCCCTAAAGCTGCAGCAATCATGTGGCATTAGACACTTCCGGAATCCTATAGCCAACCTGAAAAATCCCAGACCCCCTTTTTCCCTAATTTTTGCTCTGATCTGTAATTTTATCCACATTTGCACTAGTTTGAGCATTCTGGCTCTCCCATCTGAAAGCCTGCAATTACTATATAATTCTTCGCAATTTCAGATGTCCTAATATGGACTGTAATTTTTGCGCAAGACAATTTCCTGCTATTTCAAGCATCAACATTGTCAAAGTTGTATGTACATAATAAATGGGAATATCAATGCATAGTTTTTAGCATAACATCTTGACTCCTCGATAATTATATCCGTTCGGAGCCTACGCAGAATTAGCCTGAATTGCATGGTAACTGCTGCTGCTTTAAAATTTTTAAAAATTACTCATAATTTTCCCAAAGATTACCAAGATCTCGAGTGCACAATGTCATCAGCGTAATGAAGAGTAAACATTTATGCTAATAATCTGCAATTTTTTTCATCAGCTATAAAGACAGAGGCTATATAGCCGAAAATTTCAGTCCTATTCTGCAAGCGCTGCGCTGCAAAAAGCCGGCGGCACTCGGAGGAGCCTGGTCCTGGAGACCTCTTTCCACTCTTTCCTCTCAGGATAGGAGGATGGGGCCGGGGGATTCTTTTTGGTTTTCTGGTTTTGTTTTGATCTGGTTTGGTCGGTTTTATATTTCCTATTTTTCTTTATTTTTCCTTTTTTTTTCCTTTTTTGCCTTTTCTTTCCTGTCATTCTCCCAGCCAAATGCCGCCTTCGACCCTTTTGATTTGATCTAGCAAAGATTGTGTCCAGATTATCTGAAATTGACACTGAAGAAGGTAAGGGTGGAAACTGGTTTCATTTTTCAGAGGGTTGGAAGGCTGCGCTGCGCCCGCCGCGGTGGCTCCCGCTCCGGGAGTAGGAGGGTGGGGGAGTGATTATGTATGCACCAGCTAATTCTTCCATCAAAACTTCTTGTCAGCGATGTCAGGATTATTTTTTTTTCCTTTTTATAAAAACACTTGATGTTTCAGGAAGTGTTAATCCCTGAAGGTTGGGGGATGAGGGCGGGGGTAGCAAAAGAGTGGGTGTGGGTGACAGGTTTCTTGAGCCTGGGGAAGGCACCCTTTAGAGCCGTTTGCCTGTCTGCACTGGAGTTGGGGGCTGCTGTGAAGCTGGGGACCGAAGGAGGGTTTCTTTGAGTCATGGGAGGGACAGACCCTTACCCACCATACTGCATTTGATGGAGGTGCCTATGGCTTGTGCGGGATGAGGAGCAGAAAAGTTCGCTTTAGCCTGTGATTTCAGATGTTTAACCCAGGCAGTGGCTTGACAAAACCCAGATAATTCTGAAATCGGTTTTCAAAAGATACAGAATGAAAAAGATAGGTAAGAGGATAATTAAAAAATATATATAGCCGGGAACCTGGGTTGCTTCTTTCCTCTTAATTTTTCTTGGGATCAAGCATCTCAGGTTCCATATCCAGCACCCAGACCTACCTTTCCATAGGTGACAGAAATGGACAATTTCTTCAAGAGGAGCGATTTAGTTATTTCTCCATCAAATGATTCTAAGAATAAATTCATATTTCTGTGCATATTGGTAGAGGAATTTTTAAACTTGTTGTAGCTCTTCAAACTAGCACAGACTAGGCGAAGGCTGAAGGGCCATCTGACCTAGCCCAGGTTCGGATCCCAAAAAGAAAGAAAGAAAAATAAAACATAATAATCGATGAAGGAAAACTGTGAACTATAAACATGTTTCCAGTTTCAGATTTTTAAAATATTGCCTAGACTTAGAACCTGGATTCTTGCACAACTAGACTGCAAGTCCCACTTGCAGGACCACTCAGTCCCAGGCTTATGAAAGCCAAGACCAGTGGGAAGGGGGTTGGGGATTGTTGCTTGTGCCCCTACCGCCCCCCAACCCCTGCCCCTTTTAGAGCTAGTGTGTGTGAGAGAAGATATTAAAGAGGTATCTGTTGTTTGGCAATTTTGCTAAGTCTGTCTTCACTACTTTGACGCTGTGCATTTGCTAATTTGGAGGCCTGGCCATTGACAAGCTTGCTCCATACACCTGCAAGCAATTTGCCGGCTCTGGTACCAGAGAATTGCAGAGATGGCAGCTCGCACCTATTTGATTTTTTTTTCCCTTTTCTCAATGCACAGCAAATTTGGCTTTCAGTGCGTTATCTCTTTTGTTAATGCAAAAAGATTCCCTGGGCGAAAAAATTGCTCATAATTACCAGAGAGATGGGGAAACTGCATTAGAATAAATAAACCTGAAATTACTGTAATTATGTTGTGTTTGATGGGCCCGGCTTGTAATCAAGAAGAGAATACAGTGAAATGATGCTGACCCTCTTGGGTTTGCAGCTGTACGCGCACTTTGGGGTCTTTTTTTGCAGAAAAGAGTCATTTTGATAATCATTAAGCTGTGTGTAACCTATTTCAGAAGTGTTTTAAAATGAGGTTCACATTTTTTGAACAAGGAGAAAAAAATCCCAAAATTGCATTTTGCCATTACAGACTCATACATAAGGAAAGGTTGTGTTTTCTAAGTGACAATTGTTAAGACATAATATTCGAAATCAGTATTTAATCATTATAATGAGGTATTGTTTAAATATAACCACCTTTAGATTATTCATAGTTTAATTAATATACTCATTATGAAAATCTTTGAATCGGATATTTGATGAACTACTTGTCAGTAACAAGGCAGCATTAATTAGGCCTATATTGAGATTAACATTTTTTAAAAGTGCAACCGCTTATAATTATAATAGAGCCTAACTAAAGACCGCCTTCGTTGAGCTAAAACTAATAATTTCTCTATTTGAACTGTTAGCAAGAGATTATTAAATTAGTATAAGCTAATATCTAAAAATATTAAAATCCGCTTGACCAAACAGATTTTGCCTGTGGCTTCAGGCGCTGGGTCCCGGCTGCTGCACCAGAGTTGGATGTGTGAGAGTAACCCACCAAAACCTCCCCTTTAGCAAAGTCACCTCTCCAGGGAAAACCAAATGAGGAAAGTTCCCTACCCCACGGCGGAACCCAGCCTGGGAAATCCTGTCCTCCCTCTCAGCTTTGAGGCCAGTCCGCTCCCGCCTCCGAGATTTGGCCTCCCGGGTTTGCGTTCCGGGTTCTGGAAACCAGCGGGAGAGGAAATGCCCCAATCCCAAGCCCCAAAGGGGCCTCGAGGTCCCCGGCTCCATCCCCCACTATTTCCCCAGCTCCCTCCACCACCGCCCCTCCACCACTTCCCCTCCCCTTCCCAAAGGGCGTCAGAAGAGCCTGGAGCATCTGCTCTTTCACCAGCACCAATTGAAAAATGGGTGCTTGTCACAACACAGATCACTGCCTTCCCCGCTCTGCTCCCCACCGCGCGCTGCAAAGGGCCCCCCAAAGGCGGAGGGCCAGCCCGTACGAAGCAGTGTCGCAAGGCGAGTGCCAGGGAAGCGGGAATCGCTCAAAGCAGCCCGTCGAGGCCCCCAGCTTCCCTGAGCTTCCTCCGCTTGGCTGTGGGGTCTGGGCTTGGGGTTGGGGTGAGACGCCGGGCCACCGGGTGGAGGGAGCCAATCTGGTTCTGGTTGATCGGAGTCCACTTTCTCCCGGAGAGAATTCATCGGAACGTTCCACTGGAGGTGCCCCCTTACTGACATGGCCTCAGGACTGTCGGGCTAGGGTTGGGGGAGTGGGTGGGAGGGAGGTCTTGACTCAGACGGCGCCTGGGTTCCAAGTAGTCAATGGAGTCCTCCTGCCCCTCGGTTGGCACTTCCATCTGGGCGCGGAAAGAAGCTGGTGATCATTATGAGGAAAGGGGCTTCTCGTGGTGGAGCCCAGTGAGTGGGAGTGACTGTGGAGGGGCCAGGTGGCGCCTTGGGACTGTCCCCCGGAGCTCAGTGATCGACTGGGTATAGCCGGACAGACGAGTCCTTCCGGCCCCTTTCTGGTGTCTGGCCGCGTCTTTTCCGTGTTGGGATCGCGCGCCCAGCCGGCATGCAAAAGCCTTAAGGCCAGATCGCGGCGATGGCGAGGGGGGCAAAGTCCAGCGTCCCTGCTTTCAGTCCTCTAGGCTTCCGGCGAGGTAACTGGGTGAGGGGTGGCACTCAGGTCTCCCATGCCAACTGCCTTTGAGCTCTGCTTTCATCTCCTCAGCCAGCCTTCACAGTCCCTTTGGTTCCTGAGACCCGGCTCCGTCACACAGCACCTGTTCCTGATGCCCCCTTCCAAGGACCCTTGCCAGACAGTCGCTGCCCACCCTTCTAACCCAGGTAGGGATCAAACCCCTTAGGGGTCGGAAGCAGAGCAAAATGAACGGTCCCAAACGCTGGGGAGGGCCTTGCCCCTTATTCTGATATGTCCGGAGCCAGGAGTCGCTATCTCTGTCTGCCTTATCTGTCCCTAGAGTTGGAGGCCGGGCCCAGCCCACAGCACCCCTCACACAGCACACCAGACAGCAGTTCTTTCTCCAAACCATAATTTTACTGTCTCAAAGAAACTTTATAACTTATTTACAAAGTTCTTTTTTTCCCAAGATACAAAGCAATAAGTTAACATTCTCAATATAAAACTAAACTTTGACATAGAGAACACAAAACACGGTTGATTTCAATTGATCACATTTTCCAAATTTCACAAGTAAAATGTCAAGATTCTCATTTCACAAAGCATCAGATTTTACAGCCACACACAACAGAACGGAAAAGCTAAGCTTGTGCAACATGTTTACGGAACAATAATAATAACAATAATAATTAACAACAATAATATGTACAGCGATTAGATCCTGCATTGGAGTCTGGGCATCCAGGGCGCTGCCTGGCATTTTTCTGTGGTCAAGCCTCTGGGGATTAGTGCTGCTTTTATCTTTCTTTAAAGCTCACTGGCTTTAGGGCACACCGCCTGTTCTTTTTCTTCACTGCCCATCGGTCCTCTCTGGCTCTCCCCAAGGAGGGAATTAGGATCTTCCTTCTTGTCCAGGCAAAGCGACCAAGTGTTTTTCCCGAGATGAGAAAATTGTGTTGGCTTCATTTCTCTTTTTTTTCTTTTAAAAATAATACTGAACATGTAAAAATGCAAAGCATTAAGTTCCAACTTCTCCATACCAGTGAAGTACAAAAGTTACTGTATAAGTTAAAAATCACCAGGTCCTCCCTATTCGTTTTTCCGGGTGCATTTGAAGTCATCGGTACTCTTGGACCAGGCGCTCCTTGCGCTCCACAGAACTGCGAATTGGCCAACGTTCACCCTCAGGGGAAGTCCATTTCTCAATAAATTAAAACCCCCTCCCTCCAATTTCCCCCAATTCCGCAGCGAGCTACGCAGATGGTTAGGCAGGCCCAGGAGAAAGTCCGAAAGGACCAAACGTCCCAGCACGCCGAACTGAGCGGCCTGCCGGCCCGAGCCTCTTCCAACCTGGTGACTTTTTTCAGAGGCCGCAGAATGAGGACAGCGGACAGACGAGGACCTCGACTTCGTCAGCGCACAGATACAGAGCGAAAGGAGACAAGAGACAGACAGAACAGAAAGGGAAAAAAAAAGCTTTTGCTTTTTCTACATTGTTTTTTGTTTTTTTGTGGGTTTTTTTTTTTTTTTTTTTTTTTTTCCTGATAGTCCCACACAGCTGAAGGTCGACGAATCGGGTCCAGCTGGCTCATCTTGCTGCTCTGGCTGTCTCGGGAGCTTGTGCCTGCGCTCGGAGGCCGCTGTCTGCTGTCACTGCGCGGCGTAGGCCGGGGCGGGGGCGAGGGCGTGGGCGCCAGGAAGTCGCCGGTCCAGACCGCGCGGGGCTCCAAGGAGGTGGCGGGCGTCCTGCCTTCGCTGTTCCTTCTTCTTTGCCCCTGGGCCTTTCTGCAGGCCCAGGGCTTGCGGACAGGGTGGATGGACCGGGAGGCGGGAGGGGCCCGGGCCGGGGGGAGACGGGAAGGAGGCGGGAGGGTGCGGGCGGGCAACCTCACATGAGTTGGGGTTGCTGCATAGCTTCTTGGTGCGCCGAGGGGTACCATGACGTGTAGCTGGGTATGTAGGAACCCGCGCTGCCGCCCGAGCCCTTCCCAGATGACGAGTTGGGGTTCCAGCCGGGCGGCACTGGCGGGGAGCCGGCAGACAGTGCCCGGCCGTTGGCCAGCGCGCTACCCTCCAGAGCCGCCCCGCCCTGCTTCATCAGTTTCTTGAACTTGGAACGCTTGTTCTGGAACCAGATCTTGACCTGCAAGAGCGGACAATAATGTGACTCGGCTAGGTCCACTGTGCCTACCGTGGTCGTCGGGGAGATAAGGGAGCCGTGGGACAGTGGAGAAAAGATCCCCCTCGCCGCCATGCGTGACTGGGCAGTTCCCTGCTGGAGGAGCAGAGCCCCACCACCACCTATAAAAACCAAAGCCTCTGAGGCCAGGCTGCCAGCCGCTGGTGGCCTGCAGGGACAAGCTCTCAGAGAGCCAAGGGGGCGTGGTGGTGAGGAGTTAGGGGGGATCCAGGCCTTCGTTTGTCAGGGACTCAGCTCGACCCTCGCAATTGTCTGGGGGAAGAAGCAGCGCCTGCACAACATTGAGTCTTCAAGTCCAATATGAACATCAATAAAAGAATCGAGTGGAGGAAAGGAGTGGAGGAAATTTATTTGTAATGCCACCTGCTTTCTCTTTGCTCCATCCTTTCTGCCCTTGAGTGAGTCGGGGGCTGATTGAGGAGGCCAAAAGCTTTTGTTAAACTTTTCATTTGGACTTACATCAACCTTTCCTTAGTGTCTGTTTGCTCTCCCCAGCTCTACTCCAAATCCCGGCCCAGACGTTGGAAACCTGATCAGAAAGCCCATGGGCTCCCCAGAGTCTTAGAGCAATCCCAGAAGGAAGGTCCTGTTCCTCCTCCAGGGTCTGGGACTTGGGAGGTGAGAAAGCAGAGGAAAGGATTTCCCCTTACCCCAACCCGGTGAGGAGGAGGAGGAGGGAAACAGAGGCTCCAGCCCAGGCCCTGAGTGATTAGCCACACACTTTGAAGGCAAGGAAGGGATTAAGCCCAGCGTCTATTGTTCCAGTTGTTCGGGCACGTGTGACCTCAGAGTCCCCAAACAAAACGTCTAGGGAAATCCTTCCACGCCCTAATCAGATTGTCCAGGGAGTGAGGGCCCGGCGGCAGGCAGTGCAGAGTACAGAGTGCAGCGACAGAGCCCGGGCAGAGAGAACTAGCGAGGAAGGAGAGACGCAGGGAGAACCAGGGATGGGACACGGACACACACACACACACGCACACGCACACACGCGCGCACACAGTCTCCGACCCTGAGGCCCAGAGAGCCAGAAATGAAGCTCCGGGCGCAGGCCGGCCGCGGGGAGCCCGCTTGACAGAGGGGCAGCGGCAAGGTACCTGCGTCTGCGTGAGTCCCAAGGAGGCCGCGAGCTCCGCCCTCTCGGGCAGAGCTAGGTACTGAGTTTGCTGGAACCTCCGGTTCAAAGCCTGCAACTGCAAACTGGAATAAATCGTCCTGGGTTTGCGGATCTTTTTCCCCTTGCCATTGAAGCGCACTTCACCGCCTTCCACCACCGTGCTCTTCTCCGAGTCAGCCCCTGGAGGGACAGCAGAAGCGGGGGCTGCTATTAATGCAGGGACAGCCTTTAGTGCGGGGAGCCGAGGGCGAGTGGCAACCGAGGGATGGCAGAGGCTGGGCCGACAGAGAACGCTCAAGAAAGTCCGAAAGCCAGGGAAGTGTCCCGTAAAGTCCGAGGGCCGGACCCGGGCCGCTGCAGGCGGACTGGGGCAGTTCCCAGGCGTGCAGTTCCTGCCTTTGCAGAGAAAGTTTGCTATTTTTGCAGGCGGTAGTTGAGGTTTAATTACCCTTAATTGCATACATTGTTTATAGCGCTACGCAATAAATAATTACTGCGACTAATACGTGCACATGTGGGTTTCTGTTTTCCAAAGGGCATTGTGTGCTCCGCGCACAGAGCCGCCCAGAGGCTCAGACAGTGCCAGGGGACGCTCTCGGATTTATCCTTTGCTGCATAGTTGGGAGTTGGGTGGAATTTTTTAAAAAATCTTTTCTTTGCTATGACAAGGATCCATACATAGATTGATACCCGAAACCTCCATTGCTCCGGCGCCCTCCCCACCCCCACCTCTCTCTCCCTCTCTCCCTCCTCTCTCTCTCTCTTCCTCCCCCCCTTCCTCCCTCCCTGCCACCCTCCTTCTCCCTCTCTCCCTTCGTACCCTTTCCTCTCCCTCTCCCTGGCAAGCGCACGTACCTGGGTCCTCCAGGCGGCTCTGGGCGAGGCTGGCGCTGCCCGGGTAGGACTGCACCGAACTGATGTAGGGGCTGGACGCGTGGCTGCTGACCGAGTTGACGTAGGGGTAGCCCAGCGGTCGTGAGAAAGACGAGGCCGAGCTGTAGGCGCCGTCAGGCTGCGAATGGCCCGCCGAGTGTAAACAGTGCATGGAGTAGTGCCCGTGGGACATGGGAGAAGGAGACATTTGCTGGTTGGGTGGCCCAAACTCCATAAACACCGCCTTGCCCGACACGGGGCTGTTGAGACTTTCTGGCATGGTGGTCATGGTCATCTCTTCTCGCGGGGTCTGGGTGTGGGTCTCTCTCTCTCCTCTGCTTCCCTTTTGGGGGTCTCTGTGTTTCTCAGGACAGGAAGGAACCCAATTTAAGCGGAACAGGGGTTTTCACTTTCCATTCATAAGAAAATGGAGTTTGTCTCTTTGAAAAGTCTAAGCATGATGCTGCCGAGCTCCCCAAACTCGCTTCAAAGCTTTGACTCAGCCAAGGTCATAAATATTCATGAGCTGGCGGAGCTGATTGGTCCGCTGTCTTGCATAATCACCGGGGATTGGTCCGAGGCGCTCCGGCTCCGCTGGACTAGAGCGGGCGAGGCGGCCGGGCCTCGGGAGAAACGCGTCCACACTTCCCGGCCGGGGCTCCTCTGCAACAGAGCGCGCCGTGCGGAGCGCACAATGGGCTGCAGCGCCCGCGCCCGGACCTCAGAGGCCCGTGGCTCTTCGGCCTCCCGCCTCCCCGGCGCGCCTAACTTCCCAGAAACCCACCAACCGCTCGGCGCAGCCGCCCTCCCCCCACTACTGTCCCCACCCTCCGCCCGCCCCCCACGCCGGGACAGGGGAACTGCTTCTCCTAGCCGCCGTCACCCGGTCCAGCGCTCAGCTTGGGCGGCTCTGAAGTCCGGCCGCGGCCTGGGAGCGCGAAGTCGCGCACTGCGGGGGAGGAGGGGTGGTGGCACCAGAGGCGGCCAGCAGAGCGCTGTCCTCTCGAGAGTCGTGTGCCTAGCCCAGCGCTCTCCTTGGCCGCGCCTCCCCGGCCGGGATCCTCTCTGCCACATCCCTGGGGTCGGGTCTGGGGCCCTCCGGGCGAACTCACTCACTCGGCCGCCGCGCCGCCGCCGCCGCTCCCTGGGGCCCGCTCGCATTGCTCCAGGCCCAGCTGGCCACTCCAGCTCGAGGCTGCACCGGTCTGATTAAAGCAGAGCGCGCGGAGAGCCAGGAACCCGCGCTTCTCCTCCCAGGAAAGGCGACCGCACCGCCCCCTCCCCCCAACACACACCCCCTCTTTCCCTCCCAACCTTCCTCCGCCTCCCTCTCCCCTCCACTCACTCTGCGCCGAATGCCCTGGACTCACTCGCCCCAAGGGCGCGGCGCTGAGTGGAGCCGAGGAGCCGGCGGGCTCAGTTCGGCTTGAGCCTCGGATACCGGCTGGTCATTTTCCGGCCTCCTGGGGTCTGGCAAGAGTACCCGGGGTTTACGAGTCCTGTGGACCCCGGAAACCCGCGGCAAAACCAGGCCAGTGGTAGGCTCGCAGATCTGGTTACAGCCATGTCTCTCATTGTCGCCCAGGATCCTCCTCATCTCCAGTGGTCAAAGCGGGCGCCCCTGGGCCTGGGGGCAGGGCTGGCAAAAGCTGTCACGGCGCCTTCTGTCTTCTGGGGCGCTAGGTACAGAAAAGCGCACAAAAGCCCCCCGCCGCCGCCACCACACAGCCACCCCCACGAGGCGTGGCGCGCACCACGCTGTCTGCGAGGGGCTGTTGGTTCCCCATCCCGCCAGCCCCACGGTGAATCCCAAATTACTTTGTTAGGTAATTAGAAAGTGTTGATAATTATTTCTTTCATAATTTAGCGGTGTGACGGGAACGGGGAAATGATCTTGTGAAAGTTCACACGTGCAGATGTATTAGTTACTGATTCATTTGATTAAATGGTAGTCTCAAGTGCTCGGATCCGCAGCTGAAGGCGCCCCATTAGCATAACACTGATGTTTAATTTTCATACGCATAATTAGCCATATATTTAACACTAATAGCAACATGCAGCCTTTCAGCGTTAAACAGCCCGGGATTTGATCTGGCCTGAGCTGAACCTTCGGCGTTGCACCTTCCCCTATCTGGAGTGCGCAATGATCACAGGACAAACCTCTGTTCTGTAATCAAGCACATTTTGGCAGAGGGAACACCAATAAAAATGAACATTCAAAACAAATTACATCGGTGCTGTCGTTACAGATATTAGTGGAAAGGGCTTCTCTCTTTTTTAACTTCCCTAGCCTCATCTGCTGCCCGTGGAATTCCTCTCCTTTGGTTTAAGGGCATAATATTGGGGGTAGCAATATTTCAGGCAGCGTGGTTGGAGCAAAAAGGAAAACAAAAACAAAACAAAAAAATCCTTCAAACCAATAACTGGTTTGCCAACGTTTAGAAAGATTTTTTTCCCCCTTAATCACAGAACCACAGGGTGATGCTTTGTAGCAACAACCAGCTAATGACTCCGCCACCAGACTACTCCTGGAGCCGCTCGGCTCCTCTTGATTTCCGTGTTGCACTTGTGGTTTTAATTGCTCCTTCCTAGCGCCTGTTTCTGGGTGCGGTGCGGTGCGTTCTGCACAGCAGCACGGATGCCGCCCGGGCCCCTGGTCTCTTGCGCGCACCTCTAGCGGGCCCTGCCCACGTAAGTGATCGCCGTGGCTGGCGCCGGGTCGGGGTGGGGACCAAGGGAAGTGGCTGTTGACTTCTGGCGCTCAGGGCTATACGCGAGGAAACCCGACGGCTGGGCGGCCCGTGGCCAGTTTATGCCAGAGAACTGTAAGATGGGGGGAGGGGAGAGAGACAGCCACGGGTCGCGACTGTCGTCTACAGGGCTCTCTGTCCACATCTGGAAGGAGAAATACAAGCCTTTCCAGTGCAGAGGGCCGGGCTGGCTCCGTGGAACAAAGGACGCGGTCCCCCGGGAAACGGCTTCAGAGCCTTGTTTATTTTAGAAATGAATTATATGTGGGCGAGGAAGTGTCTATACTCGGGGATTATTTCTTAGCCCCAGAGAAACAGGTCCAGGGAGGTGCGGCCGAGCCGGGGCCCCTCGGGCACTGAGACACCTGGCCTGGAGCAGTTTCGCAGTGTGCGACCTTACCTCCACTTGGTGAGCCCGGAGTGGATCCCTCCCACCGCACCGCACCCCACCCCCATTGCTAAGACGACACCTGTTCTGAAACGCTGGTTTGCTTAGATCTTTACCGGTCCCAACTCCGACAGGAAACAAAGCTCTACGTTTATCCTGAGAGTCCCGGATTCCGAGTAGAGCCAGTGGGAGACACCGCAGGACCCGAGTCCGGTGGTGTCAGCCGTAGCCACGCGTTGGCTGAAACCCCGGCCGCCCCGGGGTGAGGTCTGGGGCCAGTTCAACCGGAAGGTGATGGTGATGGTGGTGGTGGTGGTGGTGCACAAGGTATTTTTAAAATCTTTATAACTTCAACTTCAAAGCATGTTAAACGGAGTTCGCTCTAAATCAAGTTTGTTTCCTACGGAGCTGCTGACATTGGCTGTGCTGGTATATATACATATACGTGGGTATCATGTTTAAACTAGGCTTAAACTAGTTACTTTAATAAATAGGATTATAAACCTGTCCCATAAATACTTCCACCGCAGAATAATTGCTGCACAAACAGCATGTTATCCCAGTGGTTGGTAAAACCCTGTGGTCCTAATAAAATTATTCTTGGGGAACTTGGAGTAAACTGATCAGTAGATAAGATAAGCGGCAAACCTTGCAATCTCATTGCTCTAGGAGAGAAGTGAAATCATTATCTGGCAAACCTCTCCCAAGGCCATCTGGGCCGAGTTCTTTCCTGGAGAATGATTGTTCGAGAGCAGCAGTCTCATCTCTAGGCCTTTGCTTGGACAATGTCTCAAGAACTCTGAAAAGTTTTTCTGTGGGCTTTGTAAGTCTTCAGCCCCTCCCTCACCTTTTCCAGTTCTCAGATCCACTTGAATTGGAATCACCTCTGTCCAAATTCTCCATGCCTGAGCGCAGAGAAAGGGGGCTGGAAGGGTTGGAGGATGCCCAAGAGAATCCACGCTCAGGGAAAAGCTTGAACTAGCCACTTCTCCAAGGGCACTTACTGGCCTGTTTCCTTTCTCTTCTCCCTACACTCTGTGTCACAAAGACAGCTGCCTCTTGGGTCCTGATCACAGAGACCACCTGTCATGGCAACTAAAGGTGCTTGCATTTCCTTGGTGCTCTCCAGCCCAAGCTATATTTAGTGCCTGGCAACTTTGTAAAACCCGCTTCAGTAGAAACAAAAGTTAGCACAACTCCTGACTGCCTGGACACCCTCACAGAAGTTGTTCCTAAAACCATAATCAGAGGGGGGCTATTCTCTATGTGCCTACTGGATGCCCGGCACCTCTTCACCTGAGCCCAGGGGCGAACAGGTGCTGGGGGGTGTAGTTCCTGCTGAGGAAGAGAGGGTATTCTGATCAGAATGGGCCTTTGGGAAATGTAGAATGTGAGTGCTTGGATTTTCTGCTTCTGAAGCTGGTGGAGCTTCAGGCTTGCCAGTTCCAATCCCAGCTAACTTGGCTCTTGCCCTCAAAAGTTACCATATCTTCTTCTCCTAGAATCTTCTGGGTCTCTAGCAGGAGAGCACAGTCCAAAGGGGTGGATATGGGGAGAGGTCAGCTTAGGGGCTAGACAGCCGGACAGTGTTCACGTCTGGATGGGGAGGGGGCAATGTTCGAATTTCTAGTGCAACAGACGTGTGTGTGTGTGTGTGTGTGTGTGTGTGTGACAGAGATATGAAGGGGCGAGAGGGTCCCTCAAAAGTAACCTCAGGGATGGCTGCTCGGGGCAGGATGAGGGATGTGAGGAAGAGCCAGAAGAGCCACAGGGAACCAGGAAAGCCATATGTGTAGACTGATAAAGCACTGTGGAAGCCAGACGCAAGGTTCACAGGCAAGGAAATATGTGTAACCAACCCCACGGTTTGCTAGCTAATCTTTTCTTCCCAAAGCAGCTATGAAGGGAAAAGAATTGGAAGGGCTAGTGCCAACGTGGGACCCACAAGGGGAAAAGAAGAGACTTCTAAAAAATTCCCAGCTAACATCTGGGCTCATTCTTTCCCCCAACCGCAGATGTGAAAAGTTCAGACTCAAAAATTAACCAGCTACCCTCTCCCTCTAGTATCTGTCAGAGGCGCAAGGACAACAGACACAATGGGCTTAGGAGGGGAAAGCTTTTACTTGGGCATCAAGGCAAGGGGAAGAGAAAACCACGCATCTCTAGAAATCCTTCGCCTTCCAAACCGGGGCCTCCCCATCCCCCCCCCAGAATCATTTCCCGGGGTGGGAAGGCGAGCCCGCCCTCTCTCCGAAGCCCCGAGGCCAAGGCCGGGCTTGAGATCGGATCCCCACCGGGTTTTTCCAAGAGGAGAAGCTAGGTTGGTTACTGCGTGACCTCCCGTTTTGCCCGTGTCTTCTAAAAGTTCTCCAGCTGGATTTCGGCAATTTAGGATAAAAAGCGCCCGGCCTCTGCGACCTGCGGGCGGCTCCTCAGGCCTCGTGGGGCAGTTTGGTCAGGATCTGCACGCCCCCCGACGTGACCAGAACTGTGTGCTCGAACTGGGCGGACCTGAAACACACACCGCAGCGGTCAGGAGGCGGGAGAGCGCCCGCGGGGCGGGGAACAGCAGCTCGCGGGAGCCGTTGGACCAATTCTCCCTTCCCATAGCATCTCAAAGCAGTGGCACCGAAAGCAAACACCTTTGATTGTCCAGGGAGACCACAGTCCAGGCGTCTTCCAGGACTTTAAATTCAGGAGATCCCTCGGTTATGATTGGCTCTGTAAGAGGGAAAATATTTACTGCAGTGATCTAATCACATTCTTGTCAAATATCGTTCCGGCTGATTACGAAAAAAGAGAAGAAGGTTCTCCTCCCCTCCCCCCAAGTGCTTCCCCCACGGGTTCCTGTTGTCATCTCACAAGGGCTGATAATTGATGTTGCTTACATAGTATATTACAAACTAAACAGTAGGAAGAGGAAACACTACCGCATTCAAAAATGTATGAAGTTGTCTCCTTCATAATTTTTTTAAGAAAAAAAGGGCATTTTAATCAAGCCTTAATTAGGACCCCGTGGATAATAACCACCCAAACACCAGTCCCTCTTATAAATACCAGTCAGTTTTTTAAAATATTTGAATTTTTAAAACGTGCTTAAAATGTTCATTAATCAGCAAATAACAATTTTCTTATTTCACTCTAATTGCTTCTCCATTAAGTACCACAGTCAGAAATATGATGCCTTTAGGGTCTTAGACGATTGGAATTTGGTGGTGACACCAGTCACATGATTAGCCAGGAACGGCGGCCAGACAGGGAGCAAGGGACATGATCACTTCTAGTTACTGGGTGTTACTGGAAAAAAACAAAAGCAAAAACGAAAACCCCAAACCAAACCAAAAACACCCCCCAAACCAAACCAAACCAAAACAACAACAAAAAAACACCAAACACTGCATTATGCTCGAAACAGAATTAGAGGTTGGATGGCTGCCGTCTCCTAAATGTGTCGGTAAGTATCTGATTTAGGAAGATGGGGCTCGAGGATATTATTTAATCAGATTTGCTATGCATCTGAATTATTTCATTACGCTGATTGGCTTTATTATTCCTTCACGGGACTGCCTGGCCTAGGCCAGCACTGCTGCCTTGATCCAGGGAGCCAGGGCTCTCTAAAGGGAAGCTTGGGCACTGACCTATGGTGAACGCCATTCCCTCCTCCATGAGTAGATCGCTGTCATTTGCTACAAAACAAAAAATATAGGGTAGGGGGAGTGAGGAATGGAGAGAAAGAGAGAAACAATTAGAAGGGCAGGATTGTTCAAAAAGACCTTGGTACTATTTATTTATTTTTTAATTTATTTTTTCTTTTAGGGTAGAAGGGGTTCTGACCCTTAGACTTGTCATTTTCTTTGCTTGGGGTCAAGGCCCCTGGGAAGGGTGTACCAAGGGCTAGCAGAGGCAGCTGGGGTGTTTTAGACACCTGTTGTGTGCTTTAGACAACTTCCACAGTCCCCTGGCCACTTGCTTCCAGGTCTCCTGGCTTCACTGGGTCCTAGGTCCCGCCCTCCACCCCAGAGAGAAAGACATCTTGGGGAACTGATACTAAGGGAAGGCAGCCACTTAGGGTGCACGTTAAAGCAGGAGACTAGGACAGGGGTGACTTGAAATAACTCCAAGTATTGGTGCAGGGTGGGGCACACGCCTGAGACACTCTTTCTGTGCTCCTGAGCTGCCGCAGGTGGAGCTCTTTAGTGCAAAAGGAATTCTGACCTGCTGGGTCCACGGGGATCTTCAGGGAATGGGGTTCTACCAGCATTTCTTCTAGGGACTGCTCCAACCCCAAGCACACAGGTCAAGGCCCAACTTTCCTTCGGTCCCTGTCCAGGTGTGCAGCCCCCCTTGGGGGCACTCTACAGAATTGCCTCCTACCCTAACTACTGCCTCTGACCTACCCTTGCCTTCTCATTGTCAGGTGCACACTCAGGCAGTGAAAAACAGGAGGTTCTGGGGAAGGAATACAAGGGTGGGTATAATCTAGAAATCACTAAAGAGTACATGCTGCTAAATACATCAGCTGTCAACGCTGTGTAGGATGTAATGAAGTTTAACCACAACAGTCAGCAGTTAGAGAAGAGGGTAGAAAAAGAAAAACAGAAAACAGTCATATGTGCATGCTGCTGGGACATTGATGCAGTGGCATTTTGTTTTCAGTAACTTTTTCTAGACAAATATCCCTTGTGCCTTCCAGCCATCACCCTTCAGGGGAAGACAAAAAGCAAAATAAACCCTATTCTGAGACTGAAACTGCTGGGCTCTAATCCAGTAACATAGTAATGTGCTGGTTACAATTGAGTAACCCCCTCCCCCCCACACACACACATGCATACACACAAAAGGATGATCGTATGAATTCAAAATTAGAGGAACATGAGGAGCAAAATTGCCTTATTCTGATTCCATCCAATAAATAGCTCCCAAATTAACTTCCTTACCATGATGCCAAATTTCTGGATGTCCATGAAAGTAAGATCCTATCCCATGCCCCACAAAATGTGGACAGACTTGGAAACCATTCTGATGAGTTATGCGGCTTTAAAGCGACCGAAAAAAATTTTAATTAAATTAGGTAAGTTTTTAACACATACTTAGATAAAGTCACTTTAAAACAGTCTCTGAAAGAGAAAAAAAATCAGTTATATTTAGAGTCAGACGGTACAATGTTTTCATTATTCTGAAATAATTAAAATTTTTGCCATTGCATGCAACGACTCCCTTTGGATAAATGAAGAAAAAAGGTATGTATCTAACATGGTAGTTTGCTTCATTTACTTTAGTAAAGCATTCAAACAAGGCCACTTTTAGACAACAAGTGAGTGTGCATGCACACATATACGGATCGGTATGCATACCCATGTGCATTGAATGCAGGTCATAAAAACTTGCCTGGTTTGTATAAGATTTCACCAAAGACTTTGCAAATTACTACTGATTTGGGAACTGAGCAGAGAAACAAAAATGCAACCTAGAAATGTGACCGCCTACTTTTATAGTTTCCTTTTTCTGGCCTACTTCAAAACATTATGCATTTTAGAAACAGACACACTCATACAATAGGTCAAACCGCATTGTCAATATTCTTGAAATACTCCAAAACTTTGTCATCATTTGGGGTTTCCACTCAAGACTTATGTCATTAACAAAATTCACACAGAATGCTTTTTAATCACTGTGATGCTTAAGAGAAGCTAGTATTGTGATTCCTAATTCTTAATGCTATATTTGTTCTTTC
This sequence comes from Enhydra lutris kenyoni, assembly GCF_002288905.1. NCBI lineage: Eukaryota > Metazoa > Chordata > Mammalia > Carnivora > Mustelidae > Enhydra > Enhydra lutris. The sequence goes on along the minus strand of NW_019154085.1, from coordinate 68,614,850 downwards.
TACATGCAAAATGTACAGGTTTCCATCTATTCCATCCATAGAAATGAAGCCTGGCATATAGAATTCAACCTTAAAATCCTCACATACAAAGTTAAGAAGTTGTTTTTGAAATCAGGTGAACACACTCATTTCTAAGAGCACGAGAAAGTTAAAACATATAAAGCATGAACAATTTATATTTTCATGCGGGGTTAGTGCCCTAACCCTAACCATAACAATGGATCGGGATTTACAGGACTACTATTTGAATTCTTTTTTTTTTTTTTTAAGATTTTGTTTATTTGACAGAGAGAGATCACAAGCAGTCAGAGAGGCAGGCAGAGAGAGGAAGGGAAGCAGGCTCCCTGCTGAGCAGAGAGCTCCATGCAGGGCTCCATCCCAGGACCCTGGGATCATGACCTGAGCCAAAGGCAGAGGCTTTAACCCACTGAACCACCCAGGGGCCCCAACTATTTAAATTCTTATCAAAGTCAAAGTTCTTCGATCCCAAACTAGGTTTCCAATAGACCTTAGGTTTAGTCTGAACATGAACTCAGAAGCAGCATCTCTGACACTCACGTCAATACTCTTATCTCTGAACATGTTTAACTTTCATCTCCGGACCTGCAAGATGCCTTTCCTTATACCAGGATGTCACTCTAAGTAGCAAATGGACAGCCTTTTATTCAGACTTAATTTCCATGTAACTGAGAGTGCAGAAACAGGTAAGCTATGCATGAGTCAATAACAGGAACAACAAGTCAACATCTTTCTCTCTTAAATTTGTACTTTGTGGTTATAGTTATTTCTGTGTGTCTGTGCAGTTGGGGCAGGAGGTATAAAAACTTTCCCAAGGTGTTTCTACTTGTACCACACAATTTCCAAAAAAAAACTGAGAATGGAGAGTGGATAGAGGGTGGAAGAGAGATTATTACGTAAGACAATAATGATCTAGATTTTTTTTTTTTTTGCAAGAATGGGTCCTACCGAAAGTGCAAATTATGTGACTTTAGTCCCAACAAACCTCAATGATTCTAAGAACATTCCATAAACTGTTCTCCTACTTTCTTTCCTTTAAAGAAAAAAAACAAAATAAAACAAAACAAAACCCTAGGATCTAACAGATTGGCAGGCATCACAGCTACATCTTTAATGTGTGTTACAATGGCAATCTTCATTTTAATTTCTGATGAGAAGAGAGGAAGAAAGCCCACTCTGAAAAAACACTTGGGGTCCCTCTGCCATCACACCTCTCATTCCTCTTCATAAAAGAAGCTGTGCAATTACAAGGTGCTAAAGATATTTGAGTGCATTCTCCTACAACAATTTACTGCCTGGATCCTGCTGGAACTTACGGTTATAGGAGTATCACAGAATGTATGTGTCATGAATGCAAAGGTCAGGATTTCACAGCCGGTTGGAAAAGAGGAAAAGCGCAGGACAAATTTCGCTCAGTTCCTTGGCTGGGCATCATCTCAATGCTTGATTCCCAGGAGCTGAGTATAGATTTCGGTCTGCCTTTCAGGGTATTTCCCTTGTGGATTTGGAGTGAGCTTTTTATTATTTATTTATTAAAAAGATTTTATTCATTTGAAAGAGAGAGAGTGTGTGTGAGAGAGAGCATGAGAGGGGAGAAGGTGAGAGGGAGAAGCAGACTCCCCGCGGAGCTGGGAGCCCGATGCGGGACTCGATCCCCGGACTCTGGTATCATGACCCGAGCTGAAGGCAGACACCCAACCAACTGAACCACCCGGGCACCCTGTAGCGAGGTTTTATCACACATACTTACGGGGACTAAATGGGATCAAATCTAACGTTCCTATTTGCTATTTAAAATCATGCTCCTTCGCCTAATTTGGAATATACGGGGAGCATGAAATGATTTGCCCTGATTCTAGGGCTTAAATCTAGATTCATAAAAGACTATCCGAGGGACCTGTAGTAGCAAATTCCACTCTAACCTGAAAGCCAGTGGTGGTCACCCTGACTGTGGCACGGGAAGGTGGAGCACGTGTGCCTCCCTTCACTGGTGTGTTGAGGGAAGTGGAAACAGCTGGGCAGGCAGGGCTGCCCAAGAAATGCCTCAGCTGCTCCCCTACACCAGGCCTCCCCGGCTGTGACCCCTCCTGAGCCCGAGGTCTTCTTGCCCTGGACATTCCCACTCAGGAGATCTGCCTTCTTTCTGCTGAAACCTACTGAAAAGAATTCTCCTGGTATTAGCTGTTCTGTACTGATTTTTCTTTAACTAAAAATCAGACAGTACAACACTTACCCATGAGCCTGAGCGCATTTACGATTTCAAGTCCTTCATAGGGACTATTTGGGGAGGGAGAAGAGGGTAGAGAAGGAAGAAAGTATACAGATGTACTTCCTGAACTTACTTTGAAATCATCCTATTATTACAGTTCGTGTTTCAGTTACGGTTTAAGGAATTTCTTGGGGCCGTTTTCTTCCATTTAATTCCCTTTCATGAGAGAGTTTTCCTCAATTGAAGTATTGTGTAGACGAATTAAAATTCTTAATACATTTCAAGTACATTTTGTGACGAAGAACACATTCCCCAAGAGGGCAGAGGAGTACTGTGTTTAAGTGCATACTCTTCTCAAGAAAGAAAAAATGCACACGGAAATCATTTTCTCACCATTTTTACACGAATCCTATAAACAGTACTAATTTCCAAATGGTCACAGCTCTAATTAAATGGCCCCTGGTTTTCCAAGTTCAGTCTTTCCAGGCTTTTATTTTAAACAGTAGTCTTTGAATGAAGGAATGCACGAGCCCAAGGATTCCCTCTAACGACAAGGAATGTTTAAGTACAATTAGTAATATTTTTGAAAGCCAACAACCGTTTTTGGAAAGAGGGGTACATTTTTTTGTTTCAAGCTGGATCACAAATTACTGTGTTTTTCTTACAATAGTGCTGAACTTTTATTTGAGGTTTTCTGTTTCCGAAAAGCAGACATGATGGATTGAAATAAAAGATAATTTATTGCAGTGCTTACTTTCATGTGCAGAGAGAAGCAGTGTAATTGTAATTTACAGTAGCTGTCAAGAAAAATCCATCACAGATGACATTAAAATGACTTATTTTGCCTGAGCCACTTATTGTTTAAATGTGCATAATCTAATAGAAAGAGATTATTTTTAAAAATCTGCTTTATAGTCTTCTAAATTAATATAAAAACATATACTTATGAATTAAACATTAAAAACCATTTATTGATACTTTCATCATGACATTTACAACTATAAGTTTAAATTATTTTTGATGGAACTGTCACATATTTGGGATGCATGAATCTACACATTCACAATATTCTCATATGTACAGATCATATCATCTAGAGATAATTTGAATATACAGCTTTAGAAATAATTTAAAGCAAATGGAGTAACAGTGAGCATAATAACACTGTAATCTAAAGATCACTAGCCATCCCTCATGAAGCAAAAGGGCACACAGAGAACTCTTTCCATTAAACTATTATAGCCAATACTTCTTCAGAGATAGCCTCCTACCCTCACAGGCTTCTGAGAATTTTGAAATTTCCTATAAGGATCACTAGGTTTTTGGTAGCATACTGCTAATAAAAGAAGCTTGAATGTTCTTTTCATGGTGCATCAGTAGAGGGAGGCTAGGCAAAAGATGGTGAATATCTTAAAATAAATGAGACTGAGTTGAAAGATGTTTGTAAACCTTCAGTCTGTAATGATTCCAAGTACTTTTGGCTTAAAGGTGGAGACTGTTTATTTACTCCCTTGAGATTTTTGCCTGAATAAGAAAAGGCAAAATAATAGATGTCCAGAAACACCGCCTTAACATGGGCTAGTCCCTGGTGGCAGACAGAAACCATCCAAATAATGAAATGTATCAGGGTGAAAGTAAAAAGTTCATTGTCTGTTATTTTTCACATAGTTTTGTAAGTGTAGCTGTTGGGACTGATCTGGTTTTCAAAGGAGCTTGTCCATGCAAATTCATACCCTGCGAAAACTGACCTTTGCATCCAGATAGCTAAAACCCAATGTCACTTTCAATTCTACTCTTCCTCTTCTTCTTCTTTTTTTTTTATGTAGCTAGAATTAATGTAGTGAATATGTAATGAAATGCATTATCCTGCATGGAGATTTATCAGATTTTCCGACTGAATGCTGTGCTTTGCTAGTACTAGCTGGAGTTCACCTGCATGTTGGTGTGGCGTGTGGCTCTTTTTTGTAAAGAGTTAAGTCGTACACAAAAAAAGGGAACAAAGGTCAGCACCCAGCCGCCACTTGAATGTGAGATTTTTCTTTTTATTCCCCTTGATGTATACTAGGCTCTGTGTTATTAGTCTTAATGATGGAAAATTGTAGTGTTGATACAAATCTTTTTTTCAAAGTAGTAGGCGGGAGCTCCATTTGTTAGTAAGTTTTTTTGTGACTAAAAGCCACGGACAGTACATTTATGTAGCAGTAAAAGGCCTAGATGCTCTTTCCATAGCAGAGCTAATTATTCCTACTGTGACCTTACTGATCTAGCCTGTTCCTAGCACATCTCATCCGCACGCCTGTTCCTCTGTGTAGATGGTGTCAGAGAATATGAAAAACCCTATAATGAAACCATTTTCATGATGGAGAAAGGCTACTGGAGTTGCACTTGCTACAAAGAGGCTCAATTATATGAGTAATTGTGATAATTTTCTACATTCATAGCCTTCAATGGGGAAAAAAGAATGAGAGCCACAAAGGAAAATTACTTTAACAAGAAAGTACAGAGAGTAAAAATGGAAGAAGAGACAAAAAGGGGAAAAAATAACCAGAAAAAAAAAGTTTAAAAAATAGATCTGGAGGGAGGAATAGCGAGACAGGGAGAACAACAGAAATGCTCAAAAGCCCGTGTGCAGCTGTGTTGCACAATTAAATTGAATTTTTTTTTCTGCAGTTGATGAATGTGACTACTGCAAATGTGCCTCTGTAGTTAGCTATCATTTGTTGTTCCGTGACAGGAAAAGGATAATTACCTCTCAGAGAGAATCAAAGGCTGACATGCCCTTTAGACACAGCCATGAATGCAGAGCTCGATAGAATGCTTGAATAAGAATCTAGTGTTCTCTGCCCCCTTCTACTGAAGAATAAATTTTGTTAAAATGCAAGAGCACCACCAGCAAATTTGTTGAACCCTAGGTGTTCAAAAATATGAGATACATCTATCGACTCATCCCATTTGCAAAAATAAAACTGCATTTTGAATTCATTTCTATTATATTCATGGACAGTAAGATAGTGAGATATGCATTAAATTTCTTTTCCCAGTAGGGGTCTGATTCAACATTTCCTATGAAAGAACAGAGAGACACTATCCTTTTTTCCCAGGCTAGTTAGCCTATAATTTAAAACTGTCAAAAACACAATTTTGTTCAAAGTCTTCAATAAAAGCTTCCCAGATATAACCCAAAGAGATTTTACTAAAGTTTGATTCAGACATTGTTACAATATTTTTAAAGCCATAAATACATTTAACTGATATTTTACTGCCTTTTTTCTTAAAGTGTTTGAGGGCTTACGAAGAAAAGAGGCAGCATCTTTTCAAGGTGACTAAGCCTTCCATCCTTTAGACAAACGGGAAGTATTCAATGGTTCATATTAATGAGAACAGTACTTTAAAAGGTACTGATGTGATCATCTTTAACAAAATGTATTACTTTTGAATGAAAACACATATTCTGAATGTCTACTTCAAAACAGTTATAGGGGTTTTAAAAAAAGATCTAAAAGTAGGTAACAGATTACGGGGAAAAGTCTTGAATTCAGAAAATACACATACACTCAAAAAGCAAGCATAGAATGCTGTTTGGAAGATAAATAATGGTTTACAGGAAAAAAATGAACCAGACAGGAAAAGGACATAAACTCGCCCTTTCAGCCTGTTTGCTAATCCACTAATTTGAAAGGTAAGTCTTGCTTGAGCTAGTTTTTTTTTAAATGTTTGTATTACAGGAATATGTTTCACTTCATTCCTTTATAAAATTTAGCTTTTCTCCTGTTTCATTATCCAAGAGTTGGGATGCTTATCCCCTTCTTAGTTACTTTCTTCCATGTTTGGTGTGATTTTGAGTAAAGGAACACTACAGACCAAAATGTCGAGCTTAAACTAAAGCAGTCATATAAATATTGCTTGCTGCTCCTGTAAGTTTCCTGCTGACCCCAGTATAATTCACTGTTTTAAAATCTCTCTCTCTCTCTTTTTTTAAGCCCAGGGAACAACATTGCAGCTTGGCAGTTCACATACTGATATCAGACTGAAATGATGGTTGTGAATCATAAAACATGTCATCAACTTTATACCAAGCCACCAATAACCTTTGTACCATTTGCCAACCCTCCCTTTACTTGTCAGTGTAAGGCTTACCTGATTGTGTTTCCAACTACAGAGAAGGGAGCCCCCACTCTGCAAGCTGCAATTGCTTCATCTCTACACCTCCTGGCAACCTCCACTAACTTTTTACCACATTCATCCACATTGCCCACCAAAAACGTTTCAGAGGTGTCTCCGTGGTAGCCATTGTAATAGACCTAAACACAGGCAAACATTTAAAAATACATCCTTGTTTAAAAATGTACTTTCCAAAAGTATATATTGTGTTCATTTATGTATTTAGTAGATTCATATGTTTCACCCTTCCAGAATTACTCGTTTCCCTACAAAAAAAAAGATATGCTAAAGCCTTACAGAAATTAAAAAAGATGAAGCCATACGATGATATTACAAAATTCAGAAATAAATATGCAACTAGAATGGCTATTTCAGCACTATGATTAGCAATGCTAGTATAATGTTTTATTTCTGAGAAGACAAAACTATACATGCATAAATTAGTGACCAAAGACATTGACCCACAATTACTACAATAGCTCTAGGGAACCTAGAAGTATTTAACATAGTGAAAAGTTTCTTCAGTGTCCTGAAGACACTCGATCTTTTATTTACCAATTCTACATTTGGAAGTGATAGACAACAAGAAGAAATAAAATAGACATGTCAGTCTTAGACAGTAGGAGAATTTTGTTCCAAGAAGTGAAGTGGCTCAATATGGGAATGAAATATGTTAGGGAAAGATCCTGTCTGGAAGTGAAACTTTAGTCAATTGTTACAGATAGCAGAATGTTAACAGAAGACACTATACATGGGGTCTTAAAGGATTAAAATATAACAAAATAGGCTTAAGAATAAAATTACAGAAAATACAATTTTATCAGTTGTCAGCAGGCCCTATAGGATCTTGGAAGACATCAGAGTCATTATAAAAATCAATAATTAACAAACACTATAATAAATACACAAGGTAGAAGGGACTGGTTGAATACTGATCCTCAGATAGAGCACAGAATTTGCTATTTTGCATTAATTTGACCTAGGTAATTATTTTTCACATTTCTCTTTCTCATGAAGTAGAATGTGGAAACTTATAAAAAAGATATTTATCTGAGCTATTTTAATACTGAGTTAATGTCTTAAATCTGTATACTATTCTGCACACACACAAAAACACTCTACTACACTCTGTAAGGGAAGCAGGAAAAGTCTTTATTCATCTTCACTTTATAAGTCAGAAACCTGAGGCTTAAACAGGTAACTCATCTAAGGTTACTGGCAAAAATACAGGGGTAGATCCAGAAGTAGTATTGGCTTCTAATCAAATGTTTTCTCTACTGTGTCAAATGACCTTAATTACCTTGCAATACAGTAGTGTTTTATACATTTTTTCCCATTTGCAGTCCAAGAAAGTACAAGTTTGATTTGATAAACAATTATGTTACTGTTGCTAATATGAGTAATTATTTTAAAAATGTATAATTCAGTGTTTGTGTAACTGTTATTTAAGTAAAAGATATTTTTAAAAATTTTTGGCTTCTTATATTACTTTTTGCTAGTTTTCCAAATGACTACGTGAAAGATTCAATATGTATGAGAATAATAACACTTCTGAAAGCCTATGGCAGTTATCTATAATTAGGGTTTATGCTCACAAAGTATTCTTGTTTTGTACTTCATTTATTAAAGAAATATTTATTGAGCAACTACTCTAGGCATCTCATAGTTTTTTTTTTTTTTTAAATTCAGCTTCCAAGGGGGAAAGAAGTCTGTTTCCTTGTGATATATACTAGATGTAAACAATTATAAAATGCACAACGAGTACTTTCTGATGATGTAAGAAATGTAAGACTCATAATGGAGTCTTTCACTTAATAACATATCTCACAAGAAATATAATTTGTGGGAAGGGATTAAAAAAAAGAAATATAATTTATGAAGATAGCGACCAATTCTTCTTGACTCCTTTATATTTTGAGACACTTGAAGTGTTTGACCTTGCTTTATGAGTTTTGCAACTGTGATATATCTGAATGTTAAAAATTCATTAAAAGTCTTCAGGAAACAGAAAAGGCATGGAATATTCTCTCTGGATGCATTGGGAGCAGTAGGAAAGAGCGTGCTGACTTCATTCAAAGCAGCAATATTTTATTAGGGGGTGATTAGGTGAGACAATAAATGTAAAACCCCCAAATCAGTTACAATTCAAAAGAAAAGTATATCAGGAAAAATATTTATTTCAGGCATACTTCATAAAATATCTCCTCCTACATGATTCTGAGTAGGAAAGATAAACCAACAGAATATCTGTGGAGTAAATGCTCAAGTATTCTGAGGACAAAATGATATATGAAAGAGTAGCAGCGATAAAGGCATCATTGGCTATGTCACCATCCAATCTGCTGTGAAAAAAAGAGGGTGAGTTAATTCAAACAACTAAAAATTTGGCTGAACTCAACTGGATGCCAATTTCCACCTCATTCCCACACCTACCTAAGTTCATGGTCTGGATACAAAATAACTATCATGGAAAATATTTCCTCGTTCATAGAAGCTATACTCCTTGAATGTTGTCTCTCTCAACCGGTTCTCATCAGATGATTAAATTTTATTTATTCACTTAAAACTTGTTTATTAATCACCAAATGCACAGAATTTATTTCCAATCCGCATAATCCAAAGGGATCCCTGCGAACTTTCTTAGTAAAATAAACTGCCAAAGCGCAAATAATCCAAGTCTGAGACTCGTGAACGGCTGAGGGAATTAGAAAAGGTTGGCACTTGTACAGTTTGAAGTTCCCACGTTAAATCACTTTGGGTTGTTATTTAAAAGAAAGGCTGTTAACCATTTGGTAAAAAGTTGGGTTCAGAGAGAAAACCACTCTGCTTGTATGCTCCGAGTTCAAGGCTCTCTGTACCCTCGATGCCACAAATGGAGCACGACGTTACCTTCAGGGATTTTAATAAATCTAGGGAACACTGCTAGCAAAAGAGTTGCTGTCCAAATAGACTGACACACACAGGCCAATGTAGCCCCTAATGACAGAGTAAGATAATGACAGGCCCCACTCAAAATCAGCAGGAAGAGGAAGATCAATCTTGGCAGAGTGAAGGAAAAATGCTGGCTTTCTTCGCGTTAGCTCATCTCATACATATCTAGCTTCAGCAGCTGCCCAGTGCTGTGGTGCTCTGCTTTAACTACACAGTGGATCAATAACAATTACACCTTCTCAAAAACATGACACATAGCAGGATTGGGTTGACATTTCACTTAGGCCAACATTGATCTCAGTGCATCTGATTCCAGCCCTAAATTCAAGTCAGGCCTGGGTTTACTTGGAATAAACACGGAGTTAAAGACAAAAAAGGAAACCAGCTGCTTGCGTCTGGGTCTAGAAGTAAACAGCACTTCCCTTGGTGCGGCTCGCATTTTCAATCCACAATTCTTCCTGGTGCTACCAGCAATTCCGAAGTTGATCAAAGACTATTTTTTATATTATTTACTCACCGTGACATCAATGTTGATAATATCTCCATCCTGAAGAGGTCGACTGAAACGTAAACAGAATAAAAATGGTGATAGACAGATCTCAATAAGAGGAATGTACAAATAAATACTAAGACTATCACGAGCCCAGTGAATTGCAATGGTAATTTGGAGTGGAAGAGGAATAAATGGGAAAAACTATATCTAATCTTTAAGTTACATTAGTCACATCCCATTTTACAAGAAATACAGAATATGAACATATTGCTATTGTTTAAAAATCTTTTCAAAATTCTTTAAGAAAGTACTTATTGGTTACCTTAATTCTGCAAAGAGCTGAAACAATAGTTGATGACCTCTATTTGCCTACATTTGGATTTTTACCATTTATATGGTTAAAATCTAAGAACGTACAACCAATATTTAAGGAGTAATGACCTTTTTGGACTACACACTGCTTTAACAAATGTTAAATTATGTCCACTTAGAAGCAAAATACTTCGAAATTTTTGTTTTACCATAATCAGCTTCACAAGTTTGCAGGTGGGTTTCAATTAAGCTAGTGTCTTTCACCGTGTGTTACAGATCTTTGGTCTCATGGTTTAGTTTCCAAAGGAACAATATGTTATTAAGCAATAAATACCTGTCAGGAATACCATGACAGAGCACGTTGTTTACAGAGGTACAAACGGATTTTGGAAAACCTCCATAGCCTAGAGGTGAGGGATAAGCATCGTGACTGATGATTTCCTGATGGACAAGAGCATCTATCTCCTCAGTTGTCATGTCGACCTAAAATATTAAATAAAGAAGTTGTGCAGCCACAGTTGAAGACATTTCCTGCACTCGCTGACCATGTCTCTAGCTACAGCACTTCCAAATGAGACTGTACAGACTGTGATAAACACGTGATACAATATTTTAATTAATGGGGGTTAACATGAAAAATTTCAATTGTGCCTTTTTGATAATCGTTTGGGTATATGATGGTGTTATGGGCTGTTAGGAAATGGAAATTGTAAGCCCTAAGATCCTATAAATTATCTGTTGAGTCATTAAATGATATGTCTACTTTTGAGCCTGAACACTTCACAGAGAGGTTCTTAGGCACTTCCTTCCTCTTCCTCAAGGGCTAGGGCCTCAGGCTAGCTGAAGCATATAAATTCTCAAAAGTAGCTTCAGTTTAGATGACAAAGCTTGAAAAAGTAAGTCGACCCACACCTCTTTATCTCAGTGAAAGCTTACATGGGCTTTGCAGCAATGATGAGAAGATTATGGATCATTATTTAAAAAAAAAACTCGGCCTGATACATATTGTAGAAATTTGTTTTTCACAAATCTTGCTTTCTTTCATGCTTAAGTAAATCCATTGTGTTTTTAAAAAACATTTCTCTCTTATTAATAGGCATCCAATTACTCTCAAACTAAAAAAAAAAACAAAACCTAAAATTGAGTTTTTTTAGTATATGAAGATACCTCCATAAACTCATAAGTCATAAATAAGATTCTAAAACAAAATCTTTTATTAAAAATTACCTATTTCTTCAATATCTTTCTATGCGTCATTTGATATTCACATTATGCTTAATTATGTTCCTATAACCAGTTTATTACACAGGTGACACCCTAAGTGATTTCACCATTGAGACGCACTTCCTAAATTCTGCCCACCTTCTGGAAACTACAGACCCGTACTTTTCTTTTTCTTTTTAATGACCCCTAAAAAGCAGAGTGTTTCAGATTATTCTGGAAAACTAAATCTTATAGTAAGACAGTCGTCTGTAATTACATTTCTCTATTACCCATAGCTTTGTATATATGCTCTAATCTTGCTTTGCAGAACTAATGCAGAGAAAAGGAGACAAAGAATGAGGCAGAACAACTCTTCAGGCACACAGAAATAATGTGGGGGAGTCAAAGCAGAAACTACAGGCAGGAAAAAGGGGCAGAAGTCAAAGCTGTCTGCCATTGATCAAGTGGGATAGGCTGATTGGGCCCAAAATATCTCCAGAATCCTGCTACTTAAAATTGAATTTGGATTTTAAATTACCTCTAGAATAAACACACAAAATAATAAAATCCCCTTCCCCCATCCCAAGGCTTGACTTGATTTTTTTTTAACAAATGAGATGTGTACGCAAGAAGAGCGAAAGGGAGAGAGGGGAAAGAGAAGGGTTTTGTTGCGACTTCTGTAAGTCCTTCTGAGGTTTGCTGAGACGTCACCTTTAAACTCTTCCCAGCCAAGAGGAGGACATGTCGCGCCAGCTGACAAGCCTGACGAAGCCCTTGAATCTGATCTTCATTCTTAACTTCTATGCTGTCTCCCCAGTCGGGTACAATGCCTGTCGTCACATAGTCTGGCTTCTTTATGTGCTTGAGGAAAAAGGATTGAAAATGAAGATCAGAACCCAGCACACGACAATGGGATCATTTTTTCGGACACAGCCTCCTGCTTCATGGAGCTCTGCCCTTCCTGCCGGAGCACCGACCTCCGAAGCCAGCACGACAGACCCTCCAGGCTGCCCCCAGTTCCTTCCCCTGCCCTTTTGAACTTAACATTGCCTGTTAGTGCTGCCTCTGGATGGTCTGTTAACCTTACTGTGCTTTGAGTCAAACTGGTCTGAAGTAGACTTCTGGTCAAAACAAACAGTAGTTTTCTTTTCTTCCTCCTCCCAACCCTGTAAGAAGCATTCTTGTCGTTGATGGAAAAAGAGCACCAAGCTTCCAAATTGCCAAATGGCTAATTAAGAGTACTTTCATCTTCTTAACACAAAGATAAAATTTATGCAAAGGATAGCTCACAACACCCTCTCCGAATGAATATATGTAAAAGGCTGACTCTCAAGGCCCCTGAAGCCTATTACATATACACTTTTCTTGCACTCGGCAACTGTACCCAAACTAAGAAGGGACTAGAGAACAAAACCCAACAGCTTTCTTTTCTTTTTCTTTCTTTTTTTTTTAAAGTACATTAAAAAAAAAAAATACCTAGAACATTCCCATGATTTGCCAAAAACCAAGAAATCCCCCAAACTCAAAATGTTCAACTCTGATCACCCTTGTAGAACATTCTCCACTGCTTCCTTAAACCTATGGGCAGTATTCAGAAAATAAATAACTACTTTACACACAGAGCTTCTTTCAGTCCCAAGGTTGTGCTCAGCTCTTAGCAATCTGTTTACGGACACTGCCACATAAGCACTGTGGAACCCTACCGAGTAAGCGTGCACAGCACTTGGGGACAGGAGGCTGAGGGGGACAGGAGGCAGAGGGAGACGAGACTCTTCAGCTGGCCTCACAGTGACTCTGGAAGGGCTGAGCTTAGAGGTCTGCTCTCTGTGAAGCGCATCACTCCTTCACTTCTAAGACCTTCCCTTATCCTCATGTTCAGGTGGGCCTTTGTGACACAGGGCACGCCAGTGCTTGGCTGAGCTCGGGGCAAGCATCCACTCCTCCAGCTTTGCCACCAGTGCCCACGGAAGCTCACGCAGTGTCCCCCACAGACTGCACTCCTGTCTCCACTCGGCCCTGCGACGACGTGGCCAGGTTACAATTACAGGCAGAAGGGCTCCGGGCTTGTCACTGGCATTCTAAAACAATACATTCATCTCTCTGGAGGCTTCCCTTTCTTTCCCAGCACAGAAACACCAGGAACATCCTCTGGGCTCTGGTAGCCTGTCTCATTGGCCCCTTTCCACACACACACAAAAGGGGCCACTCACCTTCAGGGAGTATAATATACTTAATGTGGGTTTACTGTTTAAAAAATGCATCAGAGGGGGAAAGCAGGTGACTTTTGTGACAAATCTAGAATTCTTTCAGGTGTTCTCATTCTTCCTACATGACCCCCCCCCATCTCCTTCATTTTTCATTTCGAAACATGGGTAGATTGTCTTTCCACAGAATTGTACTCTCTGAGAAAAAAATCAAGAATGCTCTGAGGCAAAAGGTTTTTATTTAATTACTCTAAAGGAGGATTCAAAAACAGCAGCATTAATACTATGGAAAGTACAAGAGCAGGCTTTAGGAAAAAACATCTAGTGTACTAGTTTCAAGTAATCTCTCTTGAATGATCCCAGTTTTACAGTCCATTTTTTTTTCTCTAAAAAGATTAAGAAACTAGAGACATGTACTTTTACCTTCGTGTTAGAAATTTAATATAGAAAATTTCACAGTAGAAACTAATTCCTAAGTAAGCTAAGCAGCTGTAAGCTCAGAGCTTTATTTAAAAAAAATAATGTTATAGAACTGCAGATGTTACTGCTTCTCAAATCACAATTTCAGGTCGTAAACCAACTTTTAAAATCATGATTCAAATGGCTCAGAAATCAAAGGTGCAAAGACACTGGTTCATTTCTGCGGCTAAGCTTCATCCTGGCTGGAAAAAGCAGCAGATAATAGGCAACACGGTACCTCGGGGACTGGGTGAGCTGAAGAGACGGCAGCCGGCAAAACTATATTGTGGGAAATCTCTCTTTGTCTCCGGAAAAAGAAATTTCTTCTTTGTTGACTGCTTGACTCCTTGTGTAAGGAGATAGGATTGAGTGGTGAAGAGAAAATTCTATGACAACCTGTGAGCAGAAATAGGCATATTTTAAGTTAAAAAACCTACCAGAGGGCTACATTTTAAGATGTTCCATTGTTGTCTGTTAAATCATTATCCTAATCCTTTACTGGCTCAAAAAGGAAAAGCCCCAAATAGAAAGGAAAGCGGTGATATTCTGAGTTCTAGTACAATAATAGCACAGCGTATTTATTAGCTAATACTATGTTTACATACATGTTTGACAATGGAAAACTTCACTCTAACGGGAAACAAACGTATAGAGGCAACTGCTAAGTACCAGGTTTGCAAAAAGAACAATTTCTGCTGTGGAACCTTCCCCAGCAATGTCCAGGATGATCTTAGGTTCAGGGCACTGTTTGGGTGGCTTTATATTCTTTAAAGCTGTTTTCCTTTCAAGAATCATGGACAAATTGCCAGCTGCACTTTTTGCCCTTGATAGGATTACTACTTTGTGTTAAGTTCACGTGCAGCGAGAGGCATTCTACCGAAATGCACCATGACGAATGCTCAAGTCAGATAAAGACTAAAAAACAGAAATGTAGGGTGTGACCCTGAAACAAAACGAATTCAGGGTCCTAAAGTGCCCATAAAAGGAATTAAGAAATAGCTATCAAAATTTTAAATGCATATATCCTTTGACTCAGCAACTCATCTCCTAGGGCTTTCCCTTGCAGATATTATGCAGTAATGGATGTAAGAAGATGTACCCTCACCTTGTGGTAGAAAATAAATGGGGAATAACGCAAATGTCCATCCATGGGGGACTGGTGAAATAGACTGGTGAAATTTATACATTTATATTAGCTTGTATATCTCTATAAAATTTCTGAAAATTGATATTCATCAATAGTGGTTATTTCCAGGACATGTGATTGGGCCTGGGGTGGGGAGGAAGTCTCCCTGATTCATTTTATTTTCTTCTACACTGTTAGATTTTTTTTAAACTACCCACTTGCATGCATTACTTTTATAATTAAAACAATAGTTTGAAAATTCCCCAACATGTCACAATTGCATGTCAAGGGTTGGCAAACTACAGCCCGAAGGCCAAATCTGGCTTGCTGTCTGTGTTTTTGTACAGTCCACAACCTAAAAATGAATTTTACATTTATAAATGGGCAAAAAAGAAATAAGAAAAATAGTATTTTTTAACATGTGAAATTATAAGAAATTCAAATTTCAATGCCCATAAGTACAGTCACATTCATTCACTTACAATGATCTACGGCTGCTCTGAGCCACAGAGTTGAGTATCTGTATCAGAGACTGTACGACCCACAAAGCCTAGAATATTTACTATCTGGCCATTTATAGAAGTTTGTTGACTCCTGGTCTAGAGCACTGGTTCTCAAAAAGTGGTACCCAGACCACCATATCAGCATCACATGGGGAAAAATGCAAATTATGGGGCCTCTCCATTTACTGACTCAAACTCTGGGATGAGACCAGCAATCTATCCTGTAACAAGGCCTCAGGGTGATTCTGATATCCTCGAAGGGTTGAGAATTACTGGCCTACAGTAACATTTCAGCTGTGAAACATAATAGAAACACGAAGTGCAGGTGAGTACCGGCCTCCAAGGCCAGGATCTCCAAGTGACCTGGAGAGAGGCACACAAACAAACCCCTATGGTCAGCGATTCAAGGTTGTAAGTTTCACTCTATTATGTTCTTCCATAAAGTTGAATGTAATAATGTTGAATCAAACTTACAGAGGTATTTCGGTGTTGTTTTAAACAATTCCAAATACTAGACAAAATGCAGCAATATCATTCTTTTTTTAAATCAAAAGTTGCTTTGTAGAGGCAGGTACATATTCCCTGAAGCTTGCACATTTCCCTGTAGACAACACCACCAGCTCTAGATTGTCAACTGGTATATGGGGCAGGGCAGAATCCTAGGAAAAGCAGATGGTTGGAAAGCAGAAGCCTGAACATTCATTTCAGCCCCACCACTTGTTAGCCACGTGGCCCTGATCAAGTTTCTTGAGTGCTCGGGTGAGAAATGGAATACATGAAAAAGTATGTGAAAACATTTTGCATTCAGTAGATGCCTAATAAAGAACAGTTCCTTCAAGAACACTTAAAAAGATTTTAATGAGAAAGAAATCGTCCACTCCATTACAGCTTCTAATACCGAGCACTTACTATGTGTTAATTATTGTCCTAATTATTGTCCTATAGTCTTTTTTTTTAAAGATTTTATTTATTTATTTGACAGAGAGAGATCACAAGTAGACAGAGAGGCAGGCAGAGAGAGAGAGAGAGAGAGGGAAGCAGGCTCCCTGCTGAGCAGAGAGCCTGACGCAGGGCTCGATCCCAGGACCCTGAGATCATGACCTGAGCCGAAGGCAGTGGCTCAACCCACTGAGCCACCCAGGCGCCCCATATTGTCCTATAGTCTTAATGAGAACCTTCCACTGCACTCCAGTTGAGGATACTGAAGCACCCAAAGGAAGGTAACTTCCCCAGGAGCATGCAGTAAGTGCGAAAACTGTGGGAAAGCGGTCAAGTTGCCTCCACAAAGTATATTATTTTTCCTGTACACATGAGGAAAAAATGACCTAACACATACGGAAACACCAGAAAACGTGCAAGGCATCACAAAACTATTATGAGTTACTATCACTAGGTTATCCTTCCAAAAGTGGCAATAGGTCTGACCTAATCCTTCCACCCTCAAGCCAAGCTCCCTTCGCGTTGGTGCGGCAGCGGAAAGAAGCTGGTTGGCAGTCTGCGCTATGGGTCCCAGTGAAAGCAAAGACTTAGGCGGAACCAGTCTATGACTCCAGGCTCCCTAACTCCATCCCGAGGCAGGACCACAGACAAGACACAAACTCACAAGTATTTCCCTTCCGAGGGAAGAATGTATTATGATTACTATTAATAAGGATAACACTAATAGAATTACTAACGATACTAGTGGTTAGCATTTAATGGCCACTTTCTTTGATGAAGCATAGTGCTAGGTGCTTTACATATATTATCTCTTACCAACTCCGTCTGGTGGGCAGGCAAGCAGCTATTAACGCCACTGCTTCACAGATGAGGAACTAAGACTCACACTGCTGGTGGTTAGGGGAGGCCTGGGCTCCATATCCCGCAAAACCAAATCAAGAACTGAGCTCGCCACTCCAAGCTGCCTTCCTACAGTGTGCAGGGGCTCGAGTAGATAGCATGCTTTCCTATAGGATGTGGGGTTTTTTTTTTTTAGGGATTAGCTTTGTGTGTATGTTGTTGTTGTTGTTGTTGATTTATTTATTTATTTGAGAGAGGGAGACTTGGGGGAGGGACAGAAGGAGCCGATCTTCAAGCAGACACCCTGCTGAGTGGGCAGCCTGCTTGGGGAGGTGTGGGGGGTGGGGCTCGGTCCCAGGACCCATGAGATCATGACATGAGCCAAAGCCAAGAGTTGGATGCTGAATGGACTGAGCCACCTGGGTGCCCCAGGGATTAGATTTAAAGGAGAATTGGTTTGTGTGTGTGTGTGTTTAAGATTTATTTAGAGAGAGAGACAGAGCGAGAGAGAGCGAGCGCACGTGAGCGAGAGAGAGTGAGCGCACGTGAGCAAGCACATCAGTGGGGAGAGGGGCAGAGGGAGAGAGAGAAAGAGAATCCTCAAGCAGACTCCCCCCACCCCCAAGCACAGAGCCCAGTATGGGGCTCAATCCAGGACCCTGAGATCCTGACCTGAGCCAAAAACGAGAGTCGCCTGCTCAACCGATTAAGCCACCCAGGCGCCCCTAAAGGAAAGTTTAAAAAAACAAAGAAAATAAATAAACATCATAGGATCATCCAACATTTAGAATGAAGGTACTTTTCATGAAAATTCGTAGATCCGATCTAATTGGGAGGTACTGCAATAGTGAAGATAGCATGAGCTTGGAAGGCGGATGGATCTGCGTTACCACAACTTCTGAGCCCCACGTTCTTCACCATCACATGGAAACAGCAATGTTTTCCTCACGACTCCGCTGTTGTGAGCATTAGCTGAGATAACATTCATAAGTAAACCATCTTAAAAGCAGGTACCCCATAAACATTAATTTTTTTCCTTTCCCTTCTCAACTCTTCAACGGGTTTACCTGCGGGCCTCTAAATTTATTTATTCTTTTATTCAGCAACTACTTACTGAGGTCCTTCTGTATGCCATGTTCTGGATACTGGATGAACCAGACAACAAAGTCCCTGCTCTCATGGAGCTTCTATTCTACGGTGGGACAAAGACAAGAAGCAAACCAACAAATACATTAGATTGTATCAGATGGTCAAATGCATGATGAAAAACAGGCCACAGCAACACAGCAGCGGATGGCACCTTGGAACAATGGTGCTGCTTCTGGTCCTGCTAAGAGCTAACTATGTGACCTGAAGAAGTAACAGTAAACACTGGCTGAGCACTTTCTGGGGCCTGCTGAGCAGTCAGACCCTGCCCACTGAGACAGAAGGCTTAGGAAAATGAGGGAATGGGGCTTTCTCATCTTTGAGGGAGGTCTCTTTTAGCTCTGGCATTTGTGCCTTCACTCAGCGGCACCTGATTGTCATGCTAAATTCCAGGCAAAGGGAGGATGTGGACCTGATCAATTTCAGGACTCACGAAGATTTTTTTTTTTTTTTAAGATTTTATTTACTTATTTGACAGAGAGGATCACAAGTAGGCAGAGAGGCAGGCAGAGAGAGACGAAGGGAAGCAGGCTTCCTGCTGAGCAGAGAGCCCGATGCGGGGCTCGATTCCAGGACCCTGAGATCATGACCTGAGCCGAAGGCAGCGGCTTAACTCACTGAGCCATCCAGGCGCCCCACGAAGATTTTTTTCAATGCAGCTGATTACAAGGAAGAGAGATCATCTTTATCAGCATTATCAAGTTCAAGCAGTCATTGCAGGGGGAATCTTTTCCATGTACTTAAACTTGAGGCATGAAGTCACCAGGCCTCTACCTGGATATCTTGTTGAGGCTTTGAGACATTCACTTCGAGGATGAACAGTGTTGCCAATGTACCTGTCCTGCCAAATGATAGGCTCACTGCCAAAAAGATGCAGGCACACCCACACACGACTTAAACATTGGGAACGCAGCCTGAATATATACAATCTGTTGACAATTACGGTTCTGCAGTATACTCAGAAATTCCACCATCATATGATACTTTTTTATTCGGAGCAAAATCTTTTCTTTCAATCTGATAAAAGACACCCTATAAACGCTGTCACAAGGTAACAGGATAATAAGGTACCATACCGTGTTTATTCCACTAACTATTCATTACAAACCAGGAGAAAAAAAAACTAGTGTTTTCACAGGTGAAATGAAAAAATGGGCTTTTAAAAATACATGCCTTTAGAAGATAATGGTCCTCCAATTAATGTGGCAAAAAAGAGGTGGGGCAAAATCCTCTATTTTGTTTATCATACTGGAATTAATAAATAGTAGTTAACAAATTTTCTACATGCAGAGTGGATAAAGTTAAATTCTCCAGTACCCATTATATTCAGGGTCACAGGATAAACAAACTACAGTTACTGCTACAGACCATTCTAGAAAAGGTTTGTTGGGTTTCCTTTGTATCTCCTTTCCTTATAAAAGCACTGCTTTGTACACTGAAAGCTGATACAATCCAAATATTATATGTCAACTTTATCTCAATTAAATAAATAAAAGCACTGCTGATACTGTATCACAACTGTATCTAACTTCCCACTTGCTACGGTCAATGTTACAGCTAATTTGATGTATGACAACCATCATCAGAGGCAGGGACACCAGCAAGGTTTCTATTAGTCACAAGACTGGCCTCTCTGTCAGTCTTGTGGGCACCACGATTTGCCCAGGATGCACAGCACATACCACATTTTTCAAGTTTAATATTTTTTAAGATTTTATTTATTTATCTGAGAGAGAGTGAGTGTGCATGAGCAGAGTGAGGGGCAGAAGGAGAAGCAGGCTCCCCACTGAACAGGGAGCCCGATGCGGGACTCGATCCTAGGACTCTAGGATCATGACCTGAGCCGAAGGCAGACACTTAACTCACTGAGCCACCCAAGCGCCACAGGTTTTATTTTAAGTAACCTCTATACCCAACATAGGGCTCGAACTCACAACACCAAGATCAAGAGTCACATGCTGCACCAACTGAGCCAGGCAGGTGTCCCAGATCTCCTTTTGCTAAAGCTATTTTCAGGAAACAAGTTTCAGGTGTGTACTAATTATTGTAAGGGACAAGCTGACCAGTCTGAAGTTAAGGAGGCACAAGTTAAAAATTATCAGAAACCGGGGTGCCTGGGTGGCTCAGTTGGTTAGGTAACTGCCTTCGGCTCAGGTCATGATCCCAGGGTCCTAGGATCAAACCCCATGTCGGGCTCCTTGCTTGGCAAGGTGCCTGCTTCTCCCTCTCCCTATGCCTGCTGCTACACCTGCTTGTGCTCTCTCTCACTCTCTGTCAAATAAATAAACAAAATTAAAAAAAAAAATCATCAGAAACCTCAGGAGAGGAGCGCCCCAGATCAGCAAGGAGCTGCTTTGGACTAATTTGATCTTCAAAGAGTGATCATAATGAGTGTTGTCACTGTTGATTATGTAACAGAAACTCTCTATAGGGTTTCCTTGAGCAGTACGTCTATACGTTATTTGTTATAAATACTAGAATATCTACTGTTATCAGAGGTAATAGTAAGAATTATTTTCAGTGTCACAAAAATTCTATCAGCGTCTAGTTTCAGCTGAAATGTCGAAAATTATAGGCAACTGCTTCTTTCACTCCATGGAGAAGCACACTGTGCAGCCTGAATGTCTTTTGAAATTGGTATATGTCCTCTGGATCCTGCAGCACATTTTTCATATTTTAAATTTGTATTTGCTGTGGAAATCTAAGTCATGGTTTTTAAATATGAAAATATTTGGGAATAACACCAATTTCTAAAAACTGCATTGTATTCCCCTTTACAGATTAAGTCTGAAAGGTGGGATTATGGAATTCAAGTATGATGGAGGGAGGAATGCATTTTTAAATAACTAATGTTGCTGCACACAACATGCTCTATATTTACTGGCCTCTTACTCAGGGTCCATTTTAATTGTTATCTGCTCATGCATTCTATACCACATAATGAAATGCTTCCATTTCACCCACTGAGCCCTGGGTTTTTCTGTGCACCTCTACTAATGACCCTTAATTAAGCTGATTTATCCTTGAAAACGTAAGTTTTCTTTTGGCCAACAAGTATTTTTAAGGAAGAGGCCTGAAGGAACTTTCAAAGAGTCATTTAAAATGCTTATTATTTTAAGCGGCTGTAAAGCTGAAAAAGTATATTTGTACTCAAGTGTGGTTTACCAACACCTATATTTTTCTATTGTATGTTTCCAGGGAAGCGCTTCTACCCTGCGTCAGGCATCAAATCCTCGGTTATGCTTACATTTCAGAGGTATTAGATATCTGGGTAGAAAACAACACAATAAAGTAGCCTGTACTACTTTACATTAGTTAACAATGTCAACCAGAGATAATAGGTAATTTAAAAGATACTCTGTAAAATGTCTTACTGAATATTTTTTTCATAATGATCAAATGCCAAAGTCTAGTAACAAAACTATTATTTATTGCATATCAGCATCTAATTGATTTTATAAATGGAGGCAATTATTTTGGATGAAGGGGGGAATGTGTGCCAGATTTAAATGATTTATGATTACTAAGAGAGAAAACAATGTTTTGCTAATTCATTTTCAAATATGGCTCTTACAGTCATTGATAATTTTAATTCTGAACCAAGTGATTTGCTTAAATAATACATTTACTTAAAAAAAGAGGTAACTTACTTTGTGACAGCAAACTGAGATATTTTTAACTGTTTAGAAACATTGCTTCCTACAGTAGGCTCAAAAGGGACTGTGCCATAGAAATACATTTTCGAGGTGCTGATTTAGAGCCACAGAAAGATCACACTTCATGAACTCCAACCAATTACCTAGAGTAGGAGCACAGGCTCTTAAAGCACTGT
Source organism: Enhydra lutris kenyoni (assembly GCF_002288905.1). Classification (NCBI taxonomy): domain Eukaryota; kingdom Metazoa; phylum Chordata; class Mammalia; order Carnivora; family Mustelidae; genus Enhydra; species Enhydra lutris. The sequence continues at coordinate 68,592,474 of NW_019154085.1, read as the reverse complement.
GTGCTTCAAGTCCAAAAGGGAACACTGCAAATGCATCCATGCCTTATATTTCTTGACCCAAAACACTGTCTACTTGATAGGTTTGATAACTTGCACAAATGTTGTGAAAGGAAAATTAAACACTCTGCATTACTTGATATAACTCCCATTGATTTTTTATAATCTAGGACTAAGATGTACCTGTTTCAAAAGTAAATGAGAAAGATTGAGGGTTCCTTCACTTTTCAAGGAGACTATCAAGCAGAAGAGAAGCTCACATTTCACAAGAAATAACCTGTGCATTGGTTGAAGAAAAAAGAAAATCAGCTCAGGGAATGCCCCAGGCTGCAGCAGATACTGATTGGGCAAAGCTAGAGGACAAGGGCCCTTGAAACTAAACAAAAGCAAATTCATTCTGTTGACAGATGTTGATTACATCAAAGCAATAGGAACTCCCCAGCTCCCCAATTTTTTTGAAACAATTAATACTTCTCTACAATTTACACAATAAGGACAAAGTAAGTTTCTAAACCAATCATAATGAACATTATTAAACTTGTTTTTGAAAAGTTTCAGTTCTGCTAAAGACTTCTGGTGTGTTTTTAGCTATGGGTTTCTCCAAACAGTGGTTTATTCATTCCCACGGACATGTCCGGGAAGCCAAGCTGGCCATGCCATCAGCCCCTTCCTTCCAGGGGTTAACTGCTCTGGCTGCCAAATAAAATACAGAGTGAGCCATGTAATTATGGAGACAGTCAAAGGGCAGGCTCTATTTTGAAATCTATTTGCACAGACAAGGTCTTCCAATTGAGCTTACAGGAAACAAGCTGGTAGAGAGCCTCCTTTTCCCCAGATGCTTTCCACACTTTTTCTCCAATTCAGGAAATCATGGATATGGACACCATACACCATTGCTTCCTGGATTTCACGCTAAGATACCACGACAAGAAGAGTGCATGTTTTACAAATCCGCAAAAAACACTTTTTCCCCCCTTTTTCTTTTTGCCTAATTAAGAGCATTTGGCAGTAGCCTCTGGATGATAAAGCAACAGTGCTTATTAAACAACATGTCTAGAGAGGATACAGGCACGGTTACGCAGGTTTTGGAAAACAGATTTCTTTTCCTGAATGCTCAAAACAAAGCATAAAGTCAAGTCTAAAATATATTGGCATAAACACTTGTCTGAAAGAAAGATTCTACTTGACATCCAGTAGTGTTAGCCTTGAAGTGATTCACAGTTCCGACTGCTAAAACAGTAACAAAGATTCTACAGAAATAAACAAGAAATGTGTAAAATAGTTTAGGTGAAAAAAAAATCACAAGTCACTTTATGCTGCAACACAAATATTTGTCCTAGTTGCTTAAGGCTCTAAATTTGCAATCGCTCTGAGCCTTTACGGTACTCAGATTAAAACAGAATCAGGCCACCACTGCCAATAAAACGAAGTAGTTATATGAAGTTCTATGAAGGTGAGATGGTCGTCTTCACCGATACTAGCCTATGGATGTCATAACTCTTCATTGGGCCATAAACCAAAGCTTGGGAGTCCTGGTTCTAGAGAAGATGAGCTGGAAAGTCTGCCTTGGTCCGACCACTTCTGAGGAAAGGAAGGGCAGTGGCCTGAGGGCACCCTCTTCCAATAATAACAACATTCAAGAATGATGCCCAGGTCACGGCAAAACATGACCTTCCCCAAGGCTCCATCAGGAAGTTGGTTCCACGCTACATCCCTCCTCCTTTTTAAAAATTTCGCAAATGATGGGGTATAATGACAATGACAAGCTCAGAAATGGGGTTAGGAAAATACTGCCTCTTCTTTTTTACAAACGCAATCAGATAATTTGTGATTATCCATCAATGCATACTACTAGCACCCAGGCATCTGTGATCTAAACAAAAAGCATTCTCCTCTTCTTGGGAGACAAAAACACCCTAACCTACTCTAGAAACACATGTCAATAAACAAAACCTAGTTCATAAAATAGACTTATGTTTGTGGGACTGGGAAAAAAATCCTTTAGGCTGGCCCAACCACAGGTGGGGGAGGGGAGTCAAAGATTACTGCTTAAGAACTCAAAATCTAAACCTGAAAGCAGATCATTTGATGGATAAATAGAAGTTACAAAGAAATGACTGATGTGTAATAGGAAATGCGGCTGTTGTGTGAAATTTCTCCATTTAGGGTTAAAAATGTTTTCTTCAGAATTTAAAACCTAAATTCATTTCTATAATCATAAAATACTGAGCCACACTGCAATAGTGTATGCTTAGAAAATCCCATTGTCTCTCAGTTAAAGTTTAGAGAAAGCAGCTTTTTAGCACTTCAACAATACATATACTCAGGCAACTTCTTGGACAAAGAAATATTGTGTCTTTCCAGAGGAAATAAAGGAGCTGTTTATTAGGGCTGTGGTTAAAATGTAATAATTCATTCTAGTTGAGCCCTGTGGAAAATGTCATCAAAATATCATTTTCTTTGCCAGATTTTCTGGATGCCGTGATAGCATTTAGATACAGAATAAAAGGCAAACTCTGATTAGAGTAGCAGTACACCACCACCAAAATGAACCAAAAGCAAATGTTCATTCCATCAAAGGAGCAGGCAAGAAACTCACACAGTCCTGATGCCCAGAGAATGCACACTTTTAGGTTAGCACAGAACATCTGGCAAACTTCAACCTTCCAGAATTTCTCAAAAGAAGTCTTCCTATTACCACACACTTTGGCTAAAGAAGAGGAACCATAAAAATTTTATATTAAAGCACATAAATAAGAATCAGAAAGAACAATTTCACAGAAATCATACATGGAATTCAACTTTGGAGAAAGTTCATATAAAAATAAATACGAGTTTTTTATAATGATATAGTAAGAAAGTCCTTCTTGAATTAAAAAAAAATCCTCCATAAATAGTACTGTCATGTAAAACAGTTATTAATTATTTGGATAAAATATTAGTTATTTGGATAAAAGGATCAAAATATTAGTTATTTGGATAAAAGAAGAGATTGGGACTTACGGTTTGTGATCAAAGGCATGGCTTTAACATGAATATTTTTCAATTGTATTAGAGCATTTGAAAAGAGTGTAATTTTAGGCTCATCCCACAACAATGTCACCTGAATTCTATATGCAACATGCTCTAGTTACATTGTTGGATGTATTTCTTTCTCTCCTTTAATGAACCACTTAAAGTCATTTATGCAAACAATTGGTATAAAATAGCTCAGCACTTGGACCAAAACTGCAGTATCAATACAAAAAAAAAAAAAAGCTCTTAGATCATAATATTTTTCTGAGAATGTTTTCACTGTACAATTCCAAGTGAAAGACATGAAATAAAAAGAAAACATTTAAATATAAATTCTTCCATTGGTATTTTGACACATGTGGGAGTTTTGTTTCTGCTCTGCAACACGGCAATAGGAGTGGAAGGCAGGTAGGGAGGTCAGTAATCACACCCCAAAATGAGGAAGCTAAAGCTCCAGGAAAACAATATATTTCTAACCTTCTGCAGCTGAGATTACGTTGATTTAAGACAATAGGAGCCATCGCTCATCAAGGGGTTATTTTCACGAGAAAAATAAAGAGAAAATAAACAGTAGCCTCTGAAGTAAAAGAAAAAGTTCCAAATTATCTAAAAGTAGTTTTTTGGACTGATGTAGTTACGTTGCCATAAATAACTTTATATTCAATTAAACCGTATGGACTTAGTTAACCACGTGAATCATCACTCCATAGCTTCAGGCATTAATGCAAAAAGTGCAATGTATTAAAAATAGTATGAGCTTAAGGGGCGCCTGAGTGGCTCAGTGGGTTAAGCCTCTGCCTTTGGCTCAGGTCGTGATCCCAGGGTTCTGGGATCGAGCCCCGCATGAGCAGGGAGCCTGCTTCCCTCTCTCTCTCTGCCTGCCTCTCTGCCTACTTGTGATCTCTGTCTGTCAAATAAATAACTAAAATCTTAAAAAAAAAAAAAAGGGACTACCACAGAAGTCTACTTACAAACTGACCCATCCTTTTTTTTTCTTTTAATGGCTGCTCAAATATAAAACCATTATTTTTGTACTAAAGATTAAAAATTGGGGCCCTGGGTGGCTCAGTTGGTTAAGCATCTGCCTTCGGCTAAGATCATGATCCTGGGGTCCTGGGATCGAGCCCCATATCTGGTTCACTGATCAGTAGAGAACCTGCTTCTCCTTCTCCCTCTGCTCCTCCCCCAGCTCACTCGCTTCTTCCCTCCCTCCCTCTCTCTCAAATAAGTAAATAAAATCTTTAAAAAAAAAAAAAATCAAAACTATCACATCACCCCTAACAAAACGTGTACTCTCTCTGTATGAAGCAGGCTGCTTCTCATGTCTGACAATGCAATATTACTTGAAAACTTCAGCAGACCAAGATTAGTCATACTTGGTGGAATGATAAATCCATCATCTCATTTTTTTTTAAAGATTTTATTTATTTATTTGACAGAGAGAGATCACAAGTAGGCAGAGAGGCAGGCAGAGAGAGAGAGAGGAGGAAGCAGGCTCCCTGCAGAGCAGAGAGCCCGATACGGGGCTTGATCCCAGGACCCTGGGATCATGACCTGAGCCGAAGGCAGAGGCTTTAACCCACTAAGTCACCCAGGCGCCCCCATCATCTCATTTTTATTCATTTTTTTATCATCTCATTTTCAGACCAAAGTCTTCAATATGACCACAATACTAAAATATTTGATGTGTACAATATTTGAAACATGTTTACTGTCTAATGTGAGGTGTATTGAACACTTCTTTGAGCTATACTCTTAGTAGAGTGTTACAAAAAGAAAAGCAACCCTAAAATGTCTAAATAAAATATGGCAAATGTCTAAATAAAATATAGGTAGAAAGAAGGAAATGGTGTGGCATTTAAAATGCTTTACATTTGGCTTGTGAATGCACCATGGGATCATATTTACTTGAGTTCTTGCTTAAATTGGTTTTCCTTCTCTACACAATAGTTGGTTCACTTAGACGAGCCTTTAGTTTCCTCATCTGTTAACAGGAATAATAATACCTTCCTCATAGGGGTGCCAGGATAATTGTATGACATGAGGAATGGAAAGTGACACAGGGTAAGCACTTGATAAATTGTAATTACGATCTTGGTTGTATGATGAAGGGAGGTGACTCTAAAATGGACTAATCAGTAGGTAGAAACCAGCCTGAATTTCAAAATGTGCTTTGGCTAATTCACAAAGAATTTATGAGATTCTAGGTTGGGTCCCAGACATGCTACCTAAAAACCATGCTACCTAAAACACTGGGCCTCTCCCGCCTTCATCCCAGGACCACACTGACCATCAAATGAGACTGCAGATGTATTAACACTTTACAAAGTAGAGAGCATCTTATCATTGTAGTGTATTTTTAAAGATTTTATTTATTTATTTGACAGAGAGAGACACAGCGAGAAGGGGGGGAGGGGAGGGGGAGAGGGAGAAGCAGACTCCCCACTGAGCAGAGAGCCTAACATGGAGCTTGATCCCAGGAACCTAGGATCATGACCTGAGCTGAAGGCAGACACTTAACGACTGAGCCACCCACGCGCCCCTCATGATTGTAGTGTATTAAAAGAAGACTCAAACGCAGTAGGATGAATTATGCACAGCCTAGTTTTGACATTTTTCTCAGAGTTCTTGGTAAGGCCTTGCCAGAATGCTGATGGCTAAAGGTGAAGTCTAAGGAAAATCTCTTCTTCCATTCAGAGGCATAGAAGATCCCACCTTTTCTCAAGAATCATATCTTTCCAAACACATTAGTACATGAAATAGTATTCATATCTGTGCAAAAGTTGAGATAGGAGGAGTCATGTTCTAGAAAGATTCCACTTAGCAATGAAGACACTCCCTGTAAAGCTCATTATCACAAGCAATTTTAAGAATTAGAGTAGAATGGGGGAGCTTGAGTGGTTCAGTCAGGTTAAGCGGCCAACTCTTGATTTTGGCCAGGTCATAATTTTGATCAGATTATGATCTCAGGGTCGTGAGATCACCGTTGCATCAGTATCCTAGCTCAGTGGGGAGACTGCTTGAGATTCTCTCCCTCTGCCCGCCCCCCCCACCATTCGTGCACATGCACACATGCATGCTCTCTCTCTAAAATAAATAAATAAGAGGCAACTGGGTGGCTCAGTCAGTTAAACATCTACCTTCAGCTCAGGTCATGATACCGGGGTCCTATAATCCAGCCCTGCATGGGGCTCCCTGCTCAGCGGAGAGCCTGTTTCTCCTTCTCCCTCTGCCTCACCTCCTGCTCATGTTCTCTCTCTTGCTCTCTCACTCACGTACCTCTCGCAAATAAAACAAAAAATATTTAAAATAAATAAATAATCTTTTAAAAAAGAGAGCAGAATGCTATCTGTATTCTGTTACTAAATTATGTTCAGTCCATCTTATGCTTATCCATGGCTACGATGTCCTTGGTAAATTCAGAAACTTAAAGGCTGTAAGAATTATATTTGTTTCAGTGTGCAACTATTTAACAGAGATATTTTAGAGCTCACCAAACCTATCGTTTAAATGTACCAAGAAGTCTTCTTTGCATAGAAATTCCTGTTTATAAAACAGTGATACAGAACTTATTTACATGTCAAGCACCACCAACATACATCATTTATGACAAAAAAGGCAAGCATTCCATAAGAAATGCTCAATCACTGTCAATCACAAACACCGAAATATACATAAACCAAAGCAAGCCATGTGAACTGTATTAAATTCAGCTAAACACAGAATTACTAACCAAACAAACAAAAAAACAAATAATTATCAGTGACTCACAGACCTATTTACATCATACACAAAATAACTTGGAAAGGTGTAACCATGGAAACATGATAGCCTAAATTCAGTGCCTTTAAAATCTGCATTTATTTAAACAGTGTGCAAACGATGTCCTTACAAAGTTTAAATATTTCAAAAGCAGTCAAAGCTTATCTTTGTTATCTGATCATTGATCAAAATAGTTTCAACTATAAATTAGCTGCCTTTAAAATTATTCAGGGACCAATCTAGTGAAACTCTAATAAAAATGTCAATTTTTTCTAATTTTTCAGCAAACTGTTATTTTCACAACCGCTGATTAACAATTGAAAAATTCAATTATATACAACAAAGCTCATAACAGTCAAATAACATTAAAACATGCTTTGACATAAAGACTTTTCTTAAACTCACACTGTTGCATGCAACCACTCCCACTTCCTCTAATTAACCACTAAAGCAGAAATGTTATTAGCTGTTTCGGTTTAAAGGTGATTTTCACTGATGGTTACCATTGGGAGAGTTTAATATTTAATGCTATAGTTAGTCGTAATGTCTTATATTTTATTTTATAAGCTACATGAATAAACCATTATTTTGTAGTCCACTGGCTCCCACACTCAAGATATAATGTTCAGTGTGTATTTCATTATGTAGATGAGCAATGGATATTGTTTGACATGATTTAAATGGGTGAACAGTATTTCCCTAGTCACATTCATCATTCAGACAGCCAGAATTTAAAAAAAGGGGGGGCCCCTGAAAACTAAAACTAGAGAATCTATTCACACAAATGACACTTACCATTGGTGGGTTATCTAGGATGTGGTTAAGCCGAAAGAAGAGTTACAGACTTTGAACACATGTTTCATTATTTATTCGGAAACCACTTCAAGATCTAGCTCTACTTTCAGAATCCAAGTGAACACCCACAGGGACGGATTTCTGAGACACCAAACTGTAATTTTTTTTTTTTAAGGCATTAGATGGAAATCTGTGAAAACTTTTTCATTTGGGAAGAAAGAATAAAATTTGGGAAGCCCAGCTGCAAATGAGACTGGGCCTAAGGGTAGGGTCGGGAGTATGGCGTCTATAAAAATATATACACCAGCACAAATGAGGACACAGGCCTCACTGTGGACAACAATCCCGTCTTCACCTGCTGATGGCTCCTAGGAAGTGAAGAGGAGAAAAAAAAGAAAAGGAGAATCAGCTTTAAGGAATAGCTGCAAATCATCTTGCTCCAGCCCTTCTATAAGTCAAAAGAACCTCATAAGAAACACGGAAAACGGGGCGTCTGGGTGGCTCGGTGGGTTAAGCCTCTGCCTTCAGCTCACGTCATGATCTCAGAGTCCTGAGATGGAGACCCGCATCAGGCTCTCTGCTCAGCGGGGAGCCTGCTTCCTCCTCTCTCTCTCTCTGCCTGCCTCTCTGCCTACTTGTGATCTCTGTCTGTCAAATAAATAAATAAAATCTTAAAAAAAAAAACCCACAGATAACAACGGGTGTAACCTCACCAACAGCAACTCCGCAGCCCTCTTTCCCTTTCATTGTCATGATCGACATTTGCCTTGTGTCTGACCAAGTGATGACTTAGTCTACCTGGCTATTCAGTGTGCCAGATACTGTTCTGGACACTCGTCCTACCACTTTGTTCCATATGAATCAAGTGCTTTCTAATAACAAGTACGGGAGGGACATAACAATCTTCACAACCAAAGCTCTTCAGTGGGTCATTGGCGGTTGTAAAGAAGACAGAGTCTAGCATTAACTTTTGCATTCTGAACCCACTTCTCAAAGGTCATTCTCTTGAGTGGATGTGCACTGCCCTCTCCCGAAACCACATAGAAGGAGCCAGGGTCCATGGAGAGCCCACGTTTTGTTCAATTTTATTATGAAAATGGCACATGTGTGATATTAAGTATTTTTATAATACTAAAAAAGCAAGAAACAGTAAAAAGCTTTCTCAAATGATTGCTGTTAACATTTAGCCAACACACTTTAGAACATTTCTCTAAGTATCCACTAATATATTTTATATTAATTTATCATATTTTATAAGCATTCAGTTTGTGTATGGAGTTTTGTTAAGCTGCTTTTTTTTTTTTTTTTCTTTTTTTTTTGGAGAGAGAGAGAGTGTGCAGGAGCAGAGGAAGGGGCAAGAGGAGAGGAAAGAGAGAATCCTAAGCAGGTTCCACACCTAGAGCAGGGGCAGAGCTCAATCTCATGACCTCAAGATCATGACCTCAGCTGAAGTCAAGAGTCAGCCGCTTAACTGACTGAGCCACCCAGGTGCCCCAGAGCTGCTGTTTTGAAAGCAATTAACTTCTCTCCATGATATATGGAAGATACCCGTCTTTGCCAAAAAATACATACCTACATGACTCTTTTTAGGCCTCTTGGGTTGTTTTATTGGTTTCTAACGTACCTTTATATGGATGGGTAACATAGCACTTTATTTAACCAATGATAAGCATTTAGATAAGTTCTTTTTTTTTTTCTTCCATAATATACTTTTTACAAATACAGTTGCACACTTGACCAATTATTCTTTTTAGCTTAAGATCCTTGTAGAATTCTTAGGTTAAGAAATATGCAGAATTCGGGGTGCCTGGGTGGCTCAGTGGATTAAGCCGCTGCCTTCAGCTCAGGTCATGATCTCAGGGTCCTGCAATCAAGCCCCGCATTGGGCTCTCTGCTCAGAAGGAAGCCTGCTTCCCCCTCTCTCTCTGCCTGACTCTCTGCCTACTTGTGATCTCTCTCTCTGTCAAATAAATAAATAAAATCTTTAAAAAAAAAAAGAAATATGCAGAATTCAGGGGCACCTGGGTGGCTCAGTTGGTTAAGCATCTGCCTTTGGTTCAGGTCATGAGCCCAGGGTCCTAGGATCAAGCCCTAGGATCAAGCACTGGGTTCCCTGTTCAGTGGGGAGTCTGCTTCTCCCTCTCCCTCTGCCACTCCCCCTGCTTGTGCAGATCTTTCTCTCTCTCTGTCAAATAAATAAATAAAATCTTAAAAAAAATATATGCAGAATTCTGCCATTTTCAGCACTGCTCTCCACATAATAGTAATTTATATTCCCAATGGTGCCAATTTTCCTACACTCTCACCAATATTACTAATGTTAAAATCTTTGTCCATTTGATAAACCAAAAATGATTATCTTGCTTTTATGTACTTTTTTCAGATACTATTAAGGTTGAAGATCTCTTTATTTATGTATTTATGTTTTTTATGATATCTCTATTTAGGCATCTTGGGTTGTTTTTTACTTATTTTTAAGAGTGTTCTGTTAATTAGAAACATTAACCATTTGTGTACTCTATTGTTTCAATTTTTTAGTTTGCCATTTGCATTTCAACCTTGTTTAAAGTGTTTTTGGCCTCACAACTGGGGCTTACATTGAATTTATGGAGAATTTATGGAGAACTTAGGGAGAATATGACTCTAAAATACTAAGTTGCCTTATTCAAGAGATATCTTCAAGGGGTGGCTCAGTTCAGGTCATGATCCCAGCGTCCTGGGATCCAGCCCCATGTTAGGCTCCCTGCTCAGCGGGGTGTCTGCTTCTCCCTCCCCTCTGCTCATGCTCTCACTCACTCTCTCTTTCTCTCAAATAAATAAAAAATCTTAGGGGCGCCTGGGTGGCTGAGTCGGGAAGCGTCTGCCTTCAGCTCAGGTCATGATCCCCCCGTACTGGGATCGAGCCCCATATCAGGCTCCCTGCTCGGCAGGAAGTCTGCTTCTCCATCTCCCTCTCCCACTCCCCCTGCTTGTGTTCCCTCTCTCTCTCTGTGTTTCTCTATGTCAAATAAATAAATAAAATTTTTAAAAAATAATAATATAATAAATAAAAAATCTTTAAAAAAAAGAGAGAGAGAGAGAGATGTCTTCATAGGTACTGCGTCTTTTCAAACATCCCTCGGTAGACGTCTAATTTTTTTTTTCACACAGGTCCTATATATTTGTTATTATTTGTTTAGTCCTAGGTATTTTATATTCTTGTTTGCTATTATAAATGGAATTTTTCCCATTATATTTTCTGCATAAATACAGGACAGTAATTTATTTTCATATAATAATTGAATGTATTTTTCTTTTAAAAAGTTGTTTAAAAAATTGAAATACTTCAGTGTCATATGTTTATGCTCCTTAACATTTTAAAAAAGTCATACATACAGACTCCCAAACTTATTCCATTAGAAAGAAGCAAGTTGTGCCTGATGGGTTAACTAGACTTTTCTTTCCATAGTTGCCAATTCACCTCTCCTACTTTATATTTCCCCCAAATTGCCTTCCCTCTTCTCAAATATGAAGTGCTAGACTGGGTAGGCTGACAGGGGCTAGAAGTGCCAGTAAACTACAGACATCAAAAAAAAGGGACAGATTTTTTTGGAAGGGTTTGATATTTAAAATATTTCCCCCAAAAAGCAATGACCTGATCATGGCAGGGAGGAGAGGGGAAAAATAGAGCTTTTTTAGAATTATTTATCCATACTTATTTATCTAATTTTATAGCTTTATCTTGCTTTTGTTTTGGATTATGTTTGGGTTGGTTTGGAGAGACCAAAAATCTTTTTAGTGCTCCGGTCCCATCTCGATTTAGCCCTTATGTAACTATAACTGCACCCACAAGTACACGAGGACCCGAATGCATCAAGCAATGGCACAATTACAAAACTTTCCCCGGTCTTCTAACAGTGAAAGAGAACGAGGAACTTTTTTTTTTTTTTTTTTTTTAATTTTTAAAAAGATTTTCTCTATTTGATAGAGACACAGCTGAGAGAGGGAACACAAGCAAGGGTAGTGGGAGAGGGAGAAGCAGGCTTCCCATTGAGCAGGGACCCTGAAGCGGGGCTCAATCCCAGGACCCTGGGATCATGACCTGAGCTGAAGGCAGATGCTTAAAGACAGAGCCACCCAGGCGCCCGGAGAACCAGGGATTTTAAACAAAAATAAATTTAAAATGGATCTGCCAGCCTTTCGAACAAGGATTCTGTGTAGCTCTAGTTCCTAGGATCCTCTCATATTTAGTTTGACTTCCCCCTGAGAAGAGCAATTATGTCTTAAAGTTGCAGAAGAGGGGCAAGACGGGGAGAATCCTCTATCGCTCCCTTAAATCAAATGTTCTCCTGATGTATTGTCTTTCATGAGTTTCAGAATACTACTTCCAACTCCACCTATGAGTTTGGAAAATCATGATGCTATATAGATAACAGAAAAAAAAAAAAGACTAATTTTTTTCCATTAAAAATATCTGATCCTTGGGGCGCCTGGGTGGCTCAGTGGGTTAGAGCCTCTGCCTTCGGCTCAGGTCATGATCCCAGGGTCCTGGGATCGAGCCCCGCATCGGGCTCTCTGCTCAGCGGAGAGTCTGCTTCCTCCTATCTCTCTCTGCCTGCTTCTCTGCCTACTTGTGATCTCTGTCAAATAAATAAATAAAATCTTTAAAAAAAAAAAAATATCTGATCCACAGGTAACAGTATGGGGCTCATTAAATGCTTTCCCCTATATCTGAACTTTTCAATAATAAAAAGTTAAAAAAGTATTTGAACCAGCACTAAAAAAACAAAACAAAACTTTATCTTTCCTAGAGAATTCTAAGAGGTAGAGCAAATGGGTTATTTTAAATCTAGATGCTATTTATATGTGAAAAAAACAAGCATTTAAAATGAGCATTGACCTGCAGTTGCTCCTGGGCCATAAGCTCGGAACTTGCCGCTTCTTGATGGTGGAGCCACACAGTCATTCACATATGTCTCATTTGCATTTCACAACCACATGTGCTTCTTGGGAGTCATCCTGGGGTCCAGACTTTTAGCTGCTCACACACTGTGCAAGTCAAACTCCTTAAAGTACCCTAGAGCACAAGCCCGGACATTTAATTGTTTCTGAGTACAACGTGATGGTGGGTGCTGGCGGGGATCTGAAATATGTTTGGGGTTGGCCATGGTGATAATGTACAGACGGGCAGGAGGTCTTCATGGCAGTTCAACGCTGGAAATGGTGGAGAAACACTGTAGAATGAGGGGAGTTCTTTTCCCACCTTTGCCTTATAAAATCTTAGACAGCAAGATTTTTGCACAATGGTGTGGGGTAGATAGTGTGGAGATAATATATAAGATAAGAAGTCTATAAAATCCTGTAAAGGGGGTAGCAGGGGACTGACATGGACAGAATTTAGACTTATAACTACTGTTTCATCATTACCAAATCCACCCTGCTCTCAACTCCACTGCCATGACTAGATGATGCTGAATTCACTGAGTAATCTGAAAGACTAGCAATATTTGGGTTTGGTGATTGCTAACTTTAGACCTCATAAATATTATGTAACTCTAGCCATTTTGCCTCTAGCCGACCAGCCTGACTGCAATTTTCAGCCACAAGTGGCAAACTGACACTGATAATTTATGAGCTCTGCTGGATTAGTAATGCACATTTCCTTTTGAATTATTCTAGCCTGTAGCCTGAAGCAGATTATTAATTATCATTCCTTTTGCCACACAAGTCTGAAGATCTACAAGTGGCTCAGGAAGCTACATGAATATTTCTCAATGTATTAAGCAGGTTGGTAAATAAAAGTCCACGTACGACAAATGGAAAACAGATGCGTTTTTTTGTATGGCTAGAATTTTTAAGCCATCTTAGCTAATTAAAATTTGGTCCCAGTGACAGTGTGTCCATAGAAAATGATTCCCTGTCTAATTAGAGATGATTTTCACTTTACTATTAAAAATGCACATTGTATAGTTTTCTTGAAGCACAGTATTCAGGTAGTCGATCTATACTATGGATAAAGTTAGTTCTACACCAAGATAAATATGTGGTCTTTGCTGTTTGGGAAGCATTTTCCTACATAAACCATGGGGCTAAGTTCCGAGGCTATCCCTTTGCCTCTAATCTAACTGAAATACTACTCATCTGCAATGAAAACAAAAAGCTAGAAACAATTCAGCTGCAAGGCACCTACTATTTTAACTACATTATGGGTTTTCTGAGCTAGCCTGGGAATGTTGCTGCCATTTACAAAGCAGTTTTTCTAAAGAACGATGTGTTTCACGTTGGTGGACAATTAGGGAAAGTAAACAGTCTACTCTACTGCCTCCTACCTCCCATTCGAGCCCCAGCCAGAAAGCGGACGGAGGCTTGAGTGGCCCTGAAAACACTAGAGAAAAGAGAAGGCCAAGTGTCATCCCTTCCCATAAAGCCTGTACCTGCACCAGGTCAGGATTCTCATGTTGCATCAGCTTCCAACTTCTAGAGCAAGTGAAAGGAAACAAGAAGTTCAATCAACCCCCTTACCTATTCCTCAGTCCCAGAATGAACACCCCAAGCCTCAGGACAGCCACCCTGACAGTGAAACATGGTGGTGCTGGGAGACTATATCACTGTATCCAAAGTTCACCAATAGGGGCAGGAGGTATAGTTAATAATTGTTCCTAAATCAGAGCCAGGGGAACTGGGCTGTCTAGCTTCAGTTCCGGCTCTAAGATTCACCACCTCTCAACTTTCAGCAAGTTACTTTACCATTCTGTGCCTCGGTTTCATCATTTGTTTAAAAAATGGGAAAACCCGTTAATAAGGATTAAGTAAGTTCTTATGTCTTAAGTACTTATTAGTACTTATTAGTACAGCGCCTGGCCCATAGCAATCAAAAAGTTATCATTCAATATAGGTTTATAATATCACTACGAATGAAAAGTTACAAAAATGCACTTTTTTTAAAGTAAGCTCTAAGGCCCATTGTGGAGCTTGAACTCATGACCCGGAGATCAAGAGTTGCATGCTCTACTAACTGAGCCAGCCAGGGGCACCTCTTTCCTTTTCAGAGGCTGTATTATTTTTTTTTCTGGTCTTCAGAGTAGTAGTTAGGAAGGAGGGTGTAATTCAGCAAGTAGACATTAATAACCAGAAAGAGTTTAGGTACTCTGAATACTCCTACACACCCCTGCCCCACGTACACACTCCTCAAACAAAACCCAGATGTTTAAATTACAAGTACATATGTGTAATAAACAGTAAACTTATTTTACCTATGTTGTTTTTACTAATAATATTTTAAAAGAAAGCATTTTAAAAGAAAATGCAAGTAGAGATGAGAATGTGGAGCAAGAGAGACACTCCCATTCTACCGGAGAAAGTGCTGATTGGTATAACCACTTTGGAAAACTGTTTGTCTATGAAGTTGCTGGTTCACTCCTAGGTATATACACAATAGAAATGCATAGAGAGGTGCACCAAAAGACGTGCACAAGAATGTCTGTAATGAAAAAAAGCGCAAATAACTAAAATGTCCATCAACAATAAATGGATAAATTATGACAATTTTGTAAAATGGAAAGATTATACAATAACCAAAATGAATGAACTACAGTTACAGACAACAATATGGATGGATCTTTAAACTGTAAAATAAGTCAAAGAAGTCAGACATACCAAAAAGTACACCTACTGTATGAGTCTATTTACATAAAGTTCAAAATCAGGCAAAATTGAGTCATACTGTTAAGGAATTTTACATGAGGGTAAAACTATAAATGAAAGTAAGGAAGTGAATATTATTAGGGTCAAGAGTGTGATCACCTAAGAGATGGAAGAGATTTGAGCTGGAAAAAACATTCAGAGTTCTTCTGGGGTGCAGGCAATGTTTGATTTTTTTTTTTTTTTAACTGGCAAGTAGTTACACAGGTGTCTGCTTTATAACCACTTACTAAATTGTACATTTGTTTTACACATGTTTCTCCCCTATGCATTATACTTCACAATAAAGTGCTAGAAGGACAGGAGGGAAGAAGGCAGAAAAATAAGGAAGGAAGAAAGGGAGAAAGAGAGGGATAAAGTCAGAACTAGAAAACAAACAAAAGGAGAGAAAGCATTGTAACAATCAGGTTTCTGTATATTATAACGCAAGTAATTTGAAATACTTATTAATATGTGAAATTCAAGCAGATTTTTAATCAAGGAAAATTAAAAATCTGCAATAATTTTTACTATTTAGTGAAAAAATTAGTAGCATAGTTGTCTATGCTATTAAATTGACTAGGCTATGAGAAATTTATATTTGAAAATTTTTCAAATGAATTCTTGTAATTACCCTATTACTTCAAACTGGTTAATAAATACCCTTGATGACCATGTAACTATATTCTTATTCCAGAGATTTAAATTGATATACTACTTGCTGAAGCAGAAAAATCTAAAAATTCTATCAGGAAAACTATCCTTTCAAAAGCTGTATAATAACAACAATAATAACACAGCTGACATGTTGTAGCAATTTGCAAAGTAACTTCATACATATTTAACATGGTGTAACAACATGTGTAAAGTAAACTGGGAAGATATACTTAGTTTACAGGCAAAAACCCCTGAGACTCATGGAGCTTCAGGGATTTGCCCAAGATCACAAAAATTTTAAGTGGCAGATGTGGGTTTCAAACCTAAGCCTATTTTTTTTAAAGTTCTTATTTACAGAAATTTCAAACACCCACAAAAATAGACATTAGTATAACAAACTCCCATATACCCATTATCCAGCTTTAACAATTATCCACTCATGCTGATCTCGTTTTATCTATAATCATTCTCCCTTCCCACAGAATTATCAGGAAGTCAATCCCAGACATTATATCATTTCATCTCAAATACTTAAGAATGTGTATCTAATGATGAAAACTCTCTTTAATGATTTAAGAATATAATCTTATCAGACCTAATTCCTTAGTAATTCCTTAAGTAATTCCTAAGTAATTCCTTAATATCATCAAATATTTAGACAGTCTTCATGTAGTCTCCTTTTGGCATTTTTATATGACAATTGTATATATATTACATATAAATATATATAAAATTATATATATAATTTTTTAGATTAAACAAATGGTTTGTTAAAATAGGATCCAGGGGCCCTGGAGTGGCTCAGTTGGTTACATGACTGACTCTTCAGTTTCCATTTAGGTAATGACCTTGGGGTCCTGGGATTGACCCCTTGTGTTGGGTTCTGAGCTCAGCGATGAGTTCAGTGAAGAGTCTACTGGAGTTTCTCTCTCCCTCTCCCTTTGCCCCTCTGCGTGCTTGCTTGTGCTTGATTGTGCTCTCTCTAATAAATAAATCTATAAATAAATAAATAATAAATAAGATCCAAATAAGGTCTACCCATCCATTTGATTGACATGTCTCTTATGTGTGTTTTTTTTTTAATTTTTTTTATTTATTTGTTTGACAGATTACAAGTAGGCAGAGAGGCAGGCAGAGAGAGAGAGGAGGAAGCAGGCTCCCTGCTGAGCAGGGAGCCCGATGTGGGGCTCGATCCCAGGACCCTGGGACCATGACCTGAGCCGAAGGTAGAGGCTTTAACCCACTGAGCCACCCAGGTGCCCCTGTGTGTTTTATTTTTTAAAAAATATTTTATTTATGTATTTCACAGACAGAGATCACCACTAGGCAAAGAGGCAGGCAGAGAGAGGGGGGAAGCAGGGTCCCTGCTGAGCAGAGAGCCCAACGCCGGGCTCGATCCCAGGACCCCAAGATCATGACCTGAGCCGAAGACAGAGGCTTAACCCACTGAGCCACCCATGCGCCCCTCTTATGTGTGTTTTAATCAATTCCTCTCTCTCTCTCTCTCTTTTTTTTTTCCTCCATCAATTTATTTGTTAAGGAAAAGAATTTCTTTGTTCCTAGCATCTCCACATTCTGGAATTCACTAGTTGTACCTCAGTGGTGTCATTTAACATGTTTTCCTGACTCTTAAGTTTCCTATCAACTGATATTAAAACTAGGAATGCATTTTGATTCAAGTTCAGGTTTTTTGGTAAGAGTATTTCATGGGTTGATGGTGTGCTCTGACGCTTTCTCTTTTTGTGATGTTGGCCGCCATTTATGGTCAGTGCCTACATGCAATAATTCATTAGGGGTTTGCCAAGGGGTGAAATTTTATCACTCCTTCTTCTTTCATCGGCAAGAATACCTCTATACAGAAAACCTTTCTTTCATCAAAGTAGTTGGTCAACCTGAGGTTCAGTTCATACATGAAATCAAGCTAAAGACTTGATTCTTTCCCCTTACTTAACCAGTTTTCAAGAATTAGCTAGTAAAAACCTATAGCTTTGAACAACCAAATTCATAATTCTTAATCAGAAATTAGATAAAATTTCTATCTAAAACATTCAGATGTAGGGGTGCCTGGGTTGTTAAGCATCTGCCTTTGGCTAAGGTCATGGTCCCAGGGTCCTGGGATCAAGCCCTACATCAGGCTCCCTGCTCAGTGGGGAAGCATGGTTCTTCCTCTCCCTCTGCCTGATGCTCCCCCTGCTTGTGTTCTCTCTCAATCTCTCTCTCTGTCAAATAAATAAATAAAATTGTTTAAAAAATTAAAATAAAACATTCAGGTGTAAAATTTATATACTTCTATGTAAGTGGTTTCTATATGAAAGATTATGTCAAGTAAAGATTATGTTTGAAGTAAAAATACTGGTTAGAGTCCAGTAAAACAGAAACATTTTACTTATTCTTATCATAAAGTAAAAACACGAATCACCTAGGCTTAACATCACATATCTTCTCCATCCTTCTCACACTTTCATTTTGGAGGTGGGTGGGGCTGGAAGATTAGAGTTTAACAAGACTGCAGTTTAAGGGGGGTAAAACCCAATTCCAAATGGATTTTTCTTTAGGAAAGAAACCCAAAACCGAAAGAAAACAGGTAAAATTAGCTATTGGAAATTATGGCCATGTGAATCAACCCTTGCTCCCTACATCTGGCAGCACTTAGCTCCCCGAGGGCATGCTTGGTGCCCTAGGGCCCCAGTACATATGTTTGACCAGCCGGGAAACAACAAAGGACACAGAGGCTAGAAAAAGAGGCAGCAGGTAACCATCAGGCCAGCCAAATGGCTGAGGCACTTTGACAAAACACACAATGAAGCAACTGGTTATTCCCATGGCTGAAAAGTCAAGGAGGGAGGGCTTTTATTTGAGGACTCAAATTCCACAAGTTGCCTCTTTAAGTCACTGGGTTACTTCCTTGTTTTAATCGAGTCCACAAATCCTCCCTTTTCTTTCAGACACTTAGTGAAAAAGATCGGAGACAAACTGTATAAAGCCACCTTGTGTTCTTGCCAAAAACCCTTCTGAGAATTCAGCTCAGCTATTTTCTGGACTCTACTTCTAGACTGTGGAGGAAGTGAAGGTGCCAAGTTATTCTGCACACATACTGGCATTATGTTCAAAAAGAGACAGAAGCATTCGTGAATGACATAGTCTATTTATATCCATTCCACAACTTAGATGACTGCAGTACTATCAGTTTTAAATATGGCTCCTGCCTAAGTAGACATTTCCTAATTATAAAGTAGGGGCTTTGCCTCTCCCACAGCCTAAAGTCCTCTTGGTTGGTGAGTGTCTCCCTTATCTCCCACCAAGAACCCTTAAACTCCCCTCTACCTCTTCACCAAAACTATTAAAAACATACCAACTCATTCCTTATAATCCATCCTTAGCAAAACACAGGAATGATAACCCCTATTAAACTAAGGCTTTATGGGAGAAATCCCCTTAATCCAAAGGAATGATTCTAACAGCTGGAAATTTTAGGTTCCAAACAGTGTGGAAGGGAGATATTTTGGGGGGCCAGTGGACCTTTCCAATTATTTTACTTACACCTTTGTTAATAATCTGTTTCATAAATATGAAGCTCTAGGGAAGGAAGAGATGACTATCAATGTCTTAGTCTCTCCTTCCAGTGAAATATTTCTAAATTACAAATTTTTGAAAATGGTAAGCACTTAAGATAAAATATTCCTAAGTTGTCAGTATTTACTCCTTAAAACAACTTCTTGACTAAGCAAGAGGAAGACTTTTTTGATATGACATATACATATATATATACACACATATATGTGGGTGTGTGATTGTGGAATTAAGACATCTCTTAACAAATGGATCACATATAATTAAATATTTGAAGAAGTTAAACATATTTTCATTTCTATTTTTTTTTTTTAAATTTTTTTTTTTTGAAGATTTTGCTACACCCAACATGGCGCTCAAACTCACAACTCCAAGATCAAGAGTCACATACTCTGTTGACTGAGCCAGCCATGATATAGGGAAAATAAAGGGATATTTTCATTTTTAAATACAAGAGAAAGATAAGTGAAAGGTTTTATTAAGAAACAATATTTCTTGCTAACAATGTTACTTCAGTGTCTCCAATTTAAGATAAAAGACAGAAGGGTAATTGATGAGTAGATTACTACTGCTTATGACTTTATTACAAAACCAGAAGCATATTAAGGATTTGAACTGGGAATGCTGAAGGCTGGGGCCAGGGTTCATGGGTTAAGAATGCAGATGGGTTTCGCCTAGGATATGTCTCCTATAATGTGACAGCAATGTCGTGTCACACATCTTTAGATCCCCTTACTTCTTGCCTGCTTTAGCCCATTTCCATCTCTGCAATATGTTTGTTTGTTTTTTAATGAAGGCTTAATAATGAACTAAGTTGGGTTCATGAGTTTGAAGAGGTTATTTCTGTGGGCTATCGTTTTTTTCATTCACTTGCTATTTTGGAAAATGTTTGCCATAAATGCCCATACTATAGCAGACTCTGAAACCAGAAAACATCAACCCCATCACTGCTTTACTGTAATATAGATAGCTTCTCCTATGCAAGTTTGTGCTTAGATTTTACAAATGGGCAGGATCTAAAAGAAGTTGGAGTTTGTTTGTTTCTTTGTTTTTTTTTAAAGATTTTATTTATTTATTTGACAGAGAGAGATCACAAGTAGATGGAGAGGCAGGCAGAGAGAGAGAGGGAAGCAGGCTTCCTGCTGAGCAGAGAGCCCGATGTGGGACTCGATCCCAGGACCCTGAGATCATGACCCGAGCCGAAGGCAGTGGCTCAACCCACTGAGCCACCCAGGCGCCCCAGAAGTTGGAGTTTTTACAGCTCAAGGATTTTTAGGTATATTTTCCACAAAACTTAAATATATTTTAAAAGTGAATAAATGAGTACATTTACAATTATTGGCAACAGTAAACTGTACTTTTGTTTATTTATTTTTAAGCTTTTATTTCAGCAAGCACTCCACCCAATGTGGGGCTCACACTCATGACCCTGATATCAAGAGCTGTACATTCTGAGTGCCTGGATTGCCCAGTCGGTTAAGATTCCGACTCTTCAGTTCAGTCATGATCTCACGGTCATGAGACTGAGCCCCTCATCAGGCTCCATACTGGGTGTGGAGCCTGCTTAAGATTCTCTCCTTCTCCCTCTGCCCCTTCTGACCCCACCCTCCACTCCCCACCCCATGCACTCTTTTTTTTTTTTTTTTTAAAGATTCCATCCATTTCTTTGGCAGAGACAGATCACAAGTAGGCAGAGAGGCAGGCAGAGAGAGAGAGGAAGAAGCAGGCTCCCCACTGAGGAGAGAGCCTGATGCGGGGCTCGATCCCAGGACCCTGAGATCATGACCTGAGCCGAAGGCAGAGGCCTTAACCCACTGAGCCACCCAGCGCCCCCCCATGCACTCTTAACAACAACAAAAAAAGGTCGCATGCTCTTCCAACTAAGCCAGCCAGGCACCCCACTAAACTACACTTTTAATGGTGACACATTCTCTGTAGAGTTTACTGAGCTTCTCCTGGTTTGTTATGGTTTGACCATGCACTTCCTGTTGAATTCTTATTCTTCTATTTTCCGTCTTTGTTCAGGCTGTGCTGTCTTTAGAAGGTAAAGAATGGCTTACAGGGCGCCTGGGTGGCTCAGTGGGTTAAGCTTCTGCCTTCGGATCAGGTCATGATCTCAGGGTCCTGGGATCGAGTCCCGCATCGGGCTCTCTGCTCAGCAGGGAGCCTGCTTCTCCCTCTCTCTCTCTCTGCCTGCCTCTCTGCCTACTTGTGATCTCTCTCTGTCAAATAAATAAATAAATTCTTTAAAAAAAAAAAAAAGAATGGCTTACAGAGCTCCTTTAACAATAAATACATGACTGAAGTAAATACCAATCATGATAAGTTTATGAGAAAATCAAGAATCAAGTTAGAATATGTTTTTAATGTTCTTAAATTATTGAAGTGAATTTGTATCTCTAACAGGCATTTAAAAACAACCCCAGTGCTTCCCTCTTCACCCCTAAGAAACTGATTTACCATCATGGCTTCAGTTTTGTTTGTTTTTTTCTTTACAGGGAGAGAGAGGGTGTGCAAGCACAGGGAGGGGGAAAGGGAGAGAGAGAAACTTAAACCGGCTCAGGCTCAATCCACATAAGCAAACTATCCACGGTGGGCATAAAATACATTACTCCATTCACTACCTGAAAAGCTGGAAATGAGAAAACCTCATGCAAACTTACCACAAATGACATATGTAGATAAATTAAAAGGGAAGAAACTGACTTTTTGAAAAGCATAATGTAAGTCGGAAGGGAAAATCAAATACATACATATATATGTGCCTATATATGTACAAAATTATATATATAAAATAAAATATACATATATACACATACACATCCATACATACCCATCCATATATATTATCTGTAAGTACAAGATGACATCTGACGGCTAACCCTAGACTCAGAGATAATTAGTTCTGTGTGTCAGGTTGGGAGTTCTCTAGTGTTTATAGCTACCCCAGTGCTGGCTCTGTGCCAGGCAGAGAGCCGACAATCAGTATGTTTGTTGAGTGAAGGAATGAACCCTGGAATGATCTTGGCATTCTTCACATTGCTTGGAAGGAGAACACTGGGATGTAAGTAACCACTTACAGCTATGAGTAAAATTGTTTACCCCAATCCAGAAATCTCACGCTTGCTTTCAGGACAAAATAGATAAATACGAGGATTAAGAAGTCATCTCCTCTGCCTCAGGATGGGATGCAGGTACAGAATTGGTGGCTCTGACTCACTTGAACTTAGGCCAGGTCACCCTGCCTGCAACTGTGGTTTCATTACAGAGCCCCAAACTGTTCACTCAATTGTGTGCTCATCTAGTCATTAAGATGAACATGTCTCAGATGAAATAAATCAATCAGAGAAAGACAATTATCATATGATCTCTCTGATATGAGGAATTTGAGAGGCAGGGCGGGGGGCTTGGGGGTAGGGAAGGAAAAACTGAAACAAGATGGGATCGGGAGGGAGACAAACCATAAGAGACTCTTAATCCCAGGAAACAAACTGAGAGTTGGCGGTAGGGGCGGGGGGAGGGGTAGGGATAGGGTGATTGGGTTATGGACATTGGGGAGGGCATGTGCTGTGGTGAGTGCTGTGGAGTGTGTAAGCCTGATGATTCACAGACCCATACCCCTGGGGCTAATAATATATTATATGTTAATAAAAAAAAAAAGAAAAAGAAAAAAAAGATAAACATGTCTCAGAAATGGAAATAAATGTTGTAGTCACTAGGACACATTTTAAAGATTACTACACATTGTGAAAATGAGACTAAGATGTTAATGCAAGAAAGCCTTACTGCTTTTGATATCAGTGTTTTAGTAGGCAGCTATGGGTTCACTGGGAACACTTTAAAAGTCTAACCCAGAAAATGAAAAATCCATGATGAGAGGGAGAAGGTTCTTCCATGAGCTACTTACTAAGTTAAAATATGTAGTTTTCCCTAGGAAATAATGGATCTCAGCAATGGCCACTAGTAGGACAAAAGAGAGACAACAAAGTATGTGCCTCATTATGATGGAAGCATATGATACCACCTATAATATATTCTTGCCCCCAAACTGAACTTTAATCTGGTCAAACTCCATGATGGAAGTGATGGAGTTTATAGGAAATACAGGGAAAGAAAAATGGTAAATGACAGCATGGGGATCCAATCAGAAAATCTAGACTGAGAAAAATCTACAAAACAAATGTACTGTTTTCTTCAACAAATAAATCACAAGGTGGGGAAAAAGAGAGAGGGGGAACCTATAGATTAAAAGATTAAAGAGACACATCAATCAAATGCAATGTGTGGACTGTATTTGGTTCCTGATTTCAGCAAATCAATCGTAAAAAAAAAAAAAAAAGGAGAGAGACAATCAAGGAAATGTAGACACTCACATATTTGATACTAAAGAAGTCTCAAATTTTATAAGATTTAATGATATATTTCTAGAGTACTTATATTTTAATATTTTAGAGTTGCCTGCTAAAATATTTATTAATGTAATGGTATATCTAAGATTTACTTCCAGAAATAATCTGTGGAGGAGGAATAGATGAATATAGAAATGAATCAAAATTGTTGTGGTTGGGTGATGGGTCCATGGAAGTTCATTACATTATTCTCCCTAATTTAGTGTATGCTTAAAATTTTTCCCAAGAAAAAGCTAAAAAAAATCCATAAGATTCTATTAGTTAACTTAAGATCCATCAAAACATGTCTATACCGATTCTCATGTGGTCTAATAATTGCATCAGTATCTACATTGGGTGTTTATTAAAATGCAGATTTCTGAGCTCTGTCCCTGAACTACTGATTCAGAAAACCCAGGTATGGAAGTGGAATCTCATTTTTAACAAACTAAATGATTTCTACACATATTGAAGTTTCTTACATAAATGATTCTTATAAACATTAGGGTTTGAGGATCACTGACTGGGCATTTTGTGTCAGGTTTCACTTCTCACTTTCCAAGTGAGAAAATCAAAGAATGGAGACAAATTAGTTGGCCAGAGTTCACTTTGAGACCCTGAAATAGGTGAGATCTTTCAGCCTCTCAAGTCTTGCCTGTCTAGTTTACTGCTCAAACACCAACTGAGCAACACAGCCACATTTAAAAATATATTATCATTAGCTTTTAAAAGTTTGGTTCAAATTCCACCAGAATCAATTCACCCTTTTGACCCTTCAAGATAAAAACACATATACACACACAACGTAAGTATTACCAGAGGCCCATATAAGATATCTTTAAAAAGTGGGCTCTATCAGGATGTAAGAAATAGTCTGGCATTCTGATAGAACAAAGGTGTTCTTGGCCAAATCCCTGGGATTTGGCTGAAACTGAAAGCCCATTTTCATTTGATAGGGTCTTGCTCTAAGGTATATCGCAGGAGAGTCACCTGCTTGCCACTGGTGAAGATTATATGTCAGGAGGCCATGTCCTTCCCCTGGTTAGGGTTCTGGAGGCCAATTCTTAATCTGCCCAGAGAGGTCACTGGTTGGGCTGTGTGGTTTAGATTTCTCAGAGCTCTTCTTGTTTGTAAGGACACCCTTGGCTTCCATGCTTGGTAATGGCCTTTCAAAAGGTAACTGGAGAAAGTATGAGGTGGGCACATTTTTCTATTTATCTAAATGGCTATATTCACACCCCTCCCCCCTTTTGGTATTAATCCAAGTGGTCTGATTTTGAATGGGGGTGGGGATTAGATTTAAATATAGAGGTACACAGATCCTTTACTGAGCAAAAACCAGTACCTTCATTCCTCCCCCACCAACATTTTAGGAAAATTTTCAAACATAAAAATGTTCAAAGAATTTTAAGGTAAACAATTATACTACCTAGATTCTACCATTAACATTTTAACTATATTTACGCTTTATCACACTTCTAAACATTCCATCATTCATCTTTCTGTGGCAGGGAGTGTATTCCAAAGTAAGTTTTAAAGCTCAGTAACCCCTCCCCCCAAATTTCAACATTATTAACCCAATGTCAATATGTATTTAGAGGTCCTTTTTTTTTTTTTTTTGGTATTTTGAAGTAAAATTTACATACTATGACAGGCACAAATCTTAAACATATCATTTGATGAGTTCTGACAAATGTATATACCTGTGTAACCGAATATCTATGAAGATACAGACTATAATCACACCCCAAGAAGTTCCCCCCTCCCCTCCCAGAAAACCCCACTCTCACCAAGCGACTATAGAAATACATGATCTGATGCTTCCACATCATCTGGTTAGGTCAGGGACTAAAATTATAGTAACACTTCCCAAATAGGATAACTTAGGCCAGAAAGAGATTAATTATTTTTCTCCTATCACAGGAATATAACATAAGAACCAAAACCTCAGATGCTGAACAGTTTCATGCTTTTCCTATTTGACTATATTCCAAAGTTTCACTTAAAAACTTCTAAATTAAATTTCAATCAAATTCATGACTTCTGACTGTTTCCAAGCAAACAGACAATTTTTCCATAACCTTTTATCAAGGCATACCTACAGGAACAGCTAGTATAGAGAAAAAGAATCATAAATGCATTTTAAAAAGAGACTAAAAATAATTCACATAGGAAATGCAATTAAGTTTAATTACATTGAATGCTAATACTCCCCCTGCAATCATAAAAACAAATGTTTGAAATATGGTCTCATGAAAGGAAAAGCCCCTAGTATATGGCACAGCTAAAAATAATCCATTTGCTTAATATGTGAATTTTCATTACTACCCTAAATCTAATACATCCCAGATTTCAAGAATTAATGATTCTGTTCATGCTACAATTTTCTACTCATGCAAGCAAAGGCGGTGATGTTATAAGAATATTCTTAGGATATCTGAAAACTACCAATAAACAGCATCTTTTCGTATTTGTTTAATAACTGCTGTCACTCTTTTTGGAAGCAGCAATCACAAGATGTCAAACAAATTCTGCCTTGACTGTGGGTACTGATAGATGTCTTTGCTTGTTTTTATTAAAAACAAAAAAATTTTCCCTGCATTAATTACCAACATCAGAGAAGGGGGTTGGGGGCACGGCTGGGATGTTCACCAGCTTCTGGGCAAGCAGAGAGCCAGCACAGAGGACCACAGGGCAAACTCGAATCAGGAATACCGGAACACATTTTTCTCGAGCTCCCTGGGGGACGCGGGGACTCAAAGTCTTAGATTTCCTTAAAGGGAACAGCAGGCGCTTGGGTGGGGGCAGGGTGGGATCACGTTTATCAGTCACAACAGTTCACTGGGCCTGGATCCAGGTAGTCTGCGTGTCTAAATTTGATGAACTATAGGCGCCACCAGGTAACAGTAGTGGTCAGGGAGCTTGCCAGGAACCTGTAACTCAAAACTGAAAAATGAAATGAAAAGACTACTTTGGCCGGGCAGTTTCTTTCTTCGGGATGCAATAACTGCGAACTACAAAGTTAAAGAACAGACAATGCTTTGTATGTTTAAAAATTTCTCCTCCCTAATGGGACTCAACATCTGGGCCCAAAAAACATACACATAGCTTCCAAACTTGCATTTTAATACCAAACTTCATGTTTCTGCAGAACTTCCCCCTTCTCTTCCTCCTTTCTTCTTTCTGTTCCCCACACTCTGCACGGGGGCTTGGCCTGTGGCAGGGAGCCAAGGCCTGCCGAGGTCTCGGGTGTATCCGGAGGGCAGGTATGAGGGGCAATGGCGGCAGAGCAGAGGCCTGACCCTGTCCTGTCAATAAACCTTAACCCCGACCTGCCAGGCCCCTGAGCTAGCCAATCTCTGTCTAGCCTCTGTTCTAATTGCTCTAAAAATGACTCTTCATTTAAAAGTACCTTTGTGTAAACACCCCACAGGAACTGACAGTCATCAGAATTACCACACAGTTCTAGTATTTGAGGAGAGCAGGAAAAGTCTTTCATTGTGGGAGGACTTTGCAAACAGTTTCAACTGCTGTGCGAAACAATGCTCATCACTCTTTTAGCGAACTCTGCAGGTGACGTTAATTTGACTTTTAAGACTGTTTACAGTGAAACGTTAGCTCTTTTGATTAAGTTTTTTGAGAGTAAAGATGGATAAGAGATTTTCCCCACAGAACCAGCCTGTTCCTTTTTCTTCTGAGCACCCCCGACAGGGATGTAAAGCTAAAGTCCTGTGCTTCCTCATACAGGGGATGAGGCTTTCCTATAATCCTGAAAGGACCAATGTTTTTTACCTAAATATGAAAATCCAAACAAACAAGAACTTAAAATGGGAAAGTGAGGGAGATAAGAAAACAAACAAAAATTTGAAATAGGGAAGTGAGGGAGATAAGAAGAGAGGTTTTGGAATAAAGGTTTTTTTAAGTAACAGAACTAAATCAGTCTCGTAGATTAGTATAAACACAAACTTCTCTTTACTAGTTTGTGGCTCAATTCTTTTTCCCTTTCTCTTTACAGTAATAAAACATTTATATCACATAAATTACCGAGGGCTTCTTGGAATCGATTCCCTAAATTATTTCTCTCCCAAGGACAAAATGGGAAAGCTAGTCATTGTCCATTTTATAAAAGGAAACCAGACTTGAATTTTGCAAATCTTCAGCTCTCTTCTGATTGGGTACAGGTTAAATTCTGACTTTTAAAGTATAGCTTATTTAAATAGCTCAAATTAAATAAACATAATATTATCTCTAGTAATTTATTACTAAGTCCTGACAAAATTAAAGAAAGCCCCCCCTTTCCATTTTCTCCAGAGTCCTTATCACCTTCTAAAATACTCTGTGATTTACTTGTTTATCGCCTCTCAATGCGAGCTCCTTTGAGGGTAGGGACTGTTGCCTGTTTTGTTCATTGATTCACTCGAAATGACTAGAACCATATCTGGCACATAGCTAGCCCCCAACAATAGTCTTAGAATTAATGAATTAAAAGTTGAACACATTAAGGAAACACTCTTAAATAAGGGTATTTATTTTATTTCTACTTATCTACTTTACCCTGTGTTTCAGTATAGTAAGTTATTATACTGAAGATTACATATGCTTTTTTTTTCATCAACAACCCAAAAGCTTTTCCGCCCCCTCCACAACACCAGTTAAAATGCAAGAAGAAAAAGGTTTGATATTTCAGAGTTGAAGCAGATCTTAGAAACCACTTCAAACTGAGGTTTGAGCCTGCAGAATCCCCCAAGGAGCTTGTGAGCCTGCAGATTCCCAGACCCCATGCTACACCTACTAATAAGGAATCCCCATGTTCAAGTACTTCAGCATCTAGAAGGGTTAAAAAAAAAAAAAGAAGAAGAAAAGATAAATTGATTAGCCCATGGCTGTGATCAGGATGCTGCTGGAACCAGGAGGCGGTGCGTATAAATCAAAGTGTACTTGAGCTGAATTCTAAAGTATGAGCAGAAATGTGTTAGATGAACATCAGTGGCAGTATATGCATTTCACACAGAAAAGTGTTTTGTAAAATCTACAGGTGCTACAGCTTGAGGGAGGAGTGTCCATCACAAGATCAGAGAAGGTAGGTGAGGGTCAAAATACGAAGACCTTTCTGTTCTAAAATAAGGAGTTTAAATTTTATCTTAAAAACTGGGGGAAGCCAGGAGCTTCTGGGGGGCTCAGTTGGTTGAGCATCTGACTCTTGATGATGGCTCAGGTCATGATCTCAGGGTCGTGGGATCGAGTTCCATGTTGGGCTCTGTGCTCATCGGGGAATCTGCTTGAGATTCTCCCTCCCCATCCCTCTGCCCCTTCCTCCGCCTCTCTCTCTCTCTTAAAAAAAAAAAAAAAAAATGAAAGAAAAAAAGAAAAGAAAAGAAAGAAATATACATTTCAGGAGTTGGGTGAAGCTCAGCTATCTTTCAACAAGCCCTCCAGGTGATTCTAATCACCTGGAGGTGGTTTAGAACCACGGGCATAGCCTGATCTCTAACTCCAAAGGACAGTTAGCTTTGGGGAATGAAAAGATGACAGACAGACAGATAGATTAGACAGGAGTCTAAAGCCTAAAGCCATTGGCTGTCAACTAATAGACTTATCTAAGGTCACGTGACAAGTTACAACCAGAGTTAAGTTACCATTCTTCCTACAGTCTCCTGTTTGCTACCTCTGTACAACATGCAAGTATCCCTTAAGGGAGCCCCTTAGATAAAGGAAAGACTTCTAATACAATCCATCTTATTTGTCGTACCTTAATATAACAAGATATCCTTCAAACTCTGACTGCAACTCATTATTGGAATCCTTGCATTCTCATAAATATGTCAATACCCATGAAGTCAAGTCAATCACCTTTGCCATCTGTGGCATGAAAGGTCCTCTTATTTCCCATTGCATATATCTTATAACAACCTTTTTGCTTTTTTGCTTTTGTATCTTAATCACCACAGCAGGTCATATGCATAATAATCAGACACAAATGTTTAGGTCTCAATTCCATTTACTGTCCTGAATCTTCTCATTCCAAACATCGTGTTCAGTGGCAATTGCATCTCCCCCACAGGACACTTATTCATATTCAATGACACCAGAACCATTTACAGGAGCTCTTCAAGGTTGGGAAGGAGTTATTTACAGCAGGTTTCTCTTTTTTTCCTTAAGTTTTCATCTAGATTCCAGTTAGTTAACATACAGTGTAATGGATGCTCAGTTAAATTTCTATTTTCTTACATAAAAAACTTGAATTTTCTCCTAGAGGTTTTTTATTCTCCCTTCTAATTACTACCTTATCTTGTCTTGGGTTAATATTAAAAGGTTCTCCCTTATATCCAAATATTAAATCTACTCTTGGCAAGATGACTAAATTTTACTCATTTAGCAAATAATTGTTTAGTTCTTACCCTCTTGTGTATTTATTGGGGAGGGAGGAATTACTTATACACATTTCCTGCTCTAGCAGTCTCAAAAATCCAGTAGCATGCCAAGGTTAGTGTGAAAACCATTACAAATATAACAGCTCGTGATTCACAGTAAGTGACTATGGAAGAAAAGATGGACTCAGTCCATCTCATCCCATCCAGGCTCATCCCATTCCAACCTCTAAGTGGTCTTCTGTACTGCAGAGACTGGATCACTAAAAACTACACTTTCCAGATTTCTCTGCATACAGGTTCTACATTTGAATTTGGCTCTACCAATTAGATGCTCTCATGGGATGTCTGAAGGAGGAAGTATGGTGAAGGCCTCATTCCTGTTGCTTCTGCTGTTCTTTTTTCTGCTGGAAATGTTGGGTTTTTCTGAGCAGTATTCTGTTGTACCATATTAGCTTTATAAGTACTGAGAAGCAGCTGGAAGTGGTGGGCTAGTTCCACCTGCTTCCTTGGTGGGTCAGTTCAGGGGAGCTGTTCCCTATGTTGTTCCTGTAAGCCCAGCCTACAGGCTGTTTCTTTAACCTCCCAATAATTAGGAACACTTTCAATCTCTACACTAAAAGCATTTCTATTTGAAATAGCTAGATTGACCTCAGTTTTCTGCAACTTAACTCCAACTAGTGGGTTCCAATATTGGTAGAAAAAAGGAAGGGAGGAAGGAGGGGAGGCAAACAGACAAGATCACAACTATTAGGGAAGATCAAGAGAGGCTCAACAGAAAAGGTGGTTTCTGACATAGTCCTTGATATAAAGACGGTATTTTGACAAAAATGAAAGGGAAGGGAATAGCACACTAGACTGAAAGTAAAGTGTGAACAAAAGTATAGAGTTAGGAAAGCCCAGCTACATTAAGGTTTGAGTGGTCTGGTTTTTGTTGAAGTATGTTTATTTGGAAGAGTAGAATAAGACCATACTCTGGAAGATTTTAAGTGCTTAGGGTAAAGAGTTTAGATTTAATTCCCCAAATTATTAAAGTTTTTGAGTGGGGGAATGCCAACATTAGAAATGACTTCTTAGGGAAATTGGAATGGGGAATCAGGAAATGGTACAGTTAGGAGGCTATTATAAGAGGATGGATGAGAAGTAGTGTGAGATTAAACCTCAGTGGTAATTTGGGCAATGTAAGAAAGGGGATGGACACAAGAGACTGCAGAGGTATAATTTACAGAACTTGACAACTGATTAAATATATACAGACTAGGGGAGAGTAGGCAAAGATAATTCTGAGGACAGGGGTGCCATTAACAGAAAGAGGGAGCACCAAGGTGGGGGGATGAGTTGGTTCTGGTCTGGGGAAGACTTAATTTGGCTTTGGGTTTACTGAATGTGAAGTAGTAGCAGGACCTTATGTGAGGGTGTCTAGAGAGCATTTGAAAAGGCAGGGTCAGTCCTGACAAAAGAAGTCAACCATATTGACTCCGGAAACTTATCTCATTATCTGTGACACTTTATCTAAAGAATTAACTAAAAAGAAACTAACTATAAAGGCTTCCTACTCCTCTAGCTACTCCTCATTCTCTTTTGTAGGCTTTCCTTCCCTGACCACCCCTTACAAATCAGTTTTCCGTAGGGTTCCATTCTCACTCCTCTTCCTGATAGCCTACCACCTTCCCCTAGGGAGCTTATATTGTCAACACATGTTCATGACTTCCAACTCAGCATCTCTAACCCAGATCCCTCCCTAGAGCTCTCCTTATCTGTTTATCTCTTCTGCTTACTAGAATCTTTCCTTGGCTGTCTCTAGGCACTTCAGACTCACCATGTCCCAAATTAGACTGATCAGATTTGCCTCCAAAGCTGATCCCTACTCCAGTGTTCCCAACGAATGGCACCATAATCCACTCAACTGCCAGAAATAGATGCTATAAATCAGTGGGTTACCCACAACTTATCCTTTTCTATCACCACCATCTCCAAATCCAATCTAACCAATTTGTGAGTCTACCACACAAATATCTACTAAAACCATTCACTTCTCTCCATCCCCCAATATCCTGGGCCAGGCCACTATAATCTTTACCCCAAACAGCTGTAATCACTTCTCTATTGTTCTTTCAGTTTCTAGAGTCATCATCCTGCAAATCATTCTGCTCCTTGAGGCCAGTGGGCTCTTTATACCATGCAAATTTTTACATGTCACTCCCTCACTTACGATTTCTCACTTGACTTCCTAACTGCCATTATTGATAAAACCTAAACATCATACTTGTGTTGGCTAGCTTTTGCTCTGTCAAAGTACCCCTAAATTAGTGACTTAAAGCAACAACCTTTATTTCTCATGACTCTTTGGGTTGGCTGGGCAGTTCTTCTGGTCTGGGCAGGCTCAGCTGATCTCTGAGGTAATCAGCTAAGGGCTCTGCTGAGACCGAGATGACCTCACACCCATGTCTAAAGGTTGGCTCGGCATTAGCTGGGAGACGGTAAAGACTCAAACATGTGTCTCCCATCATCCAATGGGAGAGCTTGGGATCATTCATATGTGGTAGTCAGAGTTCCCAGGAGAAGGAAAGTAAGCTCCAATAAAAAGCCTCTGCTTAGGTCATCCCAGTAGCCAAAGAACTTACATAGTCAAGCCCAAATTCAAAGGGTAGAGAAACAAAAGTTGACCTTTTGATGGGAAGGGCTTTGAAGTCACACTACAAATAACATACATACAGAAAGGGGGAGAATTTGTAGCCTTTTGCAATCTACCGCATACATGTATTTTACAAACATTTTATGATCTGGATCTGATTACCTCTTATGCCTCACCCAGTTAAAACCTGACCCTTGTACCAGGACTCCCATCTACTTCAAACATAACAGGCTCTTTTCCTTTTAGGTCTTTGTACACGTTGATCTTGCACCTTGAATACTCTTTCACTTCACTATCATTTACCCTTCAGGTCTCCTCTTAAATATCACCTTCTTTAGGAAGTCTGCTTTGATCCCCTAAGACTGGGTTAGGTGCCCTTCCACCGTGCTTCACAGACTCCGTGCTTACCCCATCACAGCACTAACGCATGTAATGCTGATACTGTGTCTGTCTCCTATCTGTCTATACTGTCCACTACATTGTAAGCTCCCTGAAAACAGGGACTAGGTCTTCCTTATCAGTGAAGCCCCATGCACAGTAAGGAACTGATAGATTCCTGACCAATGAAATTACCAGGTATGAAGTATTAGGACGAAAAAAAGTAAAGTAAGGAATAAGAGAATAAGGAATATGGACGAAACGTGATTCATGGGTAAATCAGTTTTCAGAGATTAACACTGTGGGGCACCTGAGTGGCTCAGTCAGTTGAGCATCCAATTCTGGGTTTCAAGCTCAGGTCGTGATCTCATGGATTGTGAGATCAAGCCCCGCGTCAGGCTCCATGTGAGGTGCAGAGCCTGCTTGAGATCTTCTCACTTTGCCCTTCCTCCGACTTGTGTGTGCACTCTCTCTTTCCCAAATCAATGAACAAATCTTTAAAAACCAAACAAATCTTTTTTTTTTAAGATTATTTATTTATTTATTTATTTGACACAGAGAGAGAGAGCACAAGCAGGCAAAGAGGCAGTCGGGGGGCGGGGAACAGAGGCTCCCCGCTGAGCAGAGAGCCTGACGCGGGGCTCGATCTCAGGACCCTGAGATCATGACCTGACCTGAAGGCAAAGGCTTAACCTGCTGAGGCACCCAGGCACCCCAACAAACAAATCTTTTAAAAACAAAACCCCGAAGATTAACACTGTTACCTTATGCAGGATTTAACAGAAAAATAAAAACCTTTGCAGAAAAACTTGAGATCTCTTAGCTTTCATCATATTAGAGGTGGTAAGACCCTGAGAACCATTCAACAAGTCTGGGTAAAGGAAAAGGATGGAAAATTAGATGAGGGTTACCTCTCCAGAAGAAATTATGAAAGTGAAGTAAAATTAAAATCTGACACATACCAGGGCAGTATTTCTGGCCAACATGCACCAAGATTTATATCAGAAGTCAATAAAGAGGGGTGCCTGGGTGGCTGAGTTGGTTAAGTGTCTGTCTGCCTTCAGCTCAGGTCATGATCTCAGGGTCCTAGGATCGAGTCCCGCATCTGGGTCTCTGCTCAGACTACTTCTCTGTGTCCCTCTACTCCCACTCATTGTCTCTCAAATAAAATCTTTTAAAAAAAGATTTTTTTAAAAAAGATTTTATTTATTCATTTGACAGACAGAGATCACAAGTAGGCGGAGAGGCAGACAGAGAGAGAGGGGAAAGCAGGCTCCCGGCTGAGCAGAGAGCCCAATATGGGGCTCGACCCCAGGACCCCGAGATCACGACCCGAGCCAAAGGCAGAGGCTTAACCCACTGAGCCACCCAGGCACCCCTTAAAAAAAGATTTTTAAAAAGTCAATAAAAATGGTGAACTGAACATGCATCATCTGCTTTTACTGCTTCTCTTGTAGATTAAAGCATGAAACTTTAAGACCAGATAGAATATTGGCAGCCAGGCCTCTACCTTTCAGGCAGAAGATTAGCAGAACCTGCTCTGGATACTCTGAACAGCCTAGGAAAAAAGACCTGAAGATACTGAATCTTGATATTGATTCCCCAGGGGAACGACCAACCAGATCACTCCACAGCTCAGAGCTGACCCATAGCAACCCACCCTCCACCACTCGCTCAGAACTTCCGCTCAGTCTGCCTTATTTTTACTTTTTATTCTGAAATAATTTTAGACTTACAGAAAATAGTTCAAAGGGAAACAAAAGTACAGAAGGTTCCTATATATGCTCCAACCAGCTTAATGTAATGTTAACATTTTATAGAACCATGGTTTTATCATCAAGAACAGGAAATTAACGTTAGTACATAAAATATGGATAGTTAATAACTATTACATATAATACTAAACATAATTAACTAAAGTATAGACCTTATTTGAATTTCACCAATTTTTCCACTAATACCCTGTTTTCTCTTCCAGGATCCAATCCAGTTTTCCACACTGTAATTAGTTATTAAGCCTCTCTGGTCTTCTACAATCTGTGACAGTTTCTGTTTTTCCTTGTCTTTCATGGGCCCACTCAGCTTTTTAACCCCTCCACCCCCCACCCCCACTCACAGAGAAGAAAACCAACTGTGGATTTCCAGATATCTGAGAAACCCTATGAAGATAAAAACCACACAAACAAAAGGAATGAAGGAACGAAGGAAGGAAGGAAGGAAGGGAGGAGGGAAGAAGGAAGAAAGGCAGACTCAGAGGAAACAGGACAGAGAAGAAAACTTCAAGAAAACTATTAATAACATGCTCAAGAAAAATATGGCAACCACGAAACAGGAACAGAATACTATTTAGAAAATTTTCAGGCACGCAAGACATACTCTTAGAGATTAAAAAATACTACAACAAAACTGTAAGACCTCAACTGAAGGGACAGAGAATAAACTTGAGGCACTCTCCTGGAATGACAAAGTCCAGGTGGGAGCTGGGCATTAAAAGAAGAACCACGCAAATGAACATATGTTTTTAAAATGTGGTATGTGGGGCGCCTGGGTGGCTCAGTTGGTTAAGCGCCTGCCTTTGGCTCAGGTCCTGATATCGAGGTCCTGGGATCAAGCCCCATGCCAGGCTCCCTGCTCAGCAACGAGATTGCTTCCCTTCTTCCTCTGGCTTTCCCCCTGCTTGTGCTTGGTCACTCTGTCAAATGAATAAATAAAATCTTAAAAAAAAAAAAAAGTGATATATGTTATAAAGGAGAAGCACGGACTACCACATTGAGAGAATATACTAGAGGGTAGAATATGGGGGAGGTAGGAGAGGGGGTCAGGAACTTCCTCGGATGAAACTAAGACCTCAAGAATAAGCAGACATTAGCCAGATAAAAGTGAGGAAAGAACAGCTCAGCATAGCAACAGCATATGCAAAAATCCTAAGGAGGAAATGGTTTAGGGAATTAGAACACTTGAAAAGCAGGCCGGTAGACAGGAGTGGAGGGACTGGAGAGCTGGGATGATAAGACAAGGCCAGTGGGCATTAGAGGTCAGGAGTTTCATGGGAAGCCAACAAGAAGTTCTAAGGGGGAGCAAAATGATCCAGTATGCTATTTATTTATTTATTAAAAGATTTTCATTTTAAGTAATCTCTATACCTAATGTGGGGCTCAAACTTAAAACCGCAAGATGAAGAGTCTCACGCTCCACCGACTGAGCCAGCCAGACACCCCCCCAGGGTGCTTTTTAAAAGGCCACTTGACTGCAAAGTGTAAGTAGCTGAATGGCTGATATCACAGTCCCTCTCGTCTTATAGCTGTGTCATAATTTGCTTAATCATTCCTCAGTTTTACTGGACATTTACAGCGTTTCCAGTTCTTTGTTAATGGAAGCAATGCTGGAATAGACATCCTTGAACCTATATCTGTGCCAACATCTCTGGTTATTTTCTGAATATAGATTCCTAGAGGTAGAAGTAAATAATTGAGTTAAAAGGTATGACATTTTCTGGCCATTTTTTAAAGTTGTTTTTTGAAAATAGATATTTTGATTATTAAATATGAATAAGGTGGGTATCTCCCCATCTATTCAGTCAAATGATAGCCACAGATGATAAAAAGATGAAAAACTTTATATTTTTATGTAAACGATACCCCCATTTATTTGTTTTTTTTAAAGTGGTAAGCACTTGAGTCCCCAAAATCAATACTGTTCAACTTCTTGATTGGGATGAGCCACATTTTTTAAAAAAAACAGCCTGACAGCAAGCAGGCCGTGCTTGGAAATCAAATGACTACATATTTGGGACATCCTAAAATAGTCTCTATGTAATGTAATCTTCCAAGGGTATATCTATTTGTGGTTGTACTTTTTTATAACAATACATTTTTTTGGTGTTGTTAAAAATACACTCACAAATCTGAAAGAAATGCTTTGTCAGACCATGTTTCTCCTGATGTGTGTGTTCTGCTCTGCCAAGCAGAGCTGTAGTTCTGCTCTCCCCATTTTCTCTTCTGTTCTCTCCCTTGTGGGCTCCTTCACAAGCAAATGTACCTCTTGCATCTCCTCTCAACCAGCGGCATCACCAAACACAGGCTCCTTTCATCTTTTTACCTCCTTCCTGCGTATTCTGTCTCTAGGTACACAAACCTCCTCACCTTCAAGTTCTTACGTATTTATTTTCTCTTCCAGGATGTGAGCCTTTCCCTCTTTTTCTCCCACATCCCTTCACCCTCACTTTAGGCTTCCCTCGGACTCCTTGGCCCTCCCACCTCTGCTCTCAATCACGGACTGGGACAACTCCTGCCCCGGGTCCTAGTTCAGGGAAATCTGCCGAAGTGACTGAGGGAATAATTGGGGCAAGGGTGGGGGTGCTGATGCATGGATGCTGGGCACAAGGAGGCCAGGTGGCCAGCCAGGGTTTCCCAGGCCACTGCGGCAGGAGGGGGTAGGCCTGAACTAAAGGATGGGGCCGCCAAAGCAGAAGACAGAGGCCGAGTCCTGCTGCTCGACAGCCGG
The DNA here is from genome assembly GCF_002288905.1 of Enhydra lutris kenyoni. Classification (NCBI taxonomy): domain Eukaryota; kingdom Metazoa; phylum Chordata; class Mammalia; order Carnivora; family Mustelidae; genus Enhydra; species Enhydra lutris. Next base: position 68,554,747 of record NW_019154085.1, on the reverse strand, counting down.
AGTGCATACACAGAAGCCACTAGAAACGCTCTGTGGCCTGGATGGGGTCTGAGAGTTGCCAGTTGGCCATACTGACCTAGACAGCCAATTAAGCTGTGTTCAAGGTCTGCTGAACAGAACAGTCTTTTAAACTAGGCTAAATCCCCTGTTAAGAGTTGCTGATTTTTCTCCCCGTAAATCTTCCAGATTTACAGTCATAGTAAGAACTGAAAGATAAATCAAGCAAGGGTACTGAAAAATCGGACACACACCCAACATTAGAGTTACTGTGCTTTTGGAAACAAACCAGGTATTTGGTGAACACTGAGGGATCTAGTAGGTATGCTTGATGAGAATCTGTACTGGGAAGAAATTTAAGATCAAGGTCAGGAATGATTAATATGCATGCAGGAAGTCATCAACATTTAAGCATAAGCAGTATGAATCTCATTAAGTCTTCAATCACTTCCTATTGCCTGAAGGAACTGGTGGTAGTCTAATGATGAAAGCCGTAACATTAAAGTAGAAAACAGTAATAGAAAATGAATCTGACCCTTAGAAAAGGAGCTAGTACAAAGGACCCGTCCACCTGAGCCACTTTGTAAGACTCTCCGAAGCAGCTGTGGTTTTTTTCTTTAACATGCACTGTCTCCTCGTCCCCTAAGCTAGAAGCTTTGCTGAAAAGTGACTGCTGAAAGAGACATTCGAGGGCTTTCTGCTTTCCTTTTTTTTAATCCAGGTAATTGATAATCTTTCACACGCTTCCCAACGGGCCATCACAAGGCTCTTTGTCATGTTGCCTGCCACGGCTGCTATCCGCAGAGAACGGCACCTCCCTCCGCCCCAGCCTTCTCCTGCTGTGTCGCTCACTTACTTTTCTGATTGCTCAGCAATGCCCTGAACAGCTGCTATTCACAGAAAATAAAGTAGGGGAGAAATGACAGAAGACAACAGAGGAGCTTTTGAAATATCAATTCCTAGAGGGGCTGGTTTTCAGCTGTATCAGCCAGTTGGCAGTGAGTATGGTAAGGGTGTTCTTTTCATCCCTGACCTATTTTCATTTGATCTTATAGGGAAATCATAAACTTACTGATGGCAGAGACAGAGAATGATGCCCCAAATTCAGCATTATCACACTGCCTAAGAGAAGGATAAACGAGAAAGGATAAACAAGAGTGTGCTATAGAGACTCCAAGTACAAGGGACAAAAGGACCTCAAGGTTAATTTTCCTAAGTTAATATTTCAGTAATTTATAAGCTTTTTCTGTGGATGTGGTAGAAGTTTTTTAAGATCATGGTTGTATTACCAGTAGCCCTTCTTAGGGGAAAAAAATCATTTTAGGCATGCCTACTCTTTCTATCAAAATAAGATTGTAATTGACTTTCACTTTCTTCTTTACGTATCTTCATAATATCTTAATACTACCACTACAAATAGTTAGTAAGGCCTTATTACGTGTCACATGCTGTGCTAAGAGCCAATGGTAGATGGTCCCCAATGACCCGGCCTCCTGGCATTTGCACCCTGGTCTGCCACACTGTGCTGTTCTTTTTTTATTTTTTTTTTAAGATTTTTTATTTATTTATTTGACAGACAGAGATCACAAGCAGGCAGAGAGAGAGGGGGAAGCAGACTCCCTGCTGAGGAGAGAGCACGATTCGGGGCTTGGTCCCAGGAACTTGAAGGCTGAAGGCAGAGGCTTTAACCCACTGAGCCACCCAGACGCCCCCACACTGTGCTGTTCTGTGTGACTGACAGCATATGGCAGAAGTGATGGAAGTCACTTCTAAGATTAGGTTATCAAGGACTGTGGTTTCTGTCATGTGCACTCTGATTCTCTGTCTCTCAGATCACCAGTTCTAGAAGAAGCAGGCTGCCACGCTGTAAGCAGTCCTCTGTGTAAAGACAGAGGTGGAAAAAATGGGAAGTCTCCCCAGGTAACTGAGGCCTGCTGTGAGCCATGTGAATGAGCCTAGAAACAGGTCTTCCAACCCCGAGCAAGTTGTGAGATGACTGTATCTCCAGCCAACAGCTCAACAGCAACCTTCTGGGAGGTCCCGACCCAGGGGCATCCAGCTAAGCCATGCCCAGGTTCCTGGCCCGCAGAAACTGTGGCATGATAAGTGTTTGTTGTTTGGGATAACTTTTTTTTTTTTTCAAAGATTTTATTTATTTATTTGACAGACAGAGATCACAAGTAGACAGAGCAGCAGGCGGGGGTGGGGGGGTGGGGAAGCAGGCTCCCTGCTGAGCGGAGTATGATGTGGGCCTAGATCCCAGGACCCTGAGATCATGACCTGAGCCGAAGGCAGAGAGGCTTAACCCACTGAGCCACCCAGGAGTCCCTGGGATAACTTTTAACATGGCAATAGGTAACTCATACCACTGCTCAGGCATTATTTTTTAAATCCTCAGAACAGCCTAGTAAGGTCAGTACTTGTCTCATCCTGATTTCAAAAATGAAGAAACTGGAGGCATTCGATTTGGGTTGAGCGGCCACCTCTTGGTTTCAGCTGGGGTCATGATCTCAGGGTCATGGGATCCAGCCCTGGGGTGGGCTCTGCACTCAATGGGGAGTCTGCTTGAGATTCTCTTTCTTCCTCTGCCCCTCCCCAACCCTGTCTTCATGGAGATTACATTCTGATTATGAGAAACAGACATAAATACATGAAAGATAGAGACTTGTGTTATGGAGAAAATACAGGGTGATTAGGCCCTACCGCTAAGGTGATGTTTGAGTAGATAATAAAAGAAATGAATTTGTGAGCAGTGTAGATATCTCAAGGAAGAGTGTTAACACGCAGAAGGATGGCAAGTGCGGAATGTGCTGGACGTGTTCAAGGAATATCAAGGAAGCCACTGTGACTGAGAAGGATAGCTTGGGAGGATGATGTGTCTGGAAGTCGAATGATGAAAGTGCTTGAAGGAGGACAAGTAGTCAACTGTGTCAGGTGTTGCTGGTAGTTCTCATAACATACGGGCTCTTGGGATTTAGTGATTTGATTTTTTTTTTTTTTTTAAGAGAGAAGTGATGGAATCAGAGGATCTACTTTTTAAAAGTAATTTAAGAGAAATTAAAAATGGAGTATAGACTGTTTTTTGGTTTTGCTCAGAAGTGGAGTTGAGAAATGGGTAGCTAGAGGAAGACACTGGCTAAAGTTAGATAAAGTTAGATGTTTTGTTTTGTTTTTGAAACAATTGCAAACTTACAGAGAAGTTGGAAGTGTAAAAATACAAAGACTTTTTTCCACTGAATTCAGGTCAGCAATTCCCGAGAATTGCAATTCTCACCATCACTCTTTAATGCATATTTACTCTGAACAAGAACATTATTATACATGGCCAGAATATAATCATCAAAATTAGAAAACTTTATCAATACATTATCACCATTTAATTCTCAGACTCTAAGTTTTCCCACTTGTCCCCAAATGCCCTTTTTAGCAAAGGGATCCAGTTTAATTAGGATCAGGGCTTCCATCTGGTTGCCTTGTTTCTTTTGTCCCCTTCAGACTGCAGTAGTTGTTAGTCTTTTAGTGACTTTCATGATCTTGAACCTTTGAAGATGGCAGACCAGTTATTTTGTACAATGTCCCTCAGTTTGGGTTTATCAGATGTTTGCTCGCGGTGATTTCAGGTTCTCTTAGCTTTGGCAGGGAAATCGCAGAAGTGACGTGCAGATCTTAGAGCACCTACTCAGTTTTTATTATATAGTCATTAAACTTCCAAGTCTTTCATTTATTTAGTTCCCATTTTATTTAGTGGATTATAAGCTGTTACTATCATTTATTTTGGTCCTTACATTGTCCCTGATTTGGCCAGTGGCAGCTCAGTTCCTGCTGGTTTCTGTGTTTTCACATTTCCTCCTCCTTACTTGATTACTTCATTCTTTGATTACTTCCTGGAACAGAATATGCCAGGCCTGACTGTTATCTCTCCCACAGCTCTGGAATCAGCCATTTCTCCAAGGAGCCTTGTTGGGTTTCTTTCTTTCTTTCTTTCTTTCTCCCTCCCTTCCATCCTTCCTTCCTTTCTCTCTCTCTCTTTCCTTCTTTCTTTCTCACTCACCCTCCCTTCCTTTCCTTCCCTTCCCTTTCCTTTCTAAGAGGAAAGTGGCATTTTGAAGCTAAGGGTGAGCAGGTGAGCTCATTGCCATTAGTGTTCTAACATCAATGAGAGTGGGCCTTCTCAGTGGACAAAATTTTGGGCTTTCCCTTTCTCTCTTTCCTTTCCTTTCCCTTTCTTTCTTCCTTCCTCTTCTTCCTTCCTTCCTTTCTTTCTTTCTCTTTCTTTTTTCTTTCTTTCTTTCTTTTTCTTTTTTCCCCCTAGAGACTTATTTATTTGAGAGAGAGAGAGAGAGCACAAACCAGAGGGGGCAGAGGGAGACGAAGAGAGAATCTCAAGCTAACTCCCAAGTTGAACTACCGATGCAGGGCTCTGTCTCATGATCCTGAGATCACAACCTCAGCCAAAGGAAGCTTAAGTGACTGAGCCACCCAGGTCCCCCAAATTATGCACTTTAAATAGGTGAACTGTATGGTCTGTGGATTATATTTTGATAAAGTTTTTTTTTCTTTTCTTTTCTTTTTTTTTTTAAGAACTAAAAGCCTCCATACTTCTCTACAGCCACCATCACTTTTAATAAATTCCCTCCATTGCTAAAATTTGGTCTAAGTCACCATGACTTCCTAGGAGCCAAATTCACTGACCTTTACTGAGCCATCCACAAACTTCCTCCCAAGCCTTTTCCTGGCTAGGCTCTTAGTTTCTGCGAATTCCTGTTCTTCTTTGGCAACTCCTCTCCTCCTATAAGTCCCGTTTCAACCACCAGAGCCTGTGGATTTCTCCCCTGCATCATTCCTCCTGCTTCCATCTCTCCCCCTCCTTCCCGTAGTTACTGAATTAGTTCAGGACCCCCATCTCTCTGTTTCTGCCAGTTCCTCCCAACTGACCTGCAATGGTTTTTCCTTTCCACTACATCCAGAACATCATCAACAGCACAATGTAAACAGAGACCCCACTTTACATATTTATCAAAAAAACTTCTGCTGCCCATAAGATAGGCCCTCAGCTGGCCCTCAGGGTTCTCCATGACCTAACCTGTATTGCTAATCATCTCCTATAACTCACTTACACAAACAGGCAGCTCTAGCCCAACACTCCATTCTAGAGCCTTCTAACCATCCCTTGATTTTTCCTGTATCCGTATGGTTTTCCTAAAACCGCCCTGCCTTATGCCCTTAGGAATGGCCCCTCCCCCAGGCTCCCTGTTGACCGCCTGAGGCATCTGTCAAGATGCAATTCAACCATCCCTTCTTCTGTGAAGTGAGCACTCCCCCTCCAAATGAGCTTTCCTTCCTCTTATTCTCAGAGCCCTGTTGTTTTGCACCGTTAACTGTATTACACTGCTTCCTTCAATTAAATTAGAAACTGTAGTTTCTATGAGCCCATTTAGAAGTCACCTCCATCATGAAACTGCATGAAACTTACCCCCAAACCTTCCAGTTCTCTCTCTCTTCATTCCCATATACCTGTTTTTTGACCTCGCTGATAATTCTCATCTTAGAACAACTCCTTTCTCCCCCGCAAACTATCAACCTCTTCTCTTTTTACTGCTATATATTAGATTATTCATTCATTATAACAGTAATGGGCCCAGAAACAAACGAAATACACAGGCTCCATATCCTTAGGAAACTTATAGCCTACGGCAGACTCTAGAATTCATTAAATCAATCCCTCTCTTGCCAACCAACCACTTCTCTTACTCCCTGGTCTTTCCAGGGCATCCAACTGGAAAACTCCAGTCAATTCCACTATATACCTTCACTCATTCATACACACAAGATGATACCCATTCGGAGAAAATCACGCAATGGCAATGAATGGGGCCATTACAAATACACTCTAATTTCACTTGGATCTCAACATTGCTGGGCAATCCTTCTATTACCTCTTACCAGTTTCCTCACCTATTTCCCAATCCCCTACCTCACTTCACCTCCGATCTCTGCAAACAGGTACAGAAGGAAAAAGTCATTGGAGGGATGAGTAGTTCCTTCAATTTTCTGTTCCCTCTTTCACTTGAAGAACTATCTACATGCATATCATTTCCTCCAACCCTAAGGGAGATGTCTAGTATCTTCATCTCTTCTTACACATGGACTCAGCTGTCTCCTTCAGCTGGCCCCCAAATCCTGTATATTTACTGGAAAAAGTAGCTGGCTCCAACCCCCTCTCTGGCTACTCCCTAGTTCTTACCCTGCTTGCTTACCATATTAAACTAGTGAAGCTCCCAGAGGCTGCGGAGATTCTCATCTCCATCTCTGCCTTTGGACACCCTCTCTGTCTCTAGACTCCTTCATCTGACCAGACCCTCCTTGCACAGCAAGACTCAATCCAGTCTTCTCCTCTGTGAAGCTGAGGAATCCTCGGTCTATACTGGGTGATCCCATTGCACCCTTTCCTCACCTCTGTCTGTGTCTCTATCTTACTCTGTTGCAGTAACTGACTTACATGTCAGATTCCCCTGAAAGAGTGTGAAATCATAGAGGACAAGAACATGGATTCCAAGTCTATGACAGTGTTAGTGTCACCATTCTTCATTCTCTAGATTCCTTTTGTGTTTCCACAACCATGTGGATCAAACCTCTCTTCCTGTTAATTTGTATACTACTGCTTTGTGATCAGAGAATGTAGTTCATATCATTTTTTCTTTCTAGAGCTTTTTGAGGTTTTAATGGTATAACATCAAATTTTATCCAATTTCATGTGTATTTGTAAAAACAATCTTTAATCCAAGGTATCAAATTTAATATTAAATCAGATTTACTAATTATAACATTCTGAACTTCAGTAAACTTATTATGTCTACTTAAATTGCCAAATTAGAGGTATGCTTAAGTTTCCCACTATGATCGTGGTTTTATCCTTTTGCTTTTAACAGCTCTTGCTTTATGAATTTTAACATGTTATTTGATTCATAAAGATTCATTATTAATAACTATATCGAAACAACATTAACTTGCCACTTTTTGTTCATTCATTCAAAAAATCTTTTGCTTATTATGTGTCAGGCACTGTTCTAGGTACCTGGGATACATTGGGAAAAAAAACAAACAAAACTCCTCTCCTTATGGAACTTGCATTCTGGTGGGGGAGATGAGCAACAGCAACAAAAATGACAAATAAGTAAATCATACAGTGTGTTAGAAAGCATTAAGTGCTATGAGTAGGGCCTTATAGGCTATTATAAGGACTTTGGCTTTTACTCTGAGTAAAACAGGTTTTGAACAAAAGAGAGACATGATCTGACTGACATTTTTTTTTTTTTTTAGATTTTTATTTATTTATTTGACAGACAGAGATCACAAGTAGGCAGAGAGGCAGGCAGAGAGAGAGGAGGAAGCAGGCTTCCTGCTGAGCAGAGAGCCCGATGCGGGACTCGATCCCAGGACCCTGGGATCATGACCTGATCCGAAGGCAGAGGCTTTAACCCACTGAGCCACCCAAGTGCCCCTGACTGACATTTTTTAAAGTTCAGTCTGGTTGTAGTATTGAGAATCAAGTTGAGGAGGGCAAGGGTAGAAACAGGGCGACCAGCAGTGGGTTATTACAGTAATCCTGGTAAGAAACAAAAGTGGTTCAACTCAGGGTGGTGACGGGGGGGTGGTGGGGGGGTGACAAAATGCATTCTGGGTATATCTTAAAGGTGGATTAAACAGGATTTTTTGGCAGATTTGATACAGAGTGAGAAAAAGAAAGGAACTGGGGGGTGATTCAAAGGTTTATGGTCTGAGAAACTGACAGACAAAATTACCATCAACTAAGGGTAGGGAAGTTCTTGGAATGGAACAAATTTTAGGGAAGAGATTATAAGTGCAGTTTTGGAGTTTTGAACATGTTGATTTTGAGATGTCTATTAGACATCCAAGTGGAAATGTTCAGTAGGCAGTTGGATGTATGAGCCTAGAATTTAGGAGAAAGGTCTTGGCTGAAGGCATAAATATGCAACTTGATAAATTAATGGATCATAGGACTGATGAGGTCATTAAGGGAATGGTGAGTGTCCAGAGAGAAAAGGAGCATGAACCTCTTTGTTCTGTCTGATGCTTTTTGCCCTAAATTCTCTTCTGCCCAATAGTAATATTGCTACTTTGCTTCTTTTCAATGAATATTTCTCTTTTGACAAACTTGACCTTGGGTTAATTTGCTAGCTCAAGTTCTCCTGGAAACCTGGTAAAAATGGAATGTCAACCACCATATTAAGTACTATCACTTATGACAAAAATTACTCCAGATTGATAAACTTCATTGAGGCTATGAATAAATTTTAAATAATCTGGCAAGAAGCTATATTTTGTTGTGTGTGGTGACTCTAAGATTTACAGGAGATATGTACATGTACATGCCCGCATGTACTCACAAGTGGCTCTTTGTGGGCCCTCTACTGAAAATTAGTTAAAATCAGTTATTGCTAGCTATTACATACTATAAACTGTTCCGGTTACCATTGCTGTATGACAAGTTAATCAAAACTTGACAGTACAGAAGAAAAAAGCCTAATAATTTATTATGCTCCTGGATTATTTGGGCCAAGAATTCAAAAATTAATGTCTAAGGCTTCCTGAGGTCTAAGGGCCTTAGTCAAGAAGACTTGAAGGCCGAGGATGACGTAGTGGTTGAAGCTGGAACCCTCTGAAGGCTCATTCACTCACATGTCTGGTGCCTGTGATCGGATGACTCAAAAACTAGGTCTCCTGACCAGACCATCTTCAAGAAGCCTCCCCAAATGGCTTGGCTTTCTCACAGTATGGTGGCCCCAGGGAAGTTGGGTTTTTTACAAGACAACTCAGGCTCTCAGCATGACTGTTCCAGTGAATAAGCCAAAAGCTGCTTCCCTTTTCATGCCCTTTTATGACAGCCTTGGAAGTCACACAGCATCACCTCCCCCATTCTCCTTCAGTTGAAGCAGTCACAGGGTAGCCCAGGATCAGGGGAGTGGACATAGACCCTACTCTTCCATGGGAGGAGTATCATAGAATTTTAATAATCTAAGGGAAATGCTTTTTTTTTCCCCCCAGATCACATCTTACTTCAGGAAATTAATGAAAGCCATGCATATTTTCTACCAGAAAACTGCTTATATAGACAAAATTTTGCATATATCTGGGAAGTTCATTCCTTGTCTCCCCATTGTATTCAAGAAACAGCCTTAGATTGTCACAACTGACACTTATCCCATGAGGAAGGACTCCTATGTCCACTCCCCCCGGTTCTGCGCTGCCTTGTGATTGCTTCAACCAATGGAGAACACCTGCCACAAGGAAAGGGGCATTTCTTTTATCCTTTTTTTTTTTTTTTTAAAGATCTTATTTATTTGACAGAGAGAGAAACAGAGAGAGAGGGAACACAAGCAGGGGGAGTGGGAGAGGGAGAATCAGGCTTCCTGCAGAGCAGGGAGCCCCACACAGGATTCAATCCCAGGACCCTGAGATCATGACCTGAGTCAAGGCAGACGCTTAATGACTGAACCACCCAGGTGCCCAGGGCATTTCTTATGCTAGGTGTTGTCACAGGTTCTCTCACTTAATTTTCGTTTGGCTTAGATGACTTTATACCCCATCCTTTTTATAACAGACGAAGCAAGTAGAATTCAGAAAGTTTTAGTTATTTTTTAAATAGACTTAATTTTCATTTATTTTTATTTTTTTAAAGATTTTATTTATTTATTTGACACAGAGAGAAAGAGAGAGAGAGAGAGCGCATGCACAAGCAGGCAGAGCTGTAGGCAGAGGGAGAGGGAGAAGCAGGATTCCCGTTGAGCAGGAAGCCCAAATGCTGGGCTTGATCCTGGGACCCTGCAATCATGACCTGAGCCCAAGGCAGACGCTTTACCAACTGAGCCACCCAGGTGCCCTAGACTTAATTTTAGAGCAGTTTTAGGTTCACAGCAAAGCTAAGTGGAAAATTAAGTTACTTTTTTCCATTCATGTGATAACTCATAGAGACAGCATCCAAAATCAGATCTTTACCCAGTTTCCTTTCATCTTATATACACTGACTCTTTGGATAGTAAGAAGCTTATTTATTTATTTATTTATTTATTTATTTATTTATAAAGATTTTATTTATTTGACAGATAAAGATCACAAGTAGGCAGAGAGGCATGTGGGGTGGGGTAGGGGGGAAGCAAGCTCCCCACAGAGCAGAGAGCCCGATGCGGGGCTTGATTCCAGGACCCTGAGATCATGACCTGAGCTGAAGGCAGAGGCTTAACCAACTGAGCCACCCAGGTGCCCCAAGAAGCATATTTATTATAAGCACAGGATCTGACATTTCACTAGATACAAAAGTGAGTCTCTTGCTAGAGTGTGAATGACTAATAGTATGAGACTCAATTTGCAACAAGCTCTGGGAGATATTCAATTCTTTCTCACCTTAAAATCTTCTACTCTAACATCAAGTTATAGTAAGAATTCCCTAAATTCAATTTGTAAAATGCTACTTCTGTCAATAGCTTTCGGTTTTCTACCTTGAATCTTGCAATCCTGCCTTTGGATTCTGTTTCAACGCTACATGATCCTCACATATATTTTCATATAATTAAAGAAGTAGATACACAATTAAAAATAAATCCACATTATTCTAAACAACTCATTGTCACTTCCGGAGGGTAAACTTGTTATTTAAAAACCAGTGAACAGGGGTGCCTGGGTGGCTCAGTGGGTTAAAGCCTCTGCCTTCGGCTCAGGTCATGATCCCAGAGTCCTGGGATCGAGCCCCGCATCGAGCCCCACATCGGGCTCCTCTGCTCAGCAGGGAGCCTGCTTCCCTTCCTCTCTCTCTCTGCCTGCCTCTCTGCCTACTTGTGTTCTCTGTCTGTCAAATAAATAAAAAAAATCCTAAAACAAAACAAAACAAAACAAAAACTGGTGAATAAAGAGAACAAATCAAGCATTTAACTTTCCAGGATGAGTTCTATCAGGGTAAATACTCGATGAGAAAGCTTCTCTCTGTAGACATTTTTCAACAATAAATCAAGAAGGAATGATGGAATTAAAATACTGCCATTTTGCAAACTCCAATGACCTAATGGAGCCAAGTAAGGATCACCGGTGGCCTCTAACATCTCAAAAAACAACACCCTACGAAGTATTCTTCTCCCTACCCCACCCCCCAAAAAGTCAAACCTAAATCAGGTCAGGCCTTAGATCTAACAATGACTTTACAGAGGAACATTTTAAATGACCCCATTAGATATACAATCCACAAAATTCAGAATGTGGAAAGCTCCATAGGGCAGACATACTAACCAGTTGCTTCAACAAATAAATTTCAAGGAAAAAAGTACCAAAAAGTGGGAAAGTAAACCTATAGGTTAAAAAAAAAAATGTGACTTTTCTCTCTTGGCCATGTTGACATAACTGTTATCAGAATTCCCTCCTGTCCTAAACAACTAAATCAACTAGACAAAACATGAAGGAACTATTTTTTAGCACTGGATATTGACCAATGCAAATGGTGAACCTTGAGGGTAAGCAAATACACAAAGTGAACCCAGACTGTCTCCAGTGTTCTGCCTGGGGAAACCATTCCAAATGGCGGCCTTTGGGAGGTGGAACTTGAGCAGCCACAGCACCTCGCTGCTGAGTTAGGGAGGCAGAGATCTGGTTGCTGACGCTGCTGGAATCTGTGTGTCAGGGTACTGGAAGGGAGGCCCAAGGTCTACCAGACAGTTGCTGCTATAGGCTGAGTGTGAACAGAGATTCTAGAGGTTGCGGGGCTGAGAGAAGTTGGAGTCCCAGCTCAAACAGAGTCGAGAGACCTCCCTGGAGCTGAAAAGGCATTCAACTGAGACATCAGAGATCACGCCTTAGGAGTAAGAATCACACATTAGCAGAGCAAAGGGGGGCAAAGTAAGACCTGGCTCACCATTTTTGCAAAGAAAATTTTATTGGAAAATAGCTACACTTATTTGTTTAGTACAATCTATGCAGCCTTTGCACTATATTGGCAAGTTGAAGAGGTGCAAGAGAGACCACACGGTCCACGAAAGCCTCAGATATTTACTACCTGGCCCTCTCTAGAAAAAGTTTGCTGACCTCTGCACTAGAGTAAGGGCTACACTCTAGGTCTAAGGGCAAAACAAACAGATTCACTCTAACGAAGAATAAAACTAAGGCTTGTGGAATCAAAAAGATTTGCCAGTAACTTAACTGCCTGTCAGAACAAAACTCAACATATTTAAAGAAAAACAACATAACCTGCACAAGGAATTATTCATTATGTCCCATATACAATTCCACATTAGATAACATTTAAAGAAGCAGAAAAATGTGACCCACAGTCAAGAGGGGGAAAAAAAAGTAGCCCTCACCAGCGCCCACCCCAAGCAGGGGTTCTCCACACACCCAGCATTCGGCGAGATGCACCGGGCACTGATGACAATGCAGTGGACAAGGACAGAGTGATGGTGGCCAGGCCAGGCTGGGGCTAGTGCTTTTGGCCCTGTGCCTATCCACACAGACTTATTCAAATCAAATAGCTTGTATTTGTAGCTTGTATTTGTATAGTTGTAACGCTTTCAAGTAACTCCTCCCAGAATACTCTGGCTGCTCCAAATCCAGCTAATGCCACCACCAAGGCAAGTGGTAGTGCTCTGCAGTCAACAGCTAGTCTCTGTACAATCTTCTTATCCCTTCTGTATCTATTCTGTTTAAAGATTCAGGCCAAGAACATCTATACTACCCATTTTCTAAGCCCAAGTCGAATGGCATCTAGACATCCAGTGTGACAAGGAAAACAAAGGTCTTCAGCAAATCTGCTAATTCCACACCTTATTGACACAGAAAATGCTAAGGATCCCAAATCTGATCGATTTGAAGAGCATGTGAAGATTCTGACTAGATGAGGAATGTTAATATTAACATCCAGAATGAGTTAAGAGATGATTACTTTAATGTGGCTTAAGAAATAAGGACTTTGAAAATGACAATAGGGGCACCTAGGTGGCTCAGTTGGTTAAGCATCAAACTCTTGATAGCAGCTCAGGTCATGAACTCAGTTTTGGGGGATTCAGCCCTGCATTGGGCTCTGTGCTCAGCAAGAAGTGTGCTTCTCTCCCTCTACCCGTGCCCTTGCATGCACTCTCTCTTCTTCTTCTTCCCCTTCTCCTCCTTCTCCTTCGTCTTCTTTTTTTAAGTTTTTATCCATTTATTTGAAAGAGAGACAAAGATAGCAACAGAGAGTACAAGCGGGGAGGAGGGAGAAGCAGGCTCCCTACTGAGCAAGGAGTCCAACACAGGGCTCCATCCCAGGACCCTGGGGCCGTGACCCGAGCCAAAGGCAGATGCTTAACTAACTGAGCCACCCAGGCACTCTTTTCTCTCTGTTTCTAAAATAAATAACTAAATAAATCTTAAAAAAAAAAAAAAAACCCTCAATCAGAATACCTATATTTGGAATGCTTTCTGTTCTTAGTCAATATTTTTAGATAGTTAGAACCTGATCCAAACCCTAACGTGGGCTTGACTCTGGAGAGTAAATCTTTCCACAACTGCCTCAGTGCACAGAGAGCTTTTTAAAAATAGACCCTCTAGGGGTGCCTGGGTGGCTCAGTCGTTCAGCGTCTGCCTTCGGCTCAGGTTATGATCCCAGCATCCTGGGATCGAGCCCCCCGTTGGGCTCCCTGCTCAGTGGGAAGCCTGCTTCTTCCTCTCCCGCTTCCCCTGCTTGTGTTCCCTCTCTCACTGTGTCTCTGTCAAATAAATAAATAAAAATCTTTAAAAAAAAAATAGATCCTCTCTAAGGTCTTTCGTTTGTATGGTCACATGCTAAAGCTTAGATGTTCCAATATCTAATATGGCAACAGTAGTCTTGATAACCGAAGTCATTTTCTCCCATCTTCAGGAACCCACAGTGGAACAACCATATCCAACAGATCTTGAGTGCTCTGTGTGTGAATGAACCCTCCTTTTTGTTTCATATCTGAATACCATATATCTATTTCAGGTTATACATTATATTTGTGTATTTATACTTTGGTTCAGAGTAACTTCTCATGTTACAGAATTGATCTGCCTTGAACACAAACTGCAAATTAAAAGAAATGGTTGAGAGAAAAGAAAACCAAAGTCAGAGTCAGTAAAATAGGAACAGACCCTGAAATCACCCAGATGACAGAATTAACAGATAAGGACTTTAAAAATGGTTACTAAAAACATGTATGTTCAAGTACTTAAAGGAAAAGGTAGACATAATGAGTGAACAGCTGAGAAATCTCAACAGAGAAATGGAAACTGTAAGAAAAGAACCGATTGAAAATTCTAGAACTGATATGTAGAATATATGAAGAAAATAAAAAGGGCTCCCTGTCTTTCAGAGATACATAATGAAAAATCTACAGATGAAATTATATAATATCTGGGATGTGCTTCGAAACAATCCAGTTCCAGGGAGAGAGTGGCTAGGGGTAAAGATAAATCAAGAGCGGCCATAAGTTGGTGATTATTATAACTAGTGATGGGTATGTGGGAGTTTATTTTACTGCTCTCTCTCCTTTATGTATGTTTGAAATTCTCCATGTTCCAGGGTACCTGGGTGGCTCAGTCAGTCAAGTGTCTGCCTTCAGCTCAGGTCATGATCTCAGGGATCCTGGAACTGAGCCACAAAATCCAGTTGGGCTCCCTGCTCAGTAGGGAGTCTGCTTCTCCCTCTGCACCCCCCCACCACTGCATATGTGTGCACACTCTCTCTCGCAAATGAGTAAATAAAATCTTAAAAAAATGAAATTCTCCATGTTTTCTAAAAAAGAAAATCCAATCTCCACAAGAAAAAGCTGTTTTAACTGTAAAATAAGATGTCCAAGTGAAGCTCTGTACACATATTTTTATCCTTCCATCTTTGTCAAATTCCCTAAGATACATCGCATCCACTCTGTGTTTTCAAAGATTTCCAGTGCTTGGGGGAAAAGGGGAATTTCATAGTATTTAGAATATTTTCTCTTTCTCTCTCTCTATGACATATGCAAAGGGTGCAAGGGTTTACTTCTATCAGCTTCCTTCATCTCTCCTATGGCTATACTGCTTAAACTTAGACACACACAAAGATACTGCTGTTTTATTTTACAAAATGAGATTATATTAAACTGTTCTATAACTTGCTTTTTCCAAACAATATAAGTTTTAGACATCATTCCATGTCAATAAATACAGGTCATCATTATGGTTGTTGGGGCACCTGGGTAGCTCAGTGGATTGAGCCTCTGCCTTCAGCTCAGGTCATGGTCTCAGGGTCCTGGGATTAAGCTCCGCATTGGGCTCTCTGCTCCTCGGGGAGCCTGCTTCCCTCTCTCTCTCTGCCTGCCTCTCTGCCTACTTGTGATCACTCTCTCTGTCAAATAAATACATAAAATCTTTTTTAAAAAGTCATGGTTGTTGTTGTTGTTGTTTAAATGACTGCAAGTATCCATCACTGAGGGTCTACAGGTCCTGCACTGTGCACTGAGATTTTATAATTTCAATGGGAGACAGGAACTATCTGTGCTATAGAAAGCTGTTTCAAGCAGAGGAAAAACATAAGAGCCTATATGGCTTTAGGGACATGCCTGACTTTAGAGAATTTAGGACCATGATTTTTTTTATTAAGTATGTCTTAATCCATGAGTAACAAGCTATATTATAAGAGGGCTGGGAAAGTATTTGTTAAAAAAAAAATCCCACTAGCAAAAATCCATTTCACTCTCTGGCTGTCAACATGAATAGAGATTAAGTCACAGGAAGCTCCTTATTATAATACCATTTTCCAAACTGCACATAGACCACATCTCAAAACTGAATTCTAACTTGGTTTGGCAAAACTGAAGATACATTTTTCTACAGAAGCTATACAAGATAGGAAGGATCTCAGGTCAATTGACAAAAGTTTAAAGTACTTAATTCATGATGTACAACAGCCCCTCCCTGACCTGGAGGATAAATTTTTGAAAAACCATTATGGAAAGAGAATTCTCAGTGGAAAAACTGATAGCTTTAGAGTCACAAAAGAACAGAAGCACTTGTAAATATTTCTTAAATTTGTTAAACTAAAAAAATGAATAATGAAATATTAGTAGCATTATATGCATCTTAAATTATAGTATAGTAATGAATAATAATATATTCTATTTGAATATATTATATAATATTTGGATAACAAAAATGCTCACTATATAAAATTCATACACATCAAGCACAAAAAAGTAAAACTCAGTCCAATCTCACCATCTAGAAATGACAACTATGAACATTTGGGTGAACGTATTATATATACCTCTTTGTGCATATATGCACAAGAAAGCAAAGATACGTACTTTTACATAAGGGAGATGTACTGCTTTATACCTTGTTTTTTTTCCCTCAATATGTATCAATGACTAAGTCTATAATCTTTTTTTTTTTTTAAGATTTATTTATTTATTTGACAAAGAGAGACAGCATGATCAGGAGGGGCAGAGGGAGAGGAAGAAGGACTCTTAAGCAGATTCTGCGCAGAGTGTGGAGCCCCACTTGGGTCTCAAACTCATGACCCTGAGATCATAACCTGAGCCAAAACCAAGAGTCAGACACTTAAATGAATGAGCCACCCAGGTGCCCCTTGACATCACCTTTTCTATCGGCTGCATAGCACTCCAGTGCACGGATGAACCACAATTTATGTAGAAATTCTCTTACCAATGGACATTTCAGATTCTGTCCAGTATCACCAGTATACAATCTTGTTCAAGCACCTTTGCATACTCATTCTATTGTTCTCTTAGGATAAATTCCTAAAAGCAGAATTGTTAGGTAAAAGGCACGTATACCTTATATCTCGACAGACATTGCCACACAGCCCTCCGGAAAGGCCAGACTATTCCACACACCCACCAGATGTGTCTTCCTTAGAGTTTCTGCCAGACTTGCCAACAGTCTGCCCCCTCTCCTCTCCCAGCATCAACTCCTTCCACATGGTTTGTTTCCACAGCAGGATGGAGCTGAGGTGCAAGGGTTTACTTCCATCAGCTTCCTTCATCTCTCCTATGGCCACACTGCTTAAACTTCAAGCACTTCTCTTTTAGATTTCTTCCCTTCCCCCATTTCAGTTTTTTTTTTTTCTAATTATAAGTCTGATTCACAATTCAAATAACCTGGAATGAATTTTTCACAGTTGCCAAAAAAGATACACAGAAGTAAAACTGTCTTACATTATTCTTGGAGAGAGATGGAATATAAAAAAGAAAGTGAAAAAGGAAGGAAGGAAGGAAGGGAGGGAGGAAAAATGGAAGGAAGAAGGGAGGAAGGAAAAAAATTCACTACCTAGACCTGTTATGTGAAGGAAACTGACATTTTTATTTATTTATTTTTAAAGATTTTACTTATTTATTTGACAGAGAGAGCTCACAAGTAGGCAGAGCAGCAGGCAGAGAGAGAGGGAGAAGCAGGCTCCCCACTGAGCGGAGAGCCCGATGCGGGGCTCGATCCCAGGACCCTGGGACCATGACCTGAGCCGAAGGCAGAGGCTTAACCCTCTGAGCCACCCAGGCGCCCCGGAAACTGACATTTTAAAAAAAGCTTTTATTTATTTATTTGACAGAGAGAGAGACTGAGAGAGGGAACACAAGCAGGGGAAGCAGGAGAGGGAGAAGCAGGCTTCCCACTAAGCAGGAAGCCCGATGGCGGGGCTCGATCCCAGGACCCTGGGATCATGACCTGAGCCGAAGGCAGACACTTAATGACTGAGTCACCCAGGTGTCCTAGAAACTGACATTTTGAGATACTTATTCTTTAGGCCTACTGTACAACTTCTGTGCACAAATATTTCTATAGGAGGTTGCAATCTGAAAGGGTTTTCATTCAGTTATGAAACTGAGTACTTACCATGTCCAGACACTGTGCTCCAGGCCTTGTGGAGACAGATAAAGAAGGTAAGACACACCTGTAAGAAGCTTCCATTCTAGCGGTGTGACAGAGGTGTAAACTAATATTTTCTAGAGAAGTATACATACTTTGATGCCAGGTGATAAATGTTCTGGTAAAGGTACGCCCCAAGTGCTATATAAGCAGAGTGGGTTAGTTTGGCTGGGCAGAAGAAAGCAAGCTTAAAGGAGACATGGCATTTAGGTGTGGCCTTGAGGGATGAATGGTTTGTCAGGTGAAAAAGGACATTGCAGGAGCACAGTTAAGGAGACACACAATTGTAAACCTTAGCAGCAATATGAAGATAGGGAAGTGATAGGAGATGAGGCTGAAAAGATTAAGTAGTGTGCTGGAGCTGGCCTTGCATGCTAAGGGACTTTATCACAGCAAAAAGTTTTTCATCAGGGAAGCATCATAATCAGACCAGAATTTTAGAGACAGAACTGTGGTTGTGGGGAAGAGGATGGACTTGGGGTGGAGACCAGTTACAAAGGCCCTGTCTAGCTAAGGAATGGTAAAGACTTGTACTTAGACTATGCAGAAAACTGGAGGGATCCAAGGAATAGGATTTACTGGCATTAAGAGTACACTTATCATGATGTGCACCAAGTAATGTACAGAATTGTTGAATCACTATATTGTACATCTGAAAGTAACATAACGCTATAGGTTAATTATATTTGAATTAAAAATAAGTAAATAAATAGCTTGGGGGGGATGGGATTTACTGGGGTGCCTGGGTGGCTCAGACAGTTAGGTGTCTGCTTTTGGCTCAGGTCATGATCCCAGAGTCCTGGGACTGAGCCCTGGGTTGGGCTCCCTCCTCAGCAGGGAGCCTGCTTCTTCCTCTCCCTCTGCCCCTTGCTTGCATGATCTCTCTCTCTGTCAAATACATAAATGAAATCTTAAAATAGTTATATCTTAAAAAAAAAAAAAAGAAATGGGATTTACTGACTCACTGGACAGAGAAATGTTTAAAAAATTGTGGGGACCAAGAGAACTTAAATGCTTTTACTTAGATACTGACTGGATGGCAATACCATTGATGGAGATAGAGTCTATAGGCCCAGAAGAAGATGTGGAGAAAAATACTCACTTCCATGTTGGACTTGTTGAGTTTAAGGGCCCTATGAGTATCTAGGAAAAGATACCGAACAGAGAGCTGGAATGCAGCTGGTGCCCAGTTCCAGCAGATACTCTGTTCAACTTTTTAAAAATCATCTAGATTTGACAGTCATTGAGGTAGATAAATTTGGTGACAACAAAGAGAGAAAGTAGCGATGGAAGTTCAGGACAAAATCCTGGGGAACAATAATATTTAGAAACCCAACAGTAGATGGGACGCCTGGGTGGCTCAGTTGGTTGGACAACTGCCTTCGGCTCGGGTCATGATCCCGGAGTCCCGGGATCGAGTCCCACATCGGGCTCCTAGCTCCATGGGGAGTCTGCTTCTCCCTCTGACCTTCTCCTTGCTCATGCTCTCTCTCACTGTCTCTCTCTCAAATAAATAAATAAAATCTTAAAAAAAAAAATAAATAAATAAATAAATAAATAAAATAAAAAAAAAAAAGAAACCCAACAGTAGAGCCTAGTGAAAGTCTGGGAAAATCAGAGAGGTAGAAGACAAACCAGGAGAGACTGGCTCATGAAAGTGGCCAGGGTGTAAAGGAGAAAGTATGTCCCACTTATTTGCCTTCCCCATTCCTTCCCGTACAAAGGATCCATAAAGGTGACCTTTCCTGGTCACTAAATCTCTCCCTGATGACACATTTTCTGTCCCTTTTCTAATCAGAAGATCCCTCTTTTAGTTGTTGGAGCACTGTGGGATATAATGGAATGGGTTATAGGAACCAATAACCCGACCTGGCTTCCCTATAGCTGTCTTTCCCAGGATTGTCTGAACCACCATTTGTCAAAATCATGACAAAAAAAAAAAAAAAAAAAAAAGATTAATATGTTATTTCTGAAATCTGCGGGGATTATATACATATACACACACATATATGTGTATATCATATAATATACATGTGCGTGTGTGTTTTGGTTCCTCCTCCACCTTGACTATCTCCCCAGATTCTCTTCACCATTACCTGTGGTACACAAGAAAGTCTAAACACCACTATTTCTTGCCAAAAGAGGAAACAGAAAAGTAACTCAATTAGCAAACAGAATTTGGCCTGGAGCCCAGACTTTAAGAGATGTAAATTGCGGCTCTTTTCACAGGGTTGCACTCTCATGCTGACTTCCACTCTAACAACCAACCAGTCCAAAATACTGCTTACATCACTTTCTTCTTGCACATATCTCACTTCAAATCTTCCTGTGGCTCCTCTTACAACCTGTGCGGCCTTAGTCATATTACTTAACCTCTCTGCCTCACTTTTCTCATCTGCAAATCGGGAGTAACACCTAACTCATTGGGTTTTGTTTATTTACTTTTCACAGTACAGTGTTCCTTTGTTTAGTTATAATCTTGAATTTTTAATTCAAAAAATATGGAACGCTTTACGAAATTGCATATCACCCCTGCCCAGGGATTACACGCTAATCTCTGTATTGCATCGTTTCGATTTTAGCATAGGTGCTGCTGAAGCACACACTAACTCATTAGGTTTTAAAAGGTAGCTAGGATATGTAAGGTCCTGACACCGCATCATGTACTTCTGTGCTATGGTGATTGATGTGGATTGTGTAAGACTGGTGATTCACAGACTTGTACCCCTGAAGCAAATAATACATTATATGTTAATTTTTTAAAAAAAGCACTTAATAAATGATAGCTATTTACCTCACAGGGCTTCTGATCCTATATGCCTGACACCTCAAAATACGTTAGTTCCTCTCTTTCCCAATCCTTGAGACAACTTCTTAGTTCTTTCTAACCAAGATTCAGAACAAATCTAACAAGGATTCCCCTAATTTACCTGCAAAAGTATCTGCATATTTACTGAAGTCTCACCACATGCAAGGGTAACACCTACTGAGAGCTACTCCCGCATGATTTCTTCTCCTCTTCACTTTAAGTCACTGTGACAGAATAATCACATGTTGCAAGTTTCCCCCAAAGATGTATTATATCATGCCAATAGATACAACAAACACCAATTGCTTTCTCTGTGGCAACTGGGTATCCAGGCGCATTCCCGAGTTACCCTAGGTTCATCTCTCCACAGCCAAAATAAGTAAGTTTGGTACACTAATCATACAACTGACGTGCGGGAAGAAGACTCCAGACAGTGTCCCATAAACCTTAAGGAGTGACTGCGAATAGATGCCACGCAGTGACGCGGTCCAGGCAAATGACGAGTGAATAAATGTGTCAGTTCCTGCGGCGTGTCCCTGTGTCAGCCTGTGTGTCTGCGTGTATCGGTACAACTGTAAGTTACATCCGTGTGCGCCGAAATGTTTGAGCGCGGGGGTGTAACCCCTTTGAACCCGGGTGCGTAGCGAGAGAGCTACCGAGCAAAACCCCGCGGAACTGTTCTCCAGGTGCTTACCTCTGCGGACGAGCAGGTGGACGCCGCTGGGCGCCGCCATGTTAACGCCGATCACGTGGTCGCGGAGCGCTCCTTAGCCGTCCCGTCCCGCCCCGCCCCGCCCGCAGGAACTGTCCAGTCGCAGCCCTGCCGAAAACTGGAGGCGCCCGGGCCACCCCGGGGGAGCGCGCGTGCGCGCGGGGGGCTGACTGCGGGAGTCCCGGCAGCGAAGCGGCTCCGGCACTGGGGCCAGCAGGGCAACCCGCGGCCCGCCGAGCCCGCTCCGGCCGCGAGAGGCGGGCTCCAGCCACGGTTCGCGCGCTCGCTCAGAGCCCCTGCGCCCAGGTGGGATGGAAGAAGCGTGTCAGGTAAGCGTGGCATCCAATATTTGTAGCATCAACATTTTGGTGCATGGAAACGTGAAGTCGGGAGGAAAAAATAAAGCACAATCTAGCGTTCAACATAGCACTTTGCATCGTCGGCCACTCTGTTGCAATTTCCCTGGATTGAGTTGAAAGGTAAAATTTGGTTCAAAGTCACCAGCTGCCCCTTTGCTGTCCCAGAAATTACATTACTCAGCAGAGACTCCAGACAAGATGGGAATCTCTGTGCAGCTGCAAAATCAATTCTGGGTACCCCAGTGGATCTGTTCCGGGGACTTCTCTTTC
The DNA here is from genome assembly GCF_002288905.1 of Enhydra lutris kenyoni. Taxonomy (NCBI): domain Eukaryota; kingdom Metazoa; phylum Chordata; class Mammalia; order Carnivora; family Mustelidae; genus Enhydra; species Enhydra lutris. The sequence goes on along the minus strand of NW_019154085.1, from coordinate 68,532,687 downwards.
CCCAAGGACACTTCCCGCTCAACGATATTAACTGGAGTCTTAGTCCTAAATTTGACTTTTAAGAATGAGAGGATGACGTCTGCCAGTGGCGCTGCCGAAAGACGAAGCCTACAGAAGGCCAATTATGAGACAAGTGAGGGTGCTGTTGTATCCCTAGTGATGACGGTGCCCATTCTTACCAAATCCACTTTTCCTCTTAGCTGCATTTTGGGGCAGATTTCCATCCTGTCATAGACCAGGTATGATTGATCTTGGTAGCCTGGTGCCAGGCAAAGAACCTGGTATTTAAGGAATGTCTGGTGAAGGAATTCAGCTCTCCACGGAACCAGTCAAACCAAGGATTTACCGGTTTCCCAGACTTAATGCAGTAAAGACTGATAAGGATCCTTGGTGATTGTGTGTGGTGTTCCCTAATTAATTTTTAAGAATTTAAGTACACACTTGATGAAACATCCAGACGATTCAGAAATGAATAAAGGAAAAATGCCCAGGTCCCCTCCTTAACCCTTTCTGCACACCACAATCCTACTCTCCAGTCAGCCACTGTGTACATCATTCTATGCCTTTTACAGGCAAATATGTGTAAGTATTTAAAATGAACTCACATCCTTACTGTTAGGACATGCTTTTTGCACTCATTATAAACATCAAATCTTAGTTCAAACTCATTCTTTTTAATGACTACATAGTTTTGATACTTTTACTTTCAAAGAATGAATTGTGGCAGTTCCTTAGAGGACACGTGCTATATTTCTTGGAGACCCAGTTTTGGATGCTTCTGGGTCGCCTTGAAAGATAAAGAGAAATAATGTTTTCCACTGAGGTAAATAAGATGTATAAGGTTGAGAATGAAAAGTACTCCCACAGGTTATGTCAAGCTCTACCTTTTTCAAACTTAGATCAGTTCCAGGGAGAGAGCCTTTGAATTATGGTGAATCTGTTCTCTTCTCCTGCAACTACAAGGAAAAGGAAAGGGAAGCACTGTGTGGATGCAGGTGACCCCACTATAGTGGAATCCAGGGAGAAAATGCCTAATAACTTTGGCATAGAATGTGGGTATCTAGGATGAGCTAGAAATGACACAGATAGGAACTTGCACAGGTTATGCAGCTCACTCACTGACCTCTTATTTGGCTTATCTCATATGATATCTCCCTGACATTAGAAGAATTAAAGGTTGCCAGTATGTGTCCTCCCAAATCATCAGTTTATGCGATAAATGCATACTGACCAGTAAGATAAAAGGCTAGACCACCAACATTTGAGATCCTTTGGGATTCTAGCATTCTGTAATCCTGGAGAGTCAGGGCATCAGAATGCTTTCATTTAGATGGGTAACCACTACTGACTCACTTCTCTACTCCATTTCTGCGTCTTCCTGCCTGTGAAATGAAGGTTAATTACACTGTGGTACTTCACTGATTTGAACGCCCACCAATATTCAGATTTTGTACTTGGGATTCTTGAATACAAAGTTGAGTAGTTTTTCAAAGCCAGAATTCAAGAAATAAAGGATAACCTTAATACCTTCAGTTTGTGTGTCCAAAAATTCATTCTTTAATGTTAAAATATTTTTATTAGTTGTGATTCATTATTGTTTTATAGGTCTTTTACCTTGGTTTTATTTTTTACCTAAGTTCATGTCTTATTAGCACCTTTTAAAATCTTTTTATCTTTTATAAAAGAAATAAATCAGAAATAAATTCTGATATTCATATTTTTTTAAAAGATTTTATTTATTTATTTGACAGAGAGAGATCACAAGTAGGCAGAGAGGCAGGCAGAGAGAGAGGAAGGGAAGCAGGCTCCCTGCTGAGCAAAGAGCCCGATGCGGGACTCGATCCCAGGACCCTGAGATCATGACCTGAGCCGAAGGCAGCGGCTTAACCCACTGAGCCACCCAGGCGCCCCTGATATTCATATTTTTGAAGTCAGTTTTTCCTTCTTCTACTTAATGATATTTTATTATAGATTTATACTATATAACTTTTTCAAAAGTTATATATAGTTTGTAATCAAATTTAAATAATATTGGTTTCTGTAATATATGTTTTGAATTTGTAATTCAAATTCACATGTTTTAAATCCTCTAGGAGATTATGCAAGATGAAGTAAATCTCTTTAAAAATAAATTTTGTTTTGTAAAACATTATCCTGTAACTTGTTTTACAAGTTTAGATTTTAAAATACTTATTAGGATTACCTACAATGCAAGATACCTAAAAAAACAAACAAACAAACAAAAAACTATACTAAGATGCTTACATATCTATAGAAGAATATATGAACACATTGTAAAACTAGCTTGAAAAAGGCAGTATTTCTTACTGGGCACAAAGCAAATTCAATGGCCTGCTGAGGGTAACTGGTACGCTAGGGCCTGGACAGCTTCAGCAAGACTGTCATCTAGCCCAAGTTGCCTTCATTTACCCTTCCTGACCTTGCTTTTCAAATTGGAGAATTTTGCCTTTTGATTTGATTTCAGGATCATTTCTTAGCATTTTACTCTACGGCTTGGGAAGAATATTTCCAATCCTGCCATCTGATTTATCTTATTTTAGTATGAGGAAATACTTTTATTTATTTACATTTTTTAAGTCAAATGAACATTCTTTCCAGGAACTAGGAGTCCTGCATAAACATACCTGAAAATAAAACAGGGACCTGTCTCAGCAGCTCATTGGACCCCTGTAAAGTTAGGGTCCAGCTTCAAATGATTATCTGTTCAGGTGGAAAATTTCTAAGGCACTCTTAACCAACTAGCTGGCAGAAGGTCATTTCCTATGCCAACATTTGAGACAACAGTGGATAAATTACTGAATAATCAAGGGTATCCTTAGAGGAAATGCATAGATTCTCCATGTTTTTTGAGAAGAGTAATGCCATATCCAAGGCAGTTGTGAGAAATCAAGAGGATTTCTCCTTGCTGTGTGTGCCCTGTTTTCTTGATCTATAGCAATGCCAACCAAGAAGGAACCAGGGGGCAAGGGAGTGGGACTTTAGTTGTAGGTGACCCTCCTGTCCCTCTCATTTTTGATTTGTCTAATGACATTTTCTCAGTCATATAAATTCTATGTAAAAGAAATGAAGTTCCACCCCCTTCTAAGAACAATATTGTCCTACCTGAGCCCCTCCTACCCTGAAATTCAGAAAATGTCAGGAATCTATTGCCATTTATAAACCTGGTCCAAATGGGCTCAGCAAATAGCTTCCCGCACTTTCCTAACAGTCTGTCAAGTAAAATGGGGTCAGACAGGACTAAGATAGCTGTAGGGTAAAACCAAAACATTGTCCCAAGAGAGTTGTTGCTTTTCCGCCCAGTCTGGCCAGTATTAATTTCAAGTTGGTTCAACCTCTTCACTTGAAAGATGTTGTGCGAGATTGTAAGCAGAAATAATGCTTCATTGGACATTGGGGAGGATATGTGCTTTGGTGAGTGCTGCGAAGTGTGTAAGCCTGACAATTCACAGACCTCTACCCCTGGGGCAAATAATACAATATATGTTATTTAAAAAAAGAAAGAAAGAATGCTTCAGCATATAGCCTGTTCATTGTTGGAGCACGGAGGGGTGGTAAGAGCCAAGAGAAGGAGGATCTGGGAGGGTTACAGGGAAGAGGATGAGAGTAGTCAGAGATCTCACTCACTGATGCATCCGAGTTTTCTGATAATATTTGTTTCGGTCAAGTTTTGTTTTGAAACTATGCAGGTTTGAGGAAAAAAGTCTTCTTTGACATCGTCTCTTAGAACTGGCTCAGAGGAAAGTTGAGTTAAAGCAGAAGTGTGTATTTGCCTCCATGATATCTAAATAAAAATGTGTACACTTAGTGACTGCCATCTATTCCATTAGTAATCCCTGGAAAAGTAGCAGCTGCTTATACGCTTCTGGAGAATGGTTACCCTTCAGAGTAAGGAAGAAAGGCAAAAAGTTTACTAGACAATTTAACAATTAATCAGCCAACAAAGGAATACATAATGCCTACTCTAGGCTCCAAAGAGACATGATATTATTTTTGTTCTTTTTTTTTAAGGATTTTATTTATCCATTTGACAGAGAGAGAGAGCGCACAAGTAGGTAGAGTGGCAGAGGAAGAGGGAGAAGCAAGCTCCCTGCTGAGCAGGAAGCCCAACTATGGGCTTGTTCCCAGGACCCTGGGATCATGACCCAAGCTAAAGACAGAAGCTCAACCATCTGAGCTACCCACACACCCAGATATTATTTTTGTTCTTAAGAAACTAGTGGAGAGGCACCTGGTTGGCTCAGTGGATAGAGTATGCAACTCTTGATCTCAAGGTTGTGAGTTCAAGCCCTATATTTATAGGGTGTAGAAAGTACTTAAAAATAAAATGTTAAAAAAAAACAAAAAAACAAAACAAAACTCATTGGAAAGCTGAGACTAACATGTTCACAAGATTGTCTATAAAAAAGGACCAAATACCCTTGAGAGGATAAGTCCATAGGAACAACTCCAGGGGTGAAGGGTTACAGAGTCTGGCTATCCTTGGCTGCCAAGACCTGAGAAAAATGCTGAACTCTAATTAGATAAGCTTCCAGGAAATTAGAACCTGTTTAATCCATTTTACTTCCTGTGAAGTTGAAGGTGAGAGAAAGGGATATAATTCTTTCTTTAGCATCTGTAATCCACAAGGAAAATGCTCTTGATCTCCTTGTTGGAACTTTTTAAAAAGTCTGGTTTTTTGTTTTGTTTTGTTTTTACTGTTTATTGAAGTATGTAATATGTGCTCTTTAAAGATTTTATTTGTTTATTTGACAGAGAGAGATCACAAGTAGACAGAGAGGCAGGCAGAGAGAGAGAGAGAGAGAGAGAGAGAGAGAGAGAAGCAGGCTCCCTGCTGAGCAGAGAGCCCAATGTGGGACTCGATCCCAGGACCCTGAGATCATGACCTGAGCCGAAGGCAGCGGCTTAACCCACTGAGCCACCCAGGCGCCCCAATATGTGCTCTTTAAATAAACACTTACAGGGGCACCTGGGTGGCTCAGTCAGTTAAACATGTGTCTTTGGCTCAGGTCATGATCCCAGAGTCCTGGGATCGAGCCCTGCATCGGGTTCCCTGCTTAGCGGGGAGCCTGCTTCTCCCTTTCTCTCTGCTCCTCTTCCTCCCACTCATGCTCACTCTCTCTCTCTCAAATAAATACAGAAAATCTTTAAAAAAATAAAAATAGGGCACCTGGGCGGCTCAGTTGGTTAAGCGATTGCCTTTGGCTCAGGTCATGATCCCGGAGTCCCGGGATCGAGTCCTCCATCCGGCTCCCAGCTCTATGGGGCGTCTGCTTCTCCCTCTGACCTACCCTCTCATGCTGTCTCTCACTTTCTCTCTCTCAAATATATAAATAATATCTTTAAAAAAAAAATAAAAACACTTAGAAATACCAAAATGTATACTATAGAAAGTAGAAGTCCCCCAGAAAAGTTTTGACCAGGTAATCAGTATTGAATACACCAGGTTGATGTATATTCAGCCAGAGTTTTTATTCTATGCATGTACCATTGACTGGACTTTCTAAGAGAAGGAACCTTTCATTACCATGACCAGTCACACATCTGTACGGGGTCCCAGAGAGCAGAACAGGCAAACCATACACAGACGCCCAGGAATGCCCACTGCTACCTGGGGCCTTATTACAGTCTACTGCGCATTCTCTCTTCCCTTTGCCCCCACTCAGCTCTTGTTCTCATTTCTTTGTTTCCACTCTTCTCTAATATTACTTACTGGTTTGTTTCTTTCCCTCCCGAAGTGATGGTGCACTTCTGGTTACCTTCTCCTATCTTTCCATCTTTGTATATTCTTTTACTGGCTTTATGGTTCTCTTTGCTCTATCATGCTTCGTGTGTTTGAGCAAAACCAGGATTGTGTGAAACCAGTTCATAGAGACCGCAGTTTGACCATGAATGTCACGGCTGAAAATATTGGGAACTTTTGATATTTCTTACCATAAGCAGGAAACAGTACTCCTGGGTCCGTTAGCGGCTCTGCAAAACACGCTGCGGTAAGACTCTCCAAAGCGGAGATGATGATGGCAAGGGCTTTAATAATAGAAAAAGAAAACTAGCTGGATGTCCCCTTCTCCCATGCCACTCCCCGCCTCCACCACCCCCCCCCAGACTGCCTGAGAAACTAAGCAGTTTCTTAACTTCTGCTCGCCTCTCACTCAGCAAAGTTCTCTATGTAAGACTGAAAGTGTTGAAACAAACAGGGGGGCAGATGCTGCCTCGACCTCTCTTCCCATTGAGCTATAGCTCCTCCGTGCTCACCCCATCCACTTTAACCCGGAGAGCAACCTGTCTGGAGAGCGTTTTCCTCCTCTGAAGCACACACAAACATCCCTGCATTTTCTTTTGCTTGATAAAGGATAAAGGAAGAAAAGCAGCAGCTGCTCGAGGAACAGACAGCACACAAGCCTCACTGTGGTGGCCCCTGCGGCCTTCACAAAGGGGGATTCAGAGAGTGAGGCAAACAAACTGCGCAGCCCACGACTGCCGTACGGATTCACCTGCCAAAATTATTAATTAAAAAATCTAAAGAACTGTCCAGGTGAACGGAAAGTCTACCCAAAACACGTTTTCCAACTGGTCTTTTATTAAGTTCGAAGAGAGAGAATACAGTTGAAGACCTGGAAAAGATTTCAAAGACCATCTAATCCAGCCCTAACCCCACCCCTTCCAGCTTGAAGATCAAGACAGTGGGGCCCAGGGAGAGGTCGTAGGAGAGAAGACACAACCCTTTTCCAGCCTGTGTACATTACAACACTGGAGATCTTAAAAAATAGTTTTTTTACGAGATCTTTATGAGTATCTTACGCTCTTCAGATATCCATAAGAGATGGTGTTATGCTTTTATTGTGTTACATTTCTCCACAGGGTTAATGGAAAGCCCCCAAAATTATGAAATGAAAATTTTCAAAGCTTTGGTTTTCTATGTGGTGTCTGTTGATTCATAGCACTAGGGGGTCAAGTTTAGGGACAGTTTCTTTTGGTAGGCAAATAAGGAGCGTGGTAAACTATGGTCCCATTGAGAACCGGTTTCCAAAGAAAAGGATTGAATATTGTGTTTTTTCTTTTTTTGGTTCACTTTCTTTAACTAAAGAAAGCTCTTCATTAACTTTTCTTTTGGCAAGTTCTGCTTTGTGGAAGTCAGGCTGAGCACAGTCTCACTGTTTAAAGGTGCCACTTGCCTATGTTAGGTAAACCTATTTTTAAAACTTACATGTTTTACAGTTATCTTTTATTTGACAATAATATATGTTCAGTGTTACTTGCTGAACAGTATAGTAGTAGTATTAAATAAAATTTCGTATCAAAGTAACACAGAGTTTTTATTTTTTTATTTTTTTAAATATTTTATTTATTTATTTGACAGAGATCACAAGTAGGCAGAGAGAAAGAGGGGGAAGCAGCCTCCCCACTGAGCAGCGAGCCCAATGCGGGGCTCGATCCCAGGACCCTGGGATCATGACCCGAGCCGAAGGCAGAGGCTTTAACCCACTGAGCCACCCAGGTGCCCCACACATAGTTTTTAAAAACATGCAGTTACAACAATGGTTGCAATGAAAAGGGATAGTCTCCTATCCTACCCTTTCCCAGTTTGACTGGACTCAACTAGTTTGTTTCTAGTTACTGCTCAAAGGCATGCCAATCACAGTTATGATGTTTGGACTCTGACTTTCTTATATATATATTTTTTCCCTTGAGTTCATAGTCTCCTATTATAATCTGGACCAATTACTTTTAGAGATATTATTCAGTTGCCATCCTCAGATTTCTTTATATTGGAATCAGATTAGTTTTATCATCTCACATACTCCACATCTTAACATTCTCTTTGATTCACCTTCATGCTGCTAAAGTAGATCTACAAGTAACTTCATCAGAAAGTGTGTGATGTACGTTCTCTAGTTTCTTAGATTCCCAAAACCATCTTTATTTTACTCTCACATTTGATTGATAGTTTGGGTATAGGATTCTATACTTTGAAGACATTGTTCCATTGTCTTTTAGCATGGAGTATGCTTTTTTTTAAAGATTTTATTTATTTATTTATTTGACAGAGGTCACAAGTAGTCAGAGAGGCAGGCAGAGAGAAGGGCTCCCTGCTGAGCAGAGAGCCCGATGCGGGGCTTGATTCCAGGACCCTGGGATCATGACCTGAGCTGAAGGCAGAGGCTTTAACCCACTGAGCCACCCAGGCGCCCCAGCATGGAGTATGTTTTATGTGAAGTCTAATGCTATTTAAATACCCCCTCTTCCCCAGGTGACCTGTCTTGCCCTCAGAAAGCATTTGGGTTCTTTATTTTATGCTCAATGCTTTGGAATTTAATAATTTAGTCAAAATGTGGGTCTTTTTGGGTAAGTGGTGTAGTGGTTAAGAACCCAAGGGAATTAGACTGCCTGTACTAAAATTCTAGCTCTGTCACTTCCTCTGTGATATTGGACGAAATAATCTCCCCAGGCCTCACCTGAGGAGAATACCATGTGCCTCTGAGGGTTGTTGTGAGAACTGACAGGACCGATTCAAGTCTTTCACAGATAGTAAGTGCTCAATAAATGTTAGTGATGGTGATTTAACCTTGTTCAGCCTTCACTGTGCTTCTAATTTGAAGATTTATTTCCTCAACTCAGGAATTAACCTCCCTTTTTTAATGATGTTCTGGTTTTCTTATCCTCTCTGAAATGAAAATAAGCTGGCTTTCAGAATTCCCACATTGGGGGCGCCTGGGTGGCTCAGTGGGTTAGAGCCTCTGCCTTCGGCTCAGGTCATGATCTCAGGGTCCTGGGATCGAGCCCTACATCGGGCTCTCTGCTCAGCAGGGAGCCTGCTTCCTCCTCTCTCTCTCTGCCTGCCTCTCTGCCTACCTGCGATCTCTGTCAAATAAATAAATAAAATCTTAAAAAAAAAAAAAGAATTCCCACATTGATTTATCTTTTCTCTCATTTTTTCTCTTTTCGATGTCCTAGGAAATTTCAACTTTATGACCCACATTTCTGCTTCTTGAATTAGAATATTTATTTTAAATTTCCAAGAGCTCTTTTTTATTCAGTGTTTCTTTTTCACAGCATGTTTTTGTTTCACGCATGCAATAACTTTTCTTTCCCAATTTTTATTTCACAAATCTAATACAGAAAGGTTGAAGAATCATATATATAGTGAACACCTGTATATATCTTCCACCTAGATTCAATAATTTATTTATTTTTAAAGTGACTTTCCTTTTTATTTATTTGACAGAATGTGAGAGAGAGAGAGAGAGAGAGAGCGCGCACAAGCAACGGGAGTGGCAGGCAGAGAGAGAGGGAGAAGCAGGCTCCCCGCAGAGCAGGGAACCTGGTGCAGGACTCGATCCCAGGACCCCGGGATCATGACCGGAGCCCAAGGCAGTCTCTTAACCAACTGAGCTACCCAGATGCCCTAGAGTCATAATTTTAAAATTTGGGGCAAATTTGCTTTCTGTTTGTTTCTGTTTCTGTTTCTGTACATACATTTGTCTATGTAAGCATGTGGGTATGTAAGGATATGTATCACCCCTGTACATACTTTTTTTCTGGACCATTTGCATGTGAGTTGCAGACACTATGACTCTGTTCCTAAATACTTCAGCATGTAACCCCTAGGAATAAAGATATTTCCTACACAATCACAATATCATTATCACAACAATGCAAAATCCCGTATCACCTAATATAGAATCCATATTCAAATTTCTTTATTGTGTCAAATGTGTATTCAATCTACTGAAATGTAAAATGCCCACACCCTTTCACTCAGTGATTCCATCCCCATCGTGCATACATACTCCCACATGTAGAAAATGGAAGTACACACAAGAATATTCACTGCGGCTCTGCTTGTGAGAGCGGAAGATGGGAAACAACCCGGATGTCTGTTTATAGGATTGGATTAAACACACTGAAATCATATTGTGAAATACCAAACAGCTGTTTAGAATCAAGGTGTTTAAAGTTGAAGTTTTCTAATATGTACTAAAAAAATGAGTTAAATTTAACTGGAAAACATTCCGAGTACTGCATATGGTATAGCAGCATTTGTGATAAGATAAAAAATTACAGTTATTTGCAGACTGATCATTAACTCTGAGGGACACGAGAGAGACTGGTAAAAGTAACTGCCTCTGGAGAAGTGAACTGGGTGACTGGGTGGAAGCCAGGTGGAAGCAGCTTCTCATCAAGTACTCTGACTCATTTTGACCTTTGTACAGTGTCTGTGTGGCATAATAAAAAATAATGCCTAACATGGATGAATATTCAATCCTAAGTAGTAGTGGTTCTCAACCAAGGGTGATTTTGTCCCCCAGAGGACATGTGACAATGTCTAAACACATTTGGTTGTCACATCTGGAGACGAGGGTAGTGCTAATGGCATCTAGTCCCTCACAGTACATGGGCCAGCCCCACACAACAAAGAATGATCTGGCCCAAAATGTCAATAGTGCTGACACTGAGAAACCCTGCTGTACAGCAATTCTTCTGGATGATAAGGTTCGAGAAGAGCTAAGCAAGACTAGAGGAATAAACAAAGAGGTGCATATGCCTAAGCATTCAAATCATGTGACTTAAAGATAATTCACATTTCTGGCTGTGGATGAGGATGGTGGGATTAGTCCAGTATGCATACTTTATTCCACATGGGTACAGTTCAAGCTTCTGTAACCTTTGTTCATGTGCATTTGACTGTTGTAAATGTAGTGTAGTCACTAGAAGGATGAGATCAGAATAAAGATATGATTTCTAGGGCTTCAGTGTGTAGGTGTACTTGCATCTGTATAGGAATAGGCATTGCAGTACTGTTTGTAATGGAAAATACTGGGAACCACTTAAATAATAGGGGACCGGTAAAGTGACTTATGATATATCCATACAACGGAATACTGTGCAGCCATTAAACAAGACAGCGTTAATGATCTCCAAGATATATCAAGTTTCTTATTTTTCAAAAATATTTATTTATTAGAAAGAGAGCATGCAAGTAGGGAGGGGGGCAGAGGGAAAGAATCTCAAGCAAACTCCCCACTAAGCCTGGAGCCTGAGATGGGGCTCTATCCCAGGACCCCGAGATCATGACCTGAGTGGCAATCAAGAGCCGGTTGTTTAACTGACTGAGCCACCGAGGTGTCCCAAGATATATCGCTTAAAAAGCAAGTTACAGGGGTGCCTGGGTGACTCAGTTGGTTAGGTCTCTAACTCTTGATTTTGGCTCAGGTCATGATCTCAGTGTTGTGAGATCGAGCCCCATATCTGGCTTCGTGCTCAGTGGAGAATCTGCTTTTCTCTTCCTCTCCTTCTGTCTCTACCTCTGCTCACGTGTTCCCCCCTACCATAAATAAATCTTAAAAAAAAAAAAAAAAGCAACTTAGCTAACAATATATGTAGGTTACCATATGTAAAATAAAAGATACAAACATATGTGCTCATTTATGCATCTATATATATACAAATTATTAGGAACAGGGGATTGTTTCTGGAGGACTATGGTGGGGAACTTTTTATTGTATGCCCTTTTGCAATTTTGTACTACGTGCATACTACTTGTTATATATATGACAGCTCTACCCAAATCAATGAGTAAATGCATTGTACAGCCCCACTGTAACACATAATACAAGGGAGAATGAAATATGTATTATAATGAAGATATGAAAGAATATGGAAACAGAAAAAGTATAGATGTTGAAAGCTTGAAAATGTTGAGAGGAAATGAGGAACTTCAAGCTGTACTTCAAATGAGGCACCATTACTTTTAGTCATTATAACCAAATATCCTTTTCCTAATACCTGCTCCTCTATGGTTATAAAAACAAGAGGGCAGTTAAGGTATTTGTCTGGTGCCTAGGGTGAATGTCATGCAAGTGAGGTGTTCTCCAGATGCCAATGAAAAAAAGTCCCTCTTACAAAGAGCTTAGTGGGCATGCTTAAGACTTGGTTAGCCGACTTGATAGAAAATAAGATGGAGCAGAAGCCCAGGAGATAGTCCTGACTTTGCAATAAATTTATATGTGACCTTATGCAAGTGAAACTCTCGATCTATTGTCCATCTATAAAGTGAGAGTGTAGATCCCAAAATATAAATTTTTAAAGAATCAAATGGATAATTCATATTAGGAAAAATTTCATTTAAAAAACAGAAGAGGGTGCCTGGGTGGCTCAGTGGGTTAAGCCGCTGCCTTCGGCTCAGGTCATGATCTCAGGTTCCTGGGATAGAGTCCCGCATCGGGCTTTCTGCTCAGCAGGGAGCCTGCTTCCCTCTATCTCTCTCTGCCTGCCTCTCTGCCTACTTGTGAACTCTGTCTGTCAAATAAATAAATAAAATCTTTAAAAAAAAACAAAAAAACAAAAAAACAGAAGAATGGGGCGCCTGGGTTTCTCAGTTGTTAAACGTCTGCCTTCAGCTCAGGTCATGATCCAGGGTCCTGGGATTGAGCCCTGCATCAGGCTCCCTGCTCAGTGGGAAGCCTGCATCTCCCTCTCCCACTCCCCCTGCTTCTGTTCCCTCTCTCACTGTGTCTCTGTCAAAAAAATAAATAAAATCTTTAAAAAACAAAAAAACAAAAAACCAAGAATATTCAGTCTTCCCATTAAGCAAAAGAAATATAGATTTGAGATTCTATACTATTGAAACAACAAAATCAATATCCCATGCCACTGAAATTCTGTTAAAACTAGTATACACATTCCTATGTTAGTAATTTATAAGCTATTCTGGAAAATATGGCTTGTTTGAGTAACTGAGTCATAGAGATATTCTTGCCCTTTGACTCAGTAACTGCATTTCCCAGGAATTTATCTTAAGGACATGTCTAACAGATGAAAAGATATATATATATATATATATATATATATATATCATTTGAATGTTATAATAAAAAAAATCTAAGTAAATAGTTTATTATGGGCATATCAATATGAAATATTGTTTACCTGTTAGAAGAACATTTAAAACACGCTAAATCCACTGGTATGTTTAATGTAAATAGACATAATATATGAATGGAAAATAATTTCATTCAGAAGGAAGAATTATGGGAGCAACTGGGTGGTTCAATTGGTTAAGCGTCCTGACTCTTGATTTCAGCTCAGGTCATGATCTCAGGGTTCTGGGACTGAGTTCTGCATCAGGCAGGGAGTCTGCTTGAGGATTTTCACTTCCTTTGCTCCTCCCAAGCTTGTGTTCTCTCTAATAAATAAATTTTTTTTTTTAAAGGAAGAATTATGGGTACTTTGTTATTTAATCAATATTTAATACTATTAAACAGACTTTTAAATTCAAATAAAAAGAACTTAAGATTGAGTTTAAGGAATTAAATCATTTGACCTCTAAGGTCTATGATTCTAATCATTCTCTGATACAGTGTTGGGGGCTTTGCTGTCCACTTTCTTCTAGTAGGCAAGGATGGCAGTGGATGAGATAAATTTTTGGGATAAGGTTCTGATGCAGCACGCTGGGGCCCTGGCAATTTGGAGACAATCAGGGACATAGAGTGTTTTGGTTTTTTCCTCTCATGCTAACTCACATATAAACTATGAAATTTGAATGACTTACAAAAATGCTTTTAGATAAACACCACATCTACACTCACATTTTAGTATAAAAGCATTTAGAATGAGAAGAAAAGATGAAAAGCATAAACATGTATCTTAGAACAGGGAGGAAGCCTAGAGATAATTCTAGTACAACCTCATTTTACAGATGAAAAACTGATGCTCAGAAAGCAATCATGTTCTTACATGCAGAGAAAATGCAATTTGGAGGACACGGAAAAAATTAAGGGTGATTGGCAGGGGAGGTCAGTGAAAAAAGTAAAGGCCACAAATAAATACAGATGGGTATGTGGATGATAAAATAGGTGAAGGCTACTACTGGAGGGTGGAAAGTGACCCCAGGACCTAGAAGGTGGCTGTGTTGGATTCATACATGGTCCTACACACCCATTCTGATATTTAATTATACCACACAAGATATGGATCTATCACATTTTCATCCTTCTAAATCCAAAAGAAGGTACAGCCTTTCAAGTCCCAAAGATTAATGTTAAACCAGATTTTTATTCATAAACGGATCATAGAACATTGCTTTAAAAAAATACAGAAATTGGTATTTCACTGGCTTTTTCTGGTTTCTACATCAAAAATATGTTGAAAGATAATTTGTTTAGACTGTACTGTCCACCCCCTCCCTTGGAGCTCATCTTGAGGTATCAAATGTGAATTTTTAATAAAAAATTTTTAATTTAGCTAATTTAGATGGAAAGCAAATTGCTTTCATGTATTTTCAGAAAGGATTTTAACTGAACTAGTTCATTCTATCTGAACAAATAATGTATATATACACTTTCAGAAATCCAAGTTTCATCTATATATAGAAGCTTTTGAGGGGAGACTAAAACTTTTCCAACACCCTGGAAGGGGGCTTGGCTTAGTGCTATTGGTGTGCCGCTGGCCACGGCTATTTTGTGTCCAAAGGGGATGAGTTACTTTGTTTTTCCTATGTCTGACAGGTTTTACTGATGGAAAGCTGATCTCAGGACAGGACAGTGCTTATCCAAGTTGGGATTTTGCCATAAGCATTGAACAAATCAGATTTTAAAAGTAACGTTTATGCCCTGAGTGGAAAGCTTAACCAACTGAGCCACCAGCAGGGAGCCTGCTTCTTCTTCTGCCTGCCGCTCCCCCTGCTTGTGCTCTCGCTGACAAATAAAATCTTTAAAAAAAAAAAATAATTAAAAGTCAAGTTCAATGTATATCCCATTTTTGATGTTATACAATACCTCACTTACTGGCACACATTATAAACATGAGGCTTTTACTTTTAATGGTTCCATATCAAACAATTTATCTATACTCTAATAAAAATAAAGTAAGATTATAGTAAACAATTTACCATTACTTTCGGTTGTTTTCCTGTTGGACTTCAACATCTTCAGAACCTTGTAACAAATCACAACACATATACACCTCGTTTTACACAAGATATATTTCAATAATGGTGTATAAATTGGTTTTTATAAACTTATTTATTATTTTACATTATTTATAAAACATTTAGGCTAACTTCTTTTTCAAAATTTTATTTATACATTTATGCTAACTTCTAAATTATCCTCAATTAATATGTGATGTCAAACATTTTGGCTTTAGGCTATATCTAGTTTCCTTTCTCTCTTGCTACCCATCCTACCCCCAACAAACAATTGATAGAGGAATTTATTTAAAACAAAACCTATACGAAGAATATTTCTTATTTGGAGAAATCACACAGGAAAAACAAGATTACCAGGGAAAACCTTAAAGAAATGTGTTTAAAGGTGCCAGGTGTAAAATCTTAAAAGCAAAAAATGGGAGGAATGATAATGAAAGCCTAAAAGCCATTTGTGATGTGAGTGGACCTAGAGGGTATTACACGATGTGAAAACCTTAAGTTTTTTTAACAAGACCAAAAAGTTTATCATAAGTATTTAAGAATCATATCATCACACATTAGCATATCACAACTAAGCATTTATTATGCTGTTAAGAAGGGAAGCGACTGCAGTGATATTTCAGAAGCTATATATTTTTTTAAAATGCAATATATGCTCATAGACTCTAAACAGTATTTTAAAATATACAATCTCTCCAAAAGAAAATATTCAACTAAAGATAAGATAGATAACTTTTAATGTAAGTAAATGTTACAAGATTTTAAAATTAAAGTCATCATCAGATTTTCCATAACACAATGTACAGAAATTTCCAAACTTCCTGTACAGAGCCAAATAAGCTCTACTCTTGAGCGAGGCGTTCAAGAACACGTCGGTAATCTTCCACAAGTTCCTGAAAGCTTTCTTCCAGCTGTTCATGTTGCATGCTTATTTCTATTTGGTTCATCTGGTTTGTCAGTTCTTCTGGTCTGAGACATTTTCTCATTTTAGCAAGATCTCTCTGCTTTTTCTAAGCAACAAATATAATTATTGGTTAGACTAAGAAAGAAGATAAATTTCTTTATATTCTTTGAATTTTAAGTCTCTACTGTTAGAAATAAGATTAGTAGGAATATGCCCAAATTTGTCCCAGTTTTTTCCTTAAAGAAGCCTAAACATAATGTTTATGTTTATGTCAACTCTAAATGGAGTTAACAAGAAGACTTGGAATTTCATGTCAACCGATGGTAAATATACATGTCCCCTCTACAAAGCATAATAAAAAACTGTGTATAGACTCACAAATTTCTTTAATAAATAAATATATTAACTGAAGAAAAACAACTGAGATTAAGTGCTATTATTCTACATTTCGGTATTCAATCATTAATTCATTGCATTAATTTTAATTCCAAACTGCCTTTTTCCTGACACTAAGTTCATCTCTAAGTTTCCCTACCCAGTGATATATTTATGGACCACATGTTAATTTTAACATAAACGTTTAAAGAGTTTCAGAAAGATAACCCAAAACTGTCACACTTTAAAAATATAGTATTAACTACTGCCACTTACTGAATTTCTATTATCCAGAAATACATTATATTATTAACCCGCCCTACCCACCACATTTTACTGAGAAGGAACCCACCATGCTGGGCCAGAAGAGAACCAGTAACAGCTTTCAGGTAGGAAACTGTGTCAGAACAACACTGTTAGTAATGCTGAGGATAGGACTGGAGGACCAAGTTAGCAGCTACTGCAAAAATTCAAGTGAGACGATGAAAGCCTCTACAGACCAAGTCAGTAGGAACACAGATGGAAGGGAAAGGAAATACTGGGTGATAAGGGGAATGAAGAATGACTCCAAGATTCTTGGAGAGGTGGCTGCACTGCAATACAGTAAGGAAACACTGCAATATATGCAACTTTCATACATTTTGCTTAAACTGTTCTAGATTAATATATCTATCTTCTTTTACTAGAACATATAATGAAGAGTTAACTTTACAAAAAGATCAGAAATCACATATAATAACTCATGTAATCCTAACAACTCCATAAGATTGGTAGTCTAATTTTCTACAATTGATAAAGAAAAAATAGGATATGGGAGTTCAGTAACTTGACACAAAGGTAGTAAGATGAGTGGCCAGGATGCAAATCCTAACAATCTGGTTGGAAATCTGTATTGTTTAGTTCCTATATCTAATTCACTTTCAAAAGACAATTAAAAAACCAAACCCTAAATACATCCTAAAAACTAATAAAGGCCCCTTAAAGAGAACCCTAATAATTTTGGAATACTAGGCAAATGTGTCATGATTACTACTTAAAAAGCCCAAAATTAAGCTAAATTAATAACCACACATTTTTAAAATTAATTAATTAATTAATTAATTTTTAAGTAAGCTCTACACCCATCATGGGGCTTGAATTCATGATTCTGAGATCAAGAGTTACATACTCTACCAACTGACCCAGCCAGGTGCCCCTAAACCATATGTAAAACAAGGTGGCTAACACTATAAAAAAATTAGGTTGATCCTAGTTTAAATTGATGGAGCCAGTAGTAAACAAGGTTGCTATTACTATAACCAGAAATTTTAAAAAGCTAGCTTCATTAATATAAAATGCCCTTCTAAAGCAGTACTTCTCAAACTTCAATGTGTATACAGATCACCAGGGACCTTGATAAATGCAGATTCTGACTCAGTAAGTGTGGGGGACAAGAATCTGCATTAAAAAAAAAAAAGATTTTATTTATTCATTTGCTAGAGAGAGAAAAAGCAGGGGGAGAGACAGGGAGGAGAGGGAGAAGCAGGTTCCCCACTGAGCAGGAAGCCTGGGTGGGTGGGGAAGGAGGGCATGCCTCCATTCCAGGACCTGAGATCATGACCTAAGGCAGACCCTCAACGGACTGAGCCACCCAGGTGCCCTCAAAATTCTGCATTTCTAACAAGCTCCTAAGTGATGTTAATGTTACTGATCACACTATGAATATCAGTTCCAGAAAACTGATGAAAGTTCAAATTTAGGGATGCCTGGGTGGCTCAGTTGGTTAAGCAA
Organism: Enhydra lutris kenyoni; assembly: GCF_002288905.1. Classification (NCBI taxonomy): domain Eukaryota; kingdom Metazoa; phylum Chordata; class Mammalia; order Carnivora; family Mustelidae; genus Enhydra; species Enhydra lutris. The sequence goes on along the minus strand of NW_019154085.1, from coordinate 68,514,691 downwards.
CTGCCTTCGGCTCAGGTCATAATCCTGAAGTCCAGGGATCCAGTCCTGCACAGGCTTCCTGCTTGCCAGGGAGTCAACTTCTCCCTCTGACCTTCCCCCTTCTCATGCTCTCTCTCTCAAATAAATAAATAAAATCTTGGGAAGAAAAAAAAAAAGTTCAAATTTACTGTTCCTAAGACCCACCAGGAGAGTATATTCCTTACTCTTCAATCATATGAATGATAAATGCTTTGTTTCAGCTGTAAAAGTTAATTTTTCTGCCAACAGGCACGACTGCGCTATATAAGAACATTTAACTTAAGAAAGCAGTTCAGGAAGTAAAGGGTAATTCATCAGCAAATTACTGTGACGTCTGATAGGAATAGAAGCTATTTTTCTAAATTGCTAACCAGTTATAGATAATCTAACCCCACTGCTTGAAGATACCTCCAATTATTAAATTCTTATATATATAATAGAACCATCATATTAAATTCTTAAATATTTCTAGACTATCCAATTTTGTTGCAAATAACCTATAAAATGAATCCTGTGCCAGTAACATACTGTTTGAAATTATTATGCTCTTCTTAAATCTGAGAGCTTACATCCCCAATTTATCACCCCCCAACCTTCAATTACTTCATTGGGTATCAGAATTAATCACCACTGTAATTTTTATTGGCATGACAGAAAATTTATGAATTAGCAGTGCCTGGGTGGCTCAGCTGCTTAAGCATCTGACTTCTGCTCAGGTCATGATCTCAGAGTCCAGGATGGAGCCTTTTGTCGGTCTTCCTGATCAGTAGGGAGTCTGCTTTTCCCTCTGCCTCTCCCCACTCCCTGCCGGCCTCATGCTCAGTGTGTCCATGCTCTCGCTCTCTCAAATAAATAAATAAAATCTTTTTAAAAGTGATAATAAAATAAAACACACAGGAATAAAAATACTTATAAGTAGCTTTATGGAAAAAATATAAAACTATATATTTAAGCTCCTTGTGAATATGTAAGGTATGATTCAATTTTAAACATAACTATTTTGAGGTTATTTCCTTTATTGGCCTCTAATATCCCTTAAATTGTATATATTCCATTGTCTATATGTACGATATATTACAAATTATCTTTAAAACAGTGTGTAAAAAAACACTTAAAAAATCCCAAACTGATTTGAGGATCCCACCCCTATCCAACAAAGTGATAATACCTTGGGAGAACAAATGAAACAATGAAAGGCAGAAACCCTTAAGACTCGGATATTCTATAAGCTTTAGAATAATTTTTTCCCCACCAAAAACGAAAACTTAATTCCTTCACAGATTAGAGCAGTTCATAATTTTTAATTAACGAAGACAAAGATGGCACTATTTTAAACTTATTTGTGTTAACATTTGGCTTGGATATGAATTTTTCCAGAAAATAATCCTTTCTTCTTGCTTAGCTTTCACATGTTCCTGAAGGACTTACAAATTTGATCTCAAAAATGATACCACCTCTAAGGGCTCCTTAATTGCCTTTGGTTGAACTAGTCACTTTTGTGAAGTACAGAGATAAGGTTCTTTTGTACTAATTTTAAAATAACAATGGAGGCATATTAATTCCAAAGATTTGTCAAAAGACATCTTTTAAAACATGCACCACTGTATTTTCTTTCTTTCTGTTCAGTTCCTAACTATAGAGGCATTTCCATTTTATGGAAGGGAAAGCCTAATACCCAGGTGTTAATAAGTTGTCAACAGTTAAACAATTTCTAAAAGAACCAGACCTGAAAACTGAGTTTCCAGATTCCAAATGCAGTGATATTAATAATGATTCTGTATTTTATATTTGTAAACCAACTAAGAATTTAAATATTCCCATGAAACAATATAAAAGCTTTAATGCTAAAACCAAGCAGCTACACCAATTTTCTTTTAGCCAAATGGTTCAAATTTATCTTTTTTTGAATATCTGAAAATTATTTCTGTACTAGAGATGGAGTTTCTTTTTGTGCTTTAAAAAAATGATTCTAGTCAATACAGGTTATTTCCCTCTTTTGGCAATGATACAAATGAATTAGCAGTGTTTAAAAACTTTTAAAGCAAGGTACTTGTACTTGTACTTGCTTGTAATAGCTACCCAAATAATTTCTTAGTGGGAGAGTGTGTTTAGACTGACAGGTAACCTTGATTCCTCAAATAAAGGCAGTACAGAATTTGCTATCAACAAATCAATAATTTTGTACCTCAGTAATAACAGTGACAATCTAAATTATAATTTATTTTCATGAAATATGAAAGTAAACATGTAAATTTTATACTCAAAACTTTCCCCATTAGGCATAATTTTAAAGACCTTAAAAAGTTTTAAATCACACTCATTATTAAGCAATTTTACTTTATTTTTAAATATAATTTTACATCTGAGAATAGTATAATAACACAAGAAAGTACCTAATTATCATACTGGAAAAACAAATTGAAAATCATCTGCATCCATTCAACAAGGAAATTCCAGCACTCCCCCCATGCCCACTGGACAGTAAACTCATCCCTAGACTTTCTTAAAGTTTGTGGTAGGTTTCCTACCCCAAGAATTGGGACTATAAACCTAAAATAGGGGAGGGGCACCCTCAAGCTTTCTTGTTTTTCTCAGTGGGAGAGAATACTGGATAACTGAACTTATTAAAATGTACATTACTATAATATAGTTCAATCAACTATATTCTGAAGAAGTTGTGATCTGTGTATGAGCTTTAGTGCAAGGATGGTGATACTCAGCTGTGTTAAGAACCTAGAGTTTAATAACCAATTTAGTTGTCTTTCAGATAGGTCAACTTGTTTGCAGGGTGAGGATACTTAATAGTGAAAAAGTCAAATCATTACCATGCCTTGAGAGTAAAAAATACTTGCTTTTATGAACTACAGAAATTCCGATTTGGCATGAGTTTGTGGCTGCTTACACTTAGAATTCATCATCTCTCATGGGCTACATCTGCCCAAATTATTTGAAGTCAAATAATGATCTGAGATGCATAATTCAATAAATCATTTTATTTTACTAAAACAATTTTAATATAGGCATACCTCAATTTATTGTGCTTCGCAGATAATTCTGGGTTGTTGTTGTTGTTGTTGTTTTTTAAACAAATCAAAGGTTTGTGGCAACCCTGCATCAACCAAGTCTACTGGCACCATTTTCCCAGCAGTATTTGTTCACTTCATGTCTCTGTGTCTCATTTTGGTAATTCCTGATTTCAAACTTTTTCATTACTATTATATTTGTGGTGGTGATCTATGATCAGTGATCTCTGATGTTACTATTGTAATTATTTTGGGGCACCACAAACTGAGCCACAGAAGATGATAAACTTAGTGTTGCGTGTGTTCTGACTGTACTACCAACCAGGTGTCCCCCGATCACCCTCCCACTCCTGGACCCCCATTCCCTGAGACACAACAATATTGAAATTAACCCTACAATGGCCTCTAAATGTTCAAGTGAAAGGAAGAACTGCACATCTCACACTTTAAATCAAAGCTAGAAATGATTAAGCTTAGTGAGAAGGCATACTGAAAGCTGAGATAAGCCAAAAAGCAGTAGGTCTCTTGTGCCAAACAGGCAAAGTTCTGAATGCAGAGCTCTTGAAGGAAATTGAGAAAGTGCTACTCCAGTGAATGCACAAATGATAAGAAAGCACAACAGTCTTATTGCTGATATGGAGAAGGTTTTAGTGGTCTGGATAGAAGACCAAACCAGCCACAACATTCCCTTAGGCCAAAGCCTAATCCAGAGCAAGACCTAACTCTTCAATTCTCTGAAGGCTGAGAGAGATGAAGAGGCTGCAGAAGAAAAGTTGGAAGCTAGCAGAGGTTGGTTCATGAGGTTTAAGGCAAGAAGTCATCTCTATAACGTTAAAGTGTAAGACATGAAGCAGCAACTGTTAATGCAGAAACTGCGAGTTCTCCAGAAGATCTAGCTAAGATAATTAACGAAGGTGGCTACACTAAACAACAGATTTGCAGTGTAGACAAAACAGCTGTTGTCTTTTTTTTTTTAAGTTTATTTAAGTAATCTCTATACCCAATGTGGGGCTCAAACCCATGACCCTGAGATTAAGAGTCACATGTTTTTTGTTTTGTTTTGTTTAAGATTTTTATTTGAGAGAGAGAAAGAGTGGTGGGGAGGGGCAGAGGGAGAGAGGGGGAGAGAGAAAGAGAAGCAAACTTCCAGCTGAGCAGGAAGCCAATGTGGGGCCAGATCCCAGGACCCAGAGATCATGACCTGAGCCCGAGGTAGACACTTAACCGACTGAGCCACCCAGGTATCCCGAGTCACATGCTCTTCTGACTGAGCCAGCCAGGTACCCTAAAATAGCCTTCTATTGGAGAAGATGCCATCTAGGACTTTCATCGCTAGAGAGGAGATGCCTGGCTTCAAAGCTTCAAAGGACAGGCAGAGTCCCTTGTTTCGGGTGTAGTCACCAGTCCCTAATGCAGCTGGTGACTAAACTGAAGCCATTGCTGACCATTCCAAATATCCTAGGGCCCTTAAGGACTCTGCTGGTTTTACTTTGCCTATGCTCTAAGAGAACAACAAAGCCTAGATGACAGCATCTGTTTGCAATATAGTTCACAGAATATTTTAAGTTCACTGTTAAGACCTACTGCTCAGAAAAAAGTATTTCTTTTAAAAGATTACTGCTCACTGACAATGTACCTGGTCAACCAAAAGCTCTGATGGAGATGTACAACAAAACTAATGTTGTTTTCATGCCTGCTAACCAATATCCACTCGGTAGCCCATGAATTGAGGAGTAATTTTGATTTTCAAGTCTTACTATTTAAGAAGTACATTTCATAAGGCTATAGCTGCTGTAGATAGTGATCCCTCTGACAGACTTATTCAGAGTAAACTGAAAACTTCTGGAAAGGATTCACCATTCTAGATGCCAATAAGAACACTCGAGATTCAAGGGAAGACTCAAAATATCAACCTTAACAAAGGGAATATGGAAGTTTATCCCAGCCCTCATGGATGACTCTGAGGGGTTCAAGACTTCAATGAAGGAAGTAACCACAGATGTAGTGGTATATGTGCTGCCAAAGCGAGCACAACCACAGATGTAGTGGAATAGCAAGAGAACTAGAATTAGAAGTGGAGCCTGAAAGTGTGACTGAACTGTTGCAATCTCATGATAAATGCTGAACAGATGAGGAGCTGCTGCTTATGCATTAGCAAAGAAAGTGACTTCTTGAGATGGAAACTACTCTTGATGAAGATGTTGTGAAGGAGTTGGAATATTACATAAACTTAGTTGATAAGGCAGAAGCAGGGTTTGTGAATACAGACTCCCAATTTTGAAAAAGTTCTATTGTAGATAAAATGCTATCAAAAAGCATCGCATGCTATAGAGAAAGGAAGAGTCAATTGATGGGACAACCTTCACTACTGTCTTACTTTAAGAAACTGTTATAGTCAATCCCAACCTTTAGTAACCACCATGCTGATCACAGTCAGCAGCCATTAACATCAAAGTGAGACACTCTACCACCAAAAACATTATGACTTACTCCAAGCTCAGATAATAGCATTTTTTAGTAATAAAATATTTTTAAATTAAGGTATGTCAGTTTTCAAACATAATGCTATGGTACACTGAGCAAAATACAGTATAGTGTAAATGTAACTGTTATATGCACTGTAAAATAAAAAAACTCATTTAGCTTGCTTTATGGCAATATTCACTTTATTGTAGGGGTCTGGAACTGAACCCACCATATCTCTGAGGTGTGCCTGTACTGTGAAATGCTGCTGTGATAACATCTAATTACACTGTTCTATATACCCCAAATTTCAACATAAAGACACTTTATAGATGGCAAATTAATATTACTTCAAAACTCAAAACTTTTGGAAAGAACCATTTTTACCAATTTTCTGATGTTTCTCAAGTGATAAATATCAAAGAATAAAATGTTACTTTGAAAAATTTGGGGGGAGAGAGACCATTATAATGTATTACAACCTGTTATAGGTAGTCCATAAGACAGAAACTTTTTAGATTTGTCATTTATGTTCTCAGCTATTGTACTGCATAAACCTACAGGTATAGTGTATATAAATGTAGCAACCACAGGTCTGGTGCTCATTAATTATTTATTGAACAAATTAACAAATATTCTCCCCCATCAGCTTACTGCACAGCTGCAACTATCACAGCAAATCCTCATTTACACAGGTTGTCATGGGCAATATCTACCTTAATAATAGCCAGAGGGTGATGAGGACAAACCTGATCTAGGAGGGGAAGTTTCTGAGAGGAATATATGGGAGATAAGAAAATGGGTAAGGGTAGAGGGCAAGAAGAAAGACTGTTAAAAAAAAAAAAAAAAGTAAATAATATTATGCTGCAGTTTCAATGATGGTAAAGTACAGAGGTTAAAAATGACAACCAAGGCCATATTTAGGAAGAAGGGAGCAAAGGCAAACACAATATATATAACAACTAGGAAACTAGAGACTTAGAGCAAGTTTAGAACAAACTTGAGACTTTTAACAAGATTATTTATTTAGGAAAAGTCTGAGCATTCAGATTTTTAAAAGATGGCAAACAAATGAAATAAAAAGTAACTATGGGTAGACCATCCTTGGGATTAGTTTCCAAGTGAATGAAAACAGATCTATAGCTCAAAAATTATGACATTAAGACTTTTTATAACTAACTGGAAGAATATTTTCATGTTTGTAAAAGTTAATTTAGGAAAATGATTTGGACTGCCCCATACACTGGCAAGTGCTACACTTTCTTCTCCATTTTATTTTATTATTTATTTAAAAAGAATTTTTTAAAGTAAACTGTACCCCTAATGGGGGGCTTGAACTCTCGACCTCAAGACTGAATCACATGCTCTGTAGACTGAGCCAGTCAGGTGACCCACTTCTCCCTTTTATTTATTTATTTACTTACTTACTTATTTGTTATTTTCTAATGATTTTACTTATATATCTGAGAGAGAGAGAGAGAAAGAGCATGAGCTGGGGAGGGGCAGAAGCAGATTCCCCGCTGAGCAGGGAGCCCAATGCAGGGCTCATTCCCAGGACCCTGAGATGATGACCTGAGCCAAATGCAGCAGCTAAACCAACCGGGCCACCCAGGTGCCCCTCTTCTCCATTTTTAAATAGTTACAAGAATATAAATGTTTAAGACTCTGGAAAGTCCTACCTTATATGGACTAATTAGTCTTCTTTTAATGTCCAGTCTATAGCTTCTGTATTGTTCAGCATTACTCATGTCAGTTACCAGTAGTCGAAGAATTTCATAAACCCGCCTAGCATGTTGCTTAATGAAACAAAAGAAAAACATGAACGCTTTTAATTACAAAATAGAGACACTTTCCCAAAAGAACACAGGATACACTGAGTATCTGCTATGGGCCAGAAATTGTGCTAGGTACCAGATGAAAAACAGTAAAAGATAGTCTCTGCCCTTGAGGAGCTAGCAGCCTAAGAGGTAACACAAATGACTGAGGTATGGTTAATTTAAATATGTTAATTTAAATTGGAAATATGTGTAGGGTATTATGGTAGCATAGCCTGGGAATGGCATAAATCTTAGAAGAAGATTCCTGAGGAAAGAAAACCTGAGCTAAATCTTAAAGGGAAGGGACCATGTCAGTCTAGAAAGAGGAGAGGGCACTGTGAGTGTACAAGTGCACATAGCACGCACATGCAAGACTGAGGCGGCTTGACATGGCTGAAGCACAAAATGAAAAGTAGTGAGTAGAAGTAATGTGAGGACAGAGCAGAAGCACAGAACCTTACATAATATATTAAAGAGTTGGGCTTTTATCTAGTAGGTGACAGATTTTACTTTTTATTTTATTATTAAAATTTTTTATTTATTTATTTTAGAGCAAGAGTGTGTGAGCAGGGGTAGGAGGAGAGGGAGATCATCTCCAGCAGACTCCATACTGAGCACAGAGCTGGATGTAGGGCTTGATCCCAGGGCTCCAAGATCATGACCTGAGCTAAAATCAAGAGTCATACGCCTGATTAACTGAGCCACCCAGGCACCCCAAGGAGATGGATTTTAAATGGAGGTGTGAGCAAAGCGCACAAATGAGTTTTAAGAAAAGTGTTATTTCAGCTACATAGAAATGGTAGCAAAAAGGACAGGGAGATTGCGAAGCTGTGCTATTAAATCAGGCAAAAAATGAAGGCATGAACTAAGAACCAGTAAGAACACTAAAAGAAAAAAAAAAGAAAAGAAAAAAAGAACACTAAAAGAACAAGGATTCTAGATATACAGAACAGGAAGGACTGGGTGTGGAGGAGAATGTGGAATGACAGTGAGTTTTCACAGCCTAGGAGAGATTTAGGAGGCAGCAGAACATATAAATCTAAAGAAAACACTAGTCTAAGAATGAAGATTTAAGGAGTATCAGTATACAGGCATGAGTTAAAACCACAGTATTGGTTAGGAAAGCATAAACAGTGAAAAAATGAGGAGGGTCAGAACCCTGTAGTACAGTGACAGTTACAGGGCAGAGAAAAACAAAGAAATATTAGGAAAATCAAGAAATCTTGGTATCACTGAAGCCAAGAGTAGCCCATTGTTTGTGTTGTTTCACTATTATACTTATTGGGGATAGGGGAGAGATCAGGTGTAGGTAGACTGGGAAGATGATGTTTGAACCTTCAGAAGGAACACCTGAACAAATGAGTAATAACTGGCAAGGCAAAGATGGAGTAACAGGAGAAGTAAGTATCAAGGGCAAAAGGCATAGTTAACATAAAGCAATATACAAGGAAGAAAGATGTAGCATAGCTGGGAAATAACAAGAGGTTTAGTAATGCCAGGGCATATAGGAAGGTGGTAGAAAGTTGAGTCTACCAAGGTTGGCAGGGTCCAATTATGACGGGCTCAGTGTGCCATACTAAGTTTTAATTCCTTTAAGAAAGAGAAAAAAAAGCATGATTTTGAAAAATGTGTTCATATTCTCTTTCTTTTAAAAGCTGAGCAGTTGAATAAATTCTCTAAAGGTTTGATATACTCTGGACATACCAAATATTTCTAAAACATATATTTATCTTAAAACCAGGAAGCTATTAAAGTGTTTTAATGAAGGAAAAGATGGAAAGTTTCAGTTCAAATTAAGCTATTGAAGGTCAGTGACCAGGAAACATTTTTCACCTTTCTTTAAAAAAAAGATTTATTTATTTTGAGAGAGAGAGAGGGAGAGAGAATCTTAAGCAGACTCCCCACTAAGCAGGGAGCCGGATGTAGGGGGTTCAACCCCACAACCCCAAGATCATGACCTGAGCTGAAATCAAGAGTGAGATACCCAACTGGCTGAGCCACCCATATGCCTCAGGATACTTTTTATATACACTCGTGGGAGTATAAGAGGAAAATCTACATTGGAGAGTTGGATGAGATCTCCCAGGTGGAGTAAGCAAAGTGAGAGAAAATGAGGACTGAATAAGGAACTCTGGGGGAGAATTATCTTTAGGGGACATACAGAAGAGTAAAATCCAGTAAAAGTATCTCAAAAAAGATAATCATAGTACTAAGTGAAAAAAAATCAGGAACTGTAACACCTTAGAAACAAAGGAGAAGGGAAGAGAATCATATACTAGTCCCTATTATTAGAATACCCTTCATCTCTCTCTCTCTCTCTCTTTTTTTCTTCTTTTAAGATTTCTTTATTTATTTTGAAAGAGAGCATGCACATGAGCGGGGGCCCAGGGCAGAGAGAAAGAAACCCAAGAAGATTCTATGCTGAGTCCTGAGCCCAACACAGGCCTCAAACCCAGGACCCCAAGATCATGACCTGGGCTGAAATCAAGTCTGATACTCAACCAACTGAGCCACTGAGGCGCCCCTCACATACCTTCATAATCCAAATCCTACCCATTCTTCCATTCTTCAAGGCTTAGATCAAATGCATCTCCGTCCCATGAAAAACTGATTCCCTTGCATACACAAATACAATAAACTAAACTCCCTCCTCTGAACTGCCAGATTACTTTTTCTATACTTATTTTAAGGGTATTTACTACTTTAAAATTCAAATATATAGAAGTATATATATTTCTCCACATGTATTAACTATTTTACCATTTCAAACATATTCTTAAAAAGTAAAAGTAAGATCATACTTTCCATTTTGTTCTGCCTGTTACACTTAATACAGCCATAATATCAACTATCTTCCTATTCTATTAATGGGGAAATTAAATTGCCCTAAGTCACAGACTAAGTGGTGTAGCCAGATCTTAACACAGACAATTTGGCTTCAGAGCCTGTACTGTCAACCACTGCTACTTCCCACACATGTACTTGTACTCTTAATGTACTTGCAATGTTTAAGTTACATACTTAAAAAAAGAGAGAGAGGGGCGCCTGGGTGGCTCAGTGGGTTAAGCCTCTACCTTCAGCTCTGGTCATGATCTCAGGGTCCTGGGATCAAGCCCCGCATCTGGCTCTCTGCTCAGCAGGGAGCCTGCTTCTGCCTCTCTCTCTGCCTGCTGCTCTGTCTACTTGTGATCTCTCTGTCAAATAAATAAATAAAACCTTAAAAAAAAAAAGAACAAGAAAAACAACTTCTTATAAAAAAAAAGAAAGAAAACTTCAAAACTGAATTTATTTTCTTCTACAGAATAAAAATACCTTATTTATTTTGAACTTCTGTTGTGCCTCTATTGCCATGTCTTCACTGAATCCTTGCATCAACTTTTCCCGGGAAAAACAGGGCAAATCTTGACAAAGCTTCACAAGCACAAAGTCTCTTAATTTCACATAGCTTTTGGATGGATCTTCAGCTAAAGAAAAGGCAGAGTAACATTTCCCTTATCCAACATAATTCATCATTTGTGATCTTAATATACATGCTAGGCTAGAAAAACAAATATTCTTAAAAGAACTATACAAGGCAAAAGTTACAATGAGAAAGATTTTTCCTTATTAATCAAACAACAGCACAATTATCTTTACCATATAAAATTACAGGTCCAATCCTTTTGCAAAGACATATAATATCTGTGAAATCGGAGCTACTCCTTTCAAATATAAACTTTTTGATGCATCTTAGTTTTATTTTCAATTAAAGTAGCTATATAAACAAGAGATTCAAGTTTGGATAATCAATTCCTATTCTCTGATAGCTATGGCTTCTGAAGCTCAATTTAGAAGTCTCTTATTTATAAGTCCCTAATCCAATAACCATTATAGTCTGCCATACTGCTTTTACCCAGTAATACTAATAAAACTCTTTGTTTTTTGTCTTTTTAAAAAAAAGCAAATCGGGACGCCTGGGTGGCTCAGTGGGTTAAGCCGCTGCCTTCGGCTCGAGTCATGATCCCAGGGTCCTGGAATTGAGTCCCGTATCGGGCTCCTTGCTCAGCAGGGAGCCTGCCTCTCTCTCCGCCTCTGCCTGCCTCTCTGCCTGCTTGTGTGCTTTCTCTCTCTCTCTTTCTGACAAATAAATAAATAAAATCTTTAAGTTTTTTTTTTTTTTTTTTATTCATTTGACAGACAGAGATCACAAGTAGGCAGAGAGACAGGCAGAGAGAGAGGAGGAAGCAGGCTCCCTGCTGAGCAGAGAGCCCGATGCGGGGCTCGATCCCAGGACCCTGGGATCATGACCTGAGCCGAAGGCAGAGGCTTTAACCCACTGAGCCACCCAGGGGCCCCAAAATCTTTAAAAAAAAAAAAAAGCAAATCTTTGGTTTTTTTTGGTTTTGTTTTAAAGAATAAAATGATAAAGATAAAAAGATAAAAAGAAATAAATGATAAAGATAAAATGATTTTTTTTTTTTTTAAAGATTTTATTTATTTATTTGACAGAGAGATCACAAGCAGGCAGAGAGGCAGGCAGAGAGAGAGGAGGAAGCAGGCTCCCCTAGAGAGCAGAGAGCCCGATGCGGGGCTCGATACCAGGACTCTGAGATCATGACCTGAGCCAAAGGCAGTGGCTTAACCCACTGAGCCACCCAGGCGCCCCAGAATGATTTTTTGTTTTAAAGAATAAAATGATAATATGATTTTGGTCCTTTCTTCAATGCATCTGAACAGCATAGATCTTCCTTTATGTTAGTCTCTTATGTACATTAGACTATGTAGTGGACAAGGAAAACATCAAAACATGATGGATAGAAAGAAGACTACATAGAGAAAATCAGTTTAAGTCCTAGTTCTGCCACTCTAGATGTAGGACCATAGGCAAGTCACCTGATTTTTCTGAGCTCTTGCTTTCTGATCAGTAGAGGGCTTGAAACAAAGAATGCTAAATTCTGAGCTAGTTCATGGATCATAAGACTTGATATTGTTATAATACCAATACTCTACAAATCATTCAATGCAATCCCTATAAAAATCCCCCAGCTGGCCTTTTTGTTGCAGAAATTAAGTTTATCCTAAAATTCACACAGATATGGAAGGAACCCAGAATAGCCAAAACAATCTTGAAAAAGAACAAAAGCTAGAAGACTCACATTTCCTGATTTCAAAAATTACTACAAAGCTCCAGTAATCAAGACAGTATGACGCTGGCATAGGACAAATATGCAGATCAATGAAACTGGGTTGAGAGTCAAAAATAAACCCTTACATTTATGGTCAATTAATTTTTGAGAAGGGTCCCAAGACAAATCAATGAGGGAAAGAATTGTCTTTTAAAGATTTTATTTGTTTGTTTTGACAAAGAGAAAGAGAGAGATCACAAGTAGGCAGAGGCAGGCAGAGAGAGTGGGGAAGCAGGCTCCCTGCTGAGCAGAGAGCCGGATACAGGGCTCGATCCCAGGACCCTGAGATCATGACCTGAGCCAAAGGCAGAGGCTTAATCCACTGAGCCACCCAGGCACCCCAAGAATTGTCTTTTAATAAATGGTAATTGGACAACTGGATCTCCACAAGCAAAAGAATGAAGTTGGAGGAACAGGAGAAGGGGGGTATTAAGGGCAAAGGGCATAGTTAATGTAAAGCAATATACAAGGAAGAAAGATGTAGCATAGCTGGGAAATAACAAGAGGTTTAGTAATGCCAGAGCTTATAGGAAGGTGGTAGAAAGTTGAGTATACCAAGGTTCATACACAAAATTTAATTAATTTAATTTTTAAAAATTTAATTAATATACAAAAATTAATTCAAAATGGATCACAGACCTAAATGTAAGGGGTAAGACTATAAAATTCTTAGAAGAAAACATAGAGGAGTAAATCTTCACAACCTTTGGTTAGGCAATGGCTTCTTAGATGATAGAGCCAAAAGCACAAGTAACAAAAGAAAAAAATAGATAAATTGGGTTATATCAAAATTTAGAACTTTTGTGCTCAAATGATACCATTAAGGAAATGAAAAGACAACTTACAGAATGGGAGCAAATATTTGCAAGTCATATATGAGATAAGGAACTTACATCGAGAATTTTTATATATAAGTTTTTCTCAATTCAATGAGAAAAAGAGAACCCAATTTAAAAAAAACACAAAGGATCTAAACAGACATTTCTCAAGAAGATATACAAAGGGACAATAAGCACATGAAAAGATGCTCAACATCATTTGCCCCAAGAAAAAAACAAAAAAAAAATCAAAACCACAATAAAATACCATTCCATCCACTATCCACTAGAATGACTAGAATACAAAAGTAACAAATATTGATGAGGGTATAGAGAAACTGAAGCCTTCATACTACTGGTGGAAATGTAAAACTGGTACAGCCACTTCGGAAAACAACCAGGTGGTTCCTCAAAAGGAGAAACATGGTTACCGGATTTTCCACCATTTCTACTCCTAGGTATGTACCCAAGAGATAATGAAACATAGGTCCACACAAATACTTGTATACAAATATTCATTCCTAAGAGCCAAAAAGTAGAAACAACTCAACTATCAATTGATAAATGGATACATAAAACTTGGTATATACACAATGGGTATATTCATTGTCAATAAAAAGATATAAAAGTACTAATATATGCTATTACAATGATGAACCTTAAAAGATATGCCAAGTGAAAGAAACATCATAGTATCATATGACTTCAATGTCCAGAATAGGCAAATCTATAGAGACTAAAAGTAAATTAGTGGCTGCCTAAAGCTGGAGGGGGATAGGTGGTGGGGGTGGAAGAGGAAAGGAACAACTGCTAATGAGTACTGGGTTTCTATTTTGGGAGAAAGGAATATTCCAAAATTAGATTATGATAATGGCTATACTGTAAATATCATTTCAAAAATTGTACAATTTAAGTGAATTGTATGATATGTTAACTATATCTCAATAAAGCTGTTTATTAAACAAAAAGTCTGAGCAAGGGTAATGTTTTATGATTCTGAGTCATTATCCAATCCTCCATTAATTCTATCTGTATGCACTGAATACTTTTTTTTTCCTTTTTAAGATTTTACTTATGTATTTGACAGAGAGCACAAACAGGGGGAGAGGCAGGCAGAGGGAGAGGAAAAGGCAGGCTCCCAGAGGAGCAGGGAGCCTGAGGTGGGGCCTGATCCTTGAGCAAAAGGCAGACATTTAACCAACTGAGCCACCAAGGTGCCCCGCACTGAGTACCTTCTTAATGCCTCCTTGTGGTATTAACATCATATATATATATATAATTATTAAGTAAATATTATATGACTATTGCTTTAAAGTGAAATCCTGGCACTGTATCAGTTTGTTATGAAATTATGGTTTATTAGGATTGTACACAGATGATGAAATCAACAGGGAACAAAATAACTAAAGTACAGATCCTGTCAAAAGCCAGAGACAAACAGAAAATCCTAAAAACAGCAAGAGGAAAACCTCTCATCAGAAACCACAGATGGCCAGAAGTCAGTGGGGTAATCTATTCAAAGTACTGAAAGAAAATAACTCTAAAACAAGAATTTTTTTTGCCTTTTTTTTTTTTAAGATTTTTATTTATTTATTTGACAGAGATCACAAGTAGGCAGAGAGGCAGGCGGGGAGGGGGGAAGCAGGCTCCCCGCTGAGCAGACAGCCCAATGTGGGGCTCGATCCCAGGACCCTGAGATCATGACCTGAGCCAAAAGGCAGAGGCTTAACCCACTGAGCTACCCAGGCACCCCTAAAACAAGAATTCTATATCCAGCAAAATTATCCTTCAAAATGAAGGTAAAATAAAGACATCTCAGAAAAGTAAAGATAAAGAAATGTGTTACTAGCAGACCTGCCCTTACCAGAAATACTAAAGAAGTTCTTCAGGTTAAAAGAAAACGATACCTCAAATCTATATGAAGAAATTAAGAACACTGATAATTAATTATGAAGATAAATGTTGAAGTTGGTATAAATATATTTTTCTCTTTTCTCCTCTCAAATGATACAAAAGACAATTACATTAAAAATAATTATAAAACCAGGGGCGTCTGGGTGGCTCAGTCGTTAAGTGTCTGCCTTCAGCTCAGGTCGTGTTCCTAGGGTCCTGGGATCAAACCCTCCATTGGGCTCCCTGCTTGGCAGGAAGCCTGCTTCTCCCTTTCTCACTCCCCCTGCTTATGTTCCCTCTCTCACTGTGTCTCTGTCAAATAAATAAATAAAATCTTTAAATTATATTTAAATTATTTTAAATTATAAAACCAATGTTTGGTACCTAACATATAAAAATATAATATATATGACAACAGTAGAATAAGGAGAGGAGGAAGAATAATTACAATCAAAGAATTTCTTTATTTTACTGGAATTAAGTATTAATCTGAGGTAAACTGTGATAAATTAAGATGCATACTGTAATCCCCAGAGCAACCACTAAAAGAGTACCTAAAAAAAAAAAGTGAAAAACAAAAAACAAAACAAAGGAATTAAAATTGTTCATTTAAAATATATCTATCTATGGACTGCCTGTGTGGCTCATTCAGTTAAGCATCTGACTCTTGATCTCAGTTTAGGTCTTGATCTCAGGGTGGTGAGTTCAAGCCCTGCACTGGCCTCCGTGCTGGGCATGGAGCCTACCTAAAAAAATAAAATAAATCTATTTAACACAAAAGAAGGCATCAAAGGAGAAACAAAAGAACAACAACAAAAAGCAACATATAGAAACCTAACAGCAAAATGGGAGGCATAATTCTAACCATAATGATAATTACATTAAATCTAAATATACTAAAGACTCCAATCAAAAAGCACAGATTGTCACTGGATAAAAAAAGATCCAACTATATACTGTCTCCAGCAGAAATATCTTAGATTCAAAGGCTGAGAGTCAAAGGATGAGTTTAAGCATTATCACAATAAAAAACAACTGGGAAAAAATACAGTTCAAAATGAAAAAAATTACAAGAGAAAAAAAGGCACATTTTATAACGACAAGATAATTCATGAAGATGATGTTACAATTATAAACACACACACAGCTAACAATAGAGTTCCAAAGTAAATGAAATAAAAGCTGACAGAATGAGGGAGAGAAATAGACAATTCAACAAAAATAGCGGGAAATTTCAATACTACTCAATAATGGCTAGAACAACCAGACAGAAAAATCAACAAATATAGAGAAATATATATCAACTAACTTGCCTAGCTCATAGTTAGATAACATTTCACCCAACAGCAGCAGAATATACATTCTGTTCAGGCACACATGGAACATTCTCCAGCATAGATCATATGTTGGGCAAAAAATGAGTAAACAATGGCCCACGGGCCAACTCTCACCCATGGAAACAGAGAACATACACGGCTTTGCAAAGCATAAGATATTTATTACTTAGCCCTTTAAATAAAAAGTTTATGGACCCCTAAGGTAAACCATAAAACAAAACTCAGTAAATGAAAAAGAACTGAAGTCATACAAAGCATGCTCTCTGACAACAACAGAATTAGATATCAACAGGAGGAAATTTGGGAATCCACAATATTTAGAAATTAAACAACATGCTTCTAAACAACCCATGGATCAAAAAGCCATTAGAAGGGATTTTGAACCAGAACACCTGGCTGGCTCAGTAGGTGGAGCATTCAACTCTTGATCTCAGGATTGTGAGTTTGAGCCCCACATTGGGTATAGAGAGTACTTAAAAAAAAAAAAAAAAGAACAAGATATTTTGAACTGAATGAAAGCATTTATGAAAATGTATATGATCAGTTAAGGCAGTGCTTATATTCATATATAAATATACACATTACATATAAACATAGGAGTATTTATATGTTTAAAAATCTGTATTAAAAAAGGAGGACATCAAATTAAATTAAAAACCTAAGTTTCAGGATGCCTGGGTGGCTCAGTCAATTAAGTGTCTGCCTTCAGCTCAGGTCATGATCCTGGGGTCCTGGGATCAAGCCCTGAGTCCAGCTCCCTGCTTGGAGTGGGGTGGGGGGAGCCTGCTTCTTCCTCTCCCTCAGCTGCTCCCCCTGCTTGTGCTTGCTCTCTCTCTCTCTCAAATAAATAAACAAAAACAAACAAACACCTAAGTTTCAGTCTTCATTAGAATAAGAGGAAACTGAACCCAAAGAATTAAGAAGAAAATAATAAAAATCAAAGTGGGAATCAAATAAGTAGAAGACAAAAAAATAAGTGTTTATGAAAACAAAAGGGATCTTGTATAACCAAAATAATTTTGAAAAAGAACATGACTGAAATACTTTCTGATTTCAAAACTCAATAGAAAGGATGAGGCACTCCTGCTGCCGGGGCCATAATGCCTAAAAAGGGAGCAAGGGAGGCCATGAACGCCTAGCTGGAAGTACATGAGCCCCTAGGAAAATGATACACAGCTCTAGGCTGGAAAGCAAAAGGCCAGGGAGGAGGAGAAGCAAGGAAAGAAGCCGAGGATGACGAAGATGACCACCAGCAAAGGTGTGAAAAGGCCCATCAACATTAAGAACCACAACCGGGTGGCACAGATAATCAAAAAATAACACAAAGAGATCTGGACAAGACAAACGAGCTTTCAAGGAAAGGTAAGACAGAAAGCAAAAGAGCATTACATTAAAATGCATTTAGTGGGAAGACAGAACAAGCCAAGGTTGACCTCAACTGGCTGGAGATCAACCATAAAGAACAGAAAGAAGTACAAGAGGTCACGAGGAAGAAGGAAAGCAAAAAATGATGCAACTTTATCAGGAAAACAAATGCAATCACTTACTCTAAATAAGTACGCCTGGCCTGTGGGGGGGAAGTGGGCCCTATTACCAGGACCTCTGCTGTGTCTTGCCCACTCTATGCCCTGGTGCCATTTAAGCAGCCCTTCAGCGTAGAAGCCCCCTGGTGGCCTGGGGCCTCCTCTTCATCTTCCTGGCAGAAAAATCATTTGTTGGGGAAAGGAGAGCTGGGGGACTGGGGAGGGAATAGCGGCTATCTTTGAGACAAAAAGATGAGGACTGTGTTTCCTATGTAACCAATGGAAAGGTTTTGTTTTCAGAATTTAGAACCTCTGTTTTGCCAGGCTGATTGCACCTTAAGGGGAAGTTGTGCTGGGGTCAGCTACTGATGAGTTTGCAACAACCAGACCCAGACTGCGTTGCCTGGGTGCTCACTCACAGAGAGACTATACTTCGAGTCCCTGAGGGTCACGGCTCATCCCTGGCCAGCTCCCTCTAACTGAAGCCACACCTCTCTGTCTCCCTACCCTATTTCCCAGTCACCTGGGCAGGGCCAGTATCCATTTTTAACCTTACTCATCTATCATTTCAAGAAATTTCTGTTTACTCTGCAGCACCCAGGCAAACCACACTCCACAAATTCAATGTATGTATTTGGCATATTAAACTTCACATTATCATTTAAAAAAACCTCAATATAAAGCTACAGTAAACTCATCAAGAGAGTATGATACTGGCATTAAGAATAGACATATATAGATAGATGATTAGAGTCTAGAAATAAATCTTTATATTTATGGGCAACTGATTTTCAACACAGGTACCAAGGCAATTCAATAGGGGAAAAACAGTCTTTTTAACAAATGGTACTGGGTCAACTGGAGAGCCAAATGTAAACAGATGATTTTAGAAACTTACAAAAACTGCCTCAAAACAGATCACAGACCTCAATGTAAGAGACAGGGAATAGGGACTGCCTGTAAATGGACATGTGGAATCTCTTTACTCTGAAATATTCTAAAACAGGACTGTGGTGATGGCAGCAAAACTAGGCAGATACACTAAAACACACTGAACTGTACACTTAAAATGGGCAAATTTTATGGTATGGAAATCATATGTCAATAAAGTTGCTTTAATTAAACCTCTACTAAGTGACAAAAATTCTCAAAGAAGCATCTCTTTATAACAATTTTTTAAAGTACTAACAGATAAGGCTCGAAATTGTTCAATGTCAATTTTTCCAAGTCTACCTCTTCTAAACTGATTTAGAAAAAAGAACTGTGTTGCTGACATCAATTTGAAATAAGATTTAGTATGAGTGATAGCTTAAGTAACTTATATGACCTCAGAAGATTAGGAAAAAACATATCCCAGAAAAAAGAATGATAATTAAGAAAAATCTAAAAACTCATGCCACATTCCTATCAGAAATTTTCACATAAATAAAATGCAAAAAATTTCCATTTAGCTTTACCTAAGCTGTTACAGTCCGACAATATAAGGGGCCAAGTCCAAGAGGTCATTTCAATATTTCAACATTTCAATATTTAAGCACTTTAACCAAAAGTGTCGGACTGAAAATGAACTTAAAATACTGATACTCAATAATTCGTGACACCTTTCAATTCCTTTGTTTCTGTGCTACAAAAACAAGCAATACATTTAAAGGATGAAAATTACTTAGGTATAAATCTATAGTGACATGCAAAATCAAAAACTGAGTTTTTTCCAAATACATTATCTAACAACTTAAGTGCTTGTTCTATCATTTTTTAAAAAAACCTCTCCATATTAATGTCCTACATTAGAGATAAAATCATATAAAATGAGACAGCACAAACCACTGAAGGATAAAAAACTTATAGATAATATTCTAAAATATTCCATTCCAGTACTATAAGGCACATTTAAAGGACACTTATAATTAGCTCTTAATACACAACTGACAAATTAGTAATACTGACATATACTCCAGCCCAAGATCAGTTTCTATTGCCAAATGCAAATCTCTTCATAATTCTAGAAGAAACAATTCACTGATTCAATTTACAAGGCCATACAACTGAGGTGTACTCAAATGCTTTGTATCTTAAGTTAGTGACATTTTCAGAAGGAAGATGTACGTGATATAAAGAACTGCCTTCCAGTATTTTACTTTAAAATTAAGTGCTAAAAAAAAGAAAATGAGTGGAAATTACACAACAAACACCTATCTAACTTGTACCACAGGCCCATCAATGTTAACTTTTAATTATTACTATATCTGGCTGTGTGTGGAGTATGCAAAAAGCCATGTCAATATAAAGAATATTCAGGATTGCAAAGGGAGATCCGGAACCTGCTGAAGATCCACAAAGTTAGGGGCCCCTGGGTGGCTTAGTTGTTGAATGTCTGCCTTCAGTTCAGGTTGTGATCCCCATACTGGGATCGAGCCCCACTTTGGTCACCCTGCTCAGTAGGAAGCCTGCTTCTCCCTCTCCCACAGTCCCTGCTTGTGTTCCCTCTCTTGCTGTATCTGTCAAATAAACAAATAAAATCTTAAAAAAAAAAATCCACAAAGTTAAAAATATATATACAAAATAATGGAGAAACAGGCAACTAAAATGACTAAAAAGTGGAAAATTCTGGTAATTTCTTTTTAAAAAAGAATGGGTATGGAAATCTAAAAGACGTATCTTCATGAAAACTGCTGATAAGGCATTTTTAGTAATGTATAATGCTGAGAAATGTTAACACTGGAAATAAAAGCTGGTATCTAGTTTTCAAATTCAGAAGTCCTTTAGCACTTTTAACCTTTTCTCTTTGGAGACTTCAGTTTGCAATGAATAAAGGCTACCACTATTGATGACTCTTCACTGAGATTTAAGAAATAAAATTCTTTATCTGCTAATTGGTGCTAAGTATCAAGGACTTTATTAGTTGGAGTAGACAGAAGAAAATGGTTAAGAGGCTTCACAGAAACAACTCCTGCTGGCACACTACCCACTACAGAAGACAAAGACTACTTCTGTGAACTCTAAGTCTCCAGATTAAAATCACCAAAAAGTCCCTTCGTGTAGCACCAAGTCCAACTTCTATAAAGTAAACAGAAGCTAAACAATTTTTAGCTTAGTTAAAAAGAAGTACCATCACTTTTATTATGTTTCTATAATTTTTCAGTTAGCTAGTAAAGGTGTCACTGCCAACTTAAGCAGTTACTTCTTTATCTCCCAAATTTCTAAACCGTTTCACAGTAGCATGAAAGTCAGATGAAAAAATAATTCAACTCTATAAACATGGAACTCCCTTTTAAAAACAAAATGTTTTCCCTCCAGTATTTTATTAAGCTATAGGATGAATTCAGAATCTTTTCTGGAGTAACTTTAATTTTACTTACTCTGGATAAGGAAAACCACTACATTACATGAAAAGCTAAAAATCTGCCAATTAGCCTATTTATATTCTTTCCTTTTTTTCACAAGCCTACTTAGATTCTTATTAATCCCATATCCGGTACTTTTTTTTTTTTGGTGTCTTTATACAAAGTGGTAAAATAAAATTCTAAAACAGCATTTTTTAAACAAATTAAATTTTAGTGTGTGTTAAGCAGTATAGTTTTAAAAACAAAAATGTGCTCAAACTGTTATGAATTAATAAAATGTAATACCTAATTTGGATATGAATATCTGGTATAATATTTTTCATTAAAAAAAAAAAAAGGGTGACTTTCAGTTGAATCAGCAACTTTCTGAGTTAACAAATTTCAAACAGTGTTACTCAGGGGAAAGAAAATATTGACAACATAAATGTTCCTGGGGCTCTTTGTTCTGTGCTAACTCACATGTTTATATACTATCATCTGTAACTCCATCTAATGATGGCTTTAAAGAGAAGAGTCTCTCTCCTTCTCCTAAGCATCCTATTCACAATACTTCTCTGGCTAATTCATAATGAAAGATGTTTCCAAAACAAATAGCCTTGCATTTCACTTTATAAACTGCTGGTGTGAAGGCATGCATTTTAGGAATAAAAAACACATGCCTTGAGAAATGTGTATTCTATTCAGGAATTATTTGCCTTGATTCTTCTTTCTCAGTAAGGTTTAGAATATTCTTCCCCTACATGAAAATTAGAGCAAGGCCTCTGAGCAATGCAATGGTTGGCCAGATAAGCTGAAATAAGTCACAACACACTTACAAAGTATATATGCCTAACCACAATTTCCCCAATATATATTCAATTCATTATCTTCAATTTGTTCAATTCATAAAGCACTTCTTACTTGGATATACAATCCAATTCCACCAAAGGCTTGTAACTTAAAATGTAACTATAAGCAATCTTTACACGGTTCCAAAAATACCCCAAGAGAAGGTTGTTACTTAAAACATAAGTTATTTTTGACAAAACCAAAATTAATCAGTAAAGAAGAGATTCTTTAGAAAGGGTCTTTCAGTAACAAATCAAATTTTACATACCTGTAATATCAAGAACAGAAGGAGATGCAATGTAGTATCTATGAACTGTTTCAAGAAGTTGAGCACCATGGCCTTGACCTTGAAATGGAGTCAGTATCAGCATCTGACTACAGTAAAGAAATGATTATAAAATTAAAATATCCCACAATATGATCTGTTTAAAACTGCAAATCACTGTGTATTAAGAACATTTTAAAGTTAGTGGGTTTTTATTTTCAGTCGACCTTCAAGAAATCCAAAAATTATTGAGATACTCAAAATTGGTTTAATCTTCCACAGTTGCAAAGGGAACAATGAAATAAATCAGTACATAGCCAATGAATAATGGTGATTTTTTTAAACAAATCAACACTATTATAACAAGTATTGGAAACTTCAGCAGTTCCTTCTTCTGAAATAAAAGACAAGGCACGTGTTACACCGCCAATTACCTTACACGTGGCCGGGTTTTGTCTGGGTACACATAGTAATTATAGACTGTCATGTAGCCTACAGTCGCAAAGAGCGTAGCTCCATCCTTATTATACTTCTCAAATCTGCAGATAAAACAGAAAGCCAAGCAGGTCAATTACAGTCGCGCTCCCATGCAGTGTCCATTTTCTTTTCCATTCTCTGACTGAATTTTCAGTGTCAGCAAGCTACTCTGTGAGGGCCCAATGGGTACACCTGCTATGTTCTGAATGTACAATTCACTTAATTGGTGTGCAGCAACTTGGATAAATCAGACCTCTTTACATCACTTCAGTGCACTTGCCTATTATAAAGATGAATAGGTGGCAAGTAAAAGAAAACACAGGCAAAGCTCATTTTACTGTTTAAGCCTACATTCAGGGTCCTAACGGACAACAGCATTTAATTCAGCTCTATTCTCAAGGTCTCCGAAAGCATAATGAAGGAAAACTCAAGCCTCATAAACAATAGTTTTTCTTTCCTGGGAAAAATATCATTATACTGTCCCAATAATTGGGCTGCCACAATTAAAATGCTGGCTTTGTGGAGGTAATAAGGTCTACTGTTGCTTTAGAACTGTACTTACACTAGAAAGTAGTGCCATCTTTCATCATCCACGTCAATAAAGCTAGCAGTTTCAATAAACCACATCAAAAAGGTCTGAAGCCTTTCATGATATTCTCGAAAGCCTCTACATGTCATGTCAGCCTAGGGAAAAAGCCAGGAAAAGTCAGGTGAAACTCATCACAGAGGTAAGTGAAAGTCTGTAGAACACAAAACTATCCTGTGGGAAAATGTTTAGAAGTCTCAGATTAAGATGTGTACACAGACGCACATACAAAATAGATCTTTGTTTTTAATGCTGACAGAAACTTGTTTCCTAAAGCTGGAAATGAGTCACTGAAAATAACACAACAGAACAGCATACAAGTTTCAGGCAAATGGAGCACTTTTACCCAAGAAATATTCAGATTTATCTTTACCTTGTAAATCTGAAAGGTAAAGTTTTCCCCTCCTGTTGGACTGAGAACAGAGTATGTATGGAGTAAGGTTCCAAACGGCTTGAAATCAACTTCTTTTTCCAGCAAAGAGAGAAAATCATTTGTGTTTGTACAAAATCCAGGTGGGATGATTTGTCTAATTTTCCCCTCAACATCATCTGCCTAAAGAATAGAGGTTAAAAGACATAAGAAAAAATTAGTAACAAATTTGACTTTTAGTTGAATATGCTTAATTTCTTTGAAATGGACAAAACTCACAAAAATCACAAAACTGCAGTTCACAGTTAAAGAAGTAAACACATGGAGAGCTGAGAAAGGATAAGTTTTGTGTGCACAAGAGACTATCTCCCAAATCTGAGATGAACACAAGTTTAATACAGAAATAAGAAAGAACAGACAGGTAGCCTGAAATCAAGAACAAGAATGAGGACAATGCTACTGAAATTTCTAATATCTACAAAATGCTGACTATATCCTTTCAGGACAATTTGAACTGGCCCAAACAAAAGGCTGCTTATTATTTTATGTATGTCAAGGAGACCGTATTATCCAAGACATGAGATGATCACAAGCAGTGGTAAGGTGAGGCTATAGTCAGACTAAACAAATTGCAAACTCACAATGAACAAGTAGACAGGTCATAACTCCTTTATACATTAAACTCAGTATTAACATGACAATCTAAAAAATATACCCACTTAGGACATACATAATTTATATGAATGGATATATTATCCACTCATCTCTATAATGTGACACAATTTTTATAGACTTGGATTTGTGACAGTAAAAAGAGACAAGCCTGGACAACAAAATTAAACTCAGAGACTAAAATTACCCTTGTTAAACAACCTCAATGAATGTTAAAACTATCAGCTGAGCAGACTTCATAATCCCTTTCAAAACCCCAAAAGACCACTTGATTGAATACATTTACTACTTCTCTTTAACCATGAATATTTGATGAAGTCTTACAATAAAGTATTACTGCTTCTCACCAGGCAATAAAACTTAATGAATTGGTCTCAACTTAACAAAACCTTATCCCTCAATACAGTCCCTAAAAGCCTGACATTACATTCAACAAAATGAGCTTGCATTCTATTCAAACTTTTTCCTGAACAATGAGGCCAGGTTTTTACTTAATGGAGTTTGCCGTGAGTTCAGCTGTAATGTTTGTATTGTATCTATTTCCACAAGGACTGACACAAGAACACTTTGTGTTAACTTACTAAGCAGCTCTTTCATACCGTTTACATGCATGATGGGTATTAGTTCTAAACCAAGACCCTTGCTACTTAGCATTCAAAACAGGGAAATTAAGATGCTTAGGACAAAATACACTACAAAAGGCTAATACAACATGCTACTAATTCCTGTCCTTTCAACCATCTTTTAACTAAGTAGAAGCAATGCACCTGCAGATGAATAGCACTTTATTATCATTCAGTTACATTTTAGGATAGAGAACCAAGGACAGAGTTTATCACAAACAAGTTTTATTTTCAATGCTCTGGTAGCACCAACATTTATACATAACTTGTTTATAGCTATAAAAAAGAGCTAATATTTAAAATAAAGCTCTTCATTATTTTACCCAACAGCTTATTTCTAATCAGTATTCATTTACCCTGTAAACCAAATAAACTGCATTTGATATTTTTTGTTTAAACTGCTATCTAATGTGAAGAGACCATCTTAAACATATTTTATAGAATAGATACAATTTCAATAATTGTTAAGAGGAAACTGTAATAATAAGGAATAGTCTTAATGGGTCTGCTGTGTGGCAATTAAAATCCAAAGTAGTAATGGGTAAAGTAGTACAATTTTAGTTCGAGGTTAAAAAAAAAAAGTCAAGAAACGCTACTTTTAAATAAAGAGGCTTATAATCTATCAGCTTAAAGGAAAACACTTCAAAGCATTTATAGTGTACTTAATTTTAACTTTTAAAAACTTTCCCTGTATACTGCTTTCTCAACAAGGCACTGCAAAGTATGATCAAATAACTCCACATACCTTGCATCAAATGTACTTCAAAGATTTCTTAGAAACTCTTAAGTTTCAAGTAGTGGTTCTGGTGGAAGACAGAGCAACGCAAAGATCTGAGCTCAACAAAGCTGAAAGAGAGTTAACTTTCAGCCTTCAAAGGATACCTACATATCATCATAAGTATCTTCAAATAAATATTTTGCTCTGGGCAAGTTTACACATTACTTTAAGAACATTTACAGGAGAATAAAAGGCTAAGTTTAAGCACAAGGACTCTTATACATAATAGGTTAGAGAAAATGTGTATCAGATATATTACATAAAATATAGAACATAAAACCAAAGGGCTCTTCAAACCCAGAATTTGGAATCTTGCTTCTCACTAGAGGAAAAATGTATGCATTTCTCTATGAAATAGATTGCTTTAAAAAGGAAAAAAGTCCTATAACTACTTGTTTTAGAGAGCTGTACTCTTCTAATTCAGTTCAGTTAAATATTCATTTTTCATATTGGATTACTGGCCCCATAATAAAATCATCACTACAGAAAAACCCATCTCATCATTTGAAAAAGAACTTTTTTTATTTTTAAAAATTTTATTCATGTATTTATCTTAGTAGGCTCTAAGCCCAAGATGGGGCTTGAACTCACAACCCTTAGATCAACAGTCGCTTGCTCCAGGCATCTGGGCAGCACGGTCGGTTGAGTGTCTGACTTGATTTTGGCTCAAGTTGTGATCTCAGGGTCATGGGATTGAGCCCCACCTCGGGCTCCATGCCCAGCATGGAGTCTGCCTGAGTGTCTCTCTCCCTTTCTCCCTCCTCCCCCCACCCTCATGCAAGTGTGTGCACGCACTCTCTCTCTAAAATAAAGAGATATTAAAAAAAAAGTCACATGCTTTAGTGACCAAGCCAGCCAGGCACCCCCTCCCTATCTCATCTTTTTAAAATTCAAAGTTGAATCAAAGATTAACTGAACTCTTTTAGTTCCAATGCTTGTAGCTGAAAGTTCAGATTCTATTTCTGAAGATCAAAAAATTCCCTACCTGCAAGGATATTATTTTAAACTTTAATTAAATTTATGGAAAAATATAGACAAGATAAGAAGGGGCGCCTGGGTGGTTCAGTTGGTTAAGCATCTGATTCTTCATCTCAGCTTGGGTCTTGATCTCAGGGTCATGAGTTCAAGCCGTGCTGGGCTCTACACTGGACATGGAGCCTACTTTAAAAAAATTAAAACAAAAAAACAAACCTGTTTAAAAAAAAAAGAAAAAGAAATTAAGCTGAATAGATCAAGAATCCAGAATATAATCTGATCTACTTAACTAATAAAGACATGCCTTACAAATATTTTCCAAACTTTTTAGAAAAGGAATGTTATAAAGGTAATTATTCTATTTAGTTCTGAGGTGAGTCATGATGAAATGTTTTAGATCGTATACTCTCTCACTATGGTCATTTCAACTTCCAATGTTCTGTACTTTGTTACACATGTGACGTTCCCATGAAGGAATTTTTGCTTTTTCTCACCACCGCATAAAGCAATGTGCCTGAAAATAACGGGTAGACTGATATGACATAAATATATTTACACTTTATTTGTATTTACCCACATTTGAAAATCAAATTACACCTTCAGCATCCTTTCCTAAACAGCACCATTTGTGTAAATTTGTCTATGTTGAGTTATTTTTGAAACAGTGATTTAAAAAGGCATGTTAAGTAGGTGGTCCTTTTATATGTGGCTAAAGTGGAAGACTTAATTAACACTGACTAGAATTCTAAGATTACCTAAGATATGCTACAAAAACAAGCCAAAAAATTTCCATTTCTACTTAATTTGCTCAATCGTACATTACCTGACAACATTTATACTGCATTAGTGTTACGCTACCTAAACTCACATATAACATTCTAAGACAAAAATCTCAATGTATAATTTTAAAGCTTTTCATATATTTTATAAAATATTATGAAAAACAGTAACAATTATCAAAAAAGTCGAGTTTTCACTCTACTTATTAGTCTACCAAAGATTATTTTTTCATTTCAAGATTAAATTTTTGTAAGTACACAGGGTTTTTCTATAAGAGGCTAAAGAATCCAGAAAATTTTAAAAATCTGCTCTCAACTACTCTCAAATTCAATCCATTTATTAGTGGGAGACAAGGATAAAATAGAAGATTGAAGTGTACCCATGTATTTTAACTTCCTCCGCCAAACCTCTTCCCAGAAATGCTAGCAATTAGCAAGACTGAACAATCTTAGTCATACACCCTTACACTAAATGTTAATGAAATTACCTCAAGAGAAAGCAGGAGGCTCTGAAAAGTATAAGATAAAAGAAACTGAAGCCAACACAAATAAATGGAAGGATATACTGTACTCATGGTTTAGAAGAATTAGTATTATTAAAATGTTCGTACTACTCAAAACAATCTACAGATTCAATGCACCTTCCCTCAAAATACCAATGGCTTTTTTCACAGAACTAGAACAAAGAATCCTAAAATTTTGTGTAGAACCACAAAAGATCCTGAATAGCCAAAGCAATCCTGAGAAAGAACAACAATGCTAGAGAAATCATACTCCCTGATTTCATAGTATACTAGGTCACAAAGCTATAGTAATCAAAACAGTACCGTACTGGCACAAAAACAGATACAGAGATCAATGCAATGCCTAGCAATAAACCCACACATATAGGATCAATTAACTGATGACAAAAAAGCAAGAACAATGGGAAAGACAGTCTCTCCGACAAATAGCATTGGGCAAACTGGAGTCACATGCAAAAGAATGAAAATGGACCACTCTTGTACCTCATATACAAAAATAAATTCAAAATGGATTAAAGACTTGAATGTGAGACTTGAAACCATAAAACTCCTAGAAGAAAACACAGGTAATAAGCTCTTTAACATTGGTCTTAGCAATATTTTTTCAGACTAGTCTCCTCAGGCAAGGGCAACAAAAGCTAAAATAAACAAATGGGATCACATCATACTAAAAAGTAGAGATGGTGGCTCACTCGGTTAAGTGTCTGCCTTCTGCTCAAGTCATAATCCCAGGATCCTGGGATGGAGCCTGGCACAGGCTCATT
This sequence comes from Enhydra lutris kenyoni, assembly GCF_002288905.1. NCBI lineage: Eukaryota > Metazoa > Chordata > Mammalia > Carnivora > Mustelidae > Enhydra > Enhydra lutris. The sequence continues at coordinate 68,485,649 of NW_019154085.1, read as the reverse complement.
GCTCTGCAGAGTCTGCTTCTCCCTCTCCTCCCTGCGCTTGCTCTCTCTCACTATCTCTGTTGCTATTTCTCTCAAATAAATAAATAAATCTTTAAAAAAAAAAAAAAGTGGAGTACCATCATACAATGTTAACTGGTATAGCCAGTATAGAAAATGGTATAAAGTTTCTTCAAAAAAATAAAGAAAGAACTACTATACAATCCAACAATTTCACTTCTGGATATTTATTGGAAGAAAATGAAAACACCAATTTGGAGAGATACATGCACCCCTGTGTTCACTGCAGCATTACTTACAATAGGCAAGATTTGGAAGCAATCTAAGTGTGCATCATAGATGAATGGATAAAGATTAGATATATTTAAATACACACACACACACACACACACCACACACACAAATACATACACACAATGGAATATTACTGTCATAAAATGAAAGCTTGCCATTTGCAACAACATAGATGGACCTACAGGGTATTATGCTACATTAAATCTAAAAAACAAAACAGAAACAGATTCATATATACAGGTAACAAACTGTTGGTTACTGGACAGGGGAATGGGAGTGGGAGTTGAGGGGGGTGGGCAAAATAGATGAAAAGGATTAAGAAGTACAAAATTCCAGTTATAAAACAGTCATGGGGATGTCACATATGGGAACACAGTCAATAATTTGTAGTAACTTGGATGGTGACAGATGATAACTGGACTTGCCATGGGAATTACTCACAATGTATAAAGATACTAAAACAACAACAACAAAAAATGGAATCACTATAATATATACCTAAAAACTAAAAGGATACTGTATGCCAATTCTACTTCAATTAAAGAGAGGTCAGGAGGTATCAGTAAAAGCAAAGGTCAGAGACAACCATAAGAGGAACAAACCAACAGTGTCTGAACAATAAAGTTTATTGTAGTAAAATTCAGAATAATTATGTTGCCTTTAAAGATGATGGCTAGTGGGGATGTTTTATGAGCTTCTCAATTGTGACTAAAAACTTTCACACGGAACTGGAGAACTCAGCTTTGAAAAGAAAAATGGATAATGAAAGATTAATGTAATGGCAAAATTTTAATAAGCAAATTAACTTCTAAACTGATATGCCATGGTTTCTAACCACCTCACCTAAAAGAGTTTATCTTTCATACACAAAAATACTACTACATATTATAGTCTGTGAAAACTCAAATATGATATATAATAGTCTCAAATATAACATATCTAAAACAAAAATCTTGATGTTCTTTTCCTATTTAGACCTACTTCTCCAATCTTTCTTAACTCAGTTAATAGTACTATTATTAAAGTTAAGCAATAGGATCCTCCTTGTTTCTCTTTTCCATCTCATTAAATTTAATTCAAAAGTAAATCCTACTGGCTCTATCTTCAAAATATATCCCCAGACAGCCAACTAAATGTAATGTAGTGTTGCCTGTAACACTGCAACATTCTGGTCTCCCTTCTTTTACTCTTTCCCCCTGCAGTGTATTCTCTGCAGAGCAGCCAACCCCCCCCCCTCCAGCTTTAAAAGATTTTATTTATTTATTTGACAGAGAGAGACAGCAAGAGAGGGAACACAAGCAGGGGGAATGGGAGCGGCAGAAGCAGGCTGCCCGCTAAACGGGGGAACCCGACGTGGGGTTCGATCCCAGGACCCTGAGATCATCACCTGAGCTGAAGGCAGAACTTAACGACTGAGCCACCCAAGCGCCTCCCCAAAAAATCTTTTGAAAATATAGATCATCATATGACTCTTACCTACTTAAAACCTCTAAAGGCTGTCAACTATTCTTTACCTGACAAGATCTAGTTTTGCCAACCCCTTCAACCATCTCCTACCCTTCTCTCCATTACCATAATCATTTAACAACAGATATTTCTGAGTGTTCTCCTTTCAGGGTCTTTGTTACTAGGCTCTTCCCTCAGGTTATTACATTACATTGACTCCTCTTCATTCTATGAAGGAACCAGCAAAGTGTTTCTTCGTAACATTACTTACTATTTGTTTACTGACTGTTCCTTCTAGCTCATTCCCATAAGAGGAATGATTTTGTTTTCTTGCCATTCTTTCCCTGGCATCAAGAACACAGAGGCACTGTGGAATGAACATTCTCAATGCAAACTGAGATAGAAGAGGCAAGCCCATTCCCTCCACATCCATTACCCATTCTTTTTTTATAAGGGGGGAAAAAAGTCTTTGCTTGAACATGTAATTTAAATAAATGATCTTCGACCATGAAGCAAATAATCCCACAAGAAGACATTATAAAAGATTGATTCCTTACTCATAACCCAGTACTTCTAAATGGAAAAACCTGGTTTTCAAGAATGGAGCAATTAGAAGTCAATGCAAATACATAGCTATTTTCACTGCAAATAGTATTTGAAAGATTTACCAATAACTAAGTCAATAGTTCCTTTGGAAGAAATCAATTCAGCACTATCAGCTGGAACATAAAAAAAAAAAAAGACACCAAAACCTTCAAACAACAGTAAATTTTGTACAACACTAGGGAAACTACTACCTGCATTTTTAATAAGAGTATCTAGCTGGGCTTGAGAATTTAATAATCTAATAAGAAACATATGACTAGGAAAAAAACTCCACTTCAATAAGCCTATTTTACATGCTAGTTTATCTAGCATCATGTGAATTTGGGCAAGTCCTTACAATGAAACACAATTTTAAAAATTAACAACAACAACAACAACAACAACAAAGAACAACAAAACCCAAAAAAACCCCAAAATCAACCTTTCCCAAGTCACGAGAAGTTTTGGGGCATGAGGTTGGCAAAAGATTTAAGTCAGAAGTTTAAAGTCAGTTTAAAGCCTTGAAAAAGTTTAATTGTTAATGTGTTAGGAATTGCTACTTGTACAGAAGGGAGTTAGGATATCCAGAATGCAGTGATACATAAGATCTTTGCTTAGTTACGTGAAGCACAGTATTCTCAATATAGCAGATCTGATCTGATAAAACTTCCTGGATTTTTAAATTCAAATGACAAGAGATTTTACTCTAAGAATGCAATTTTCAACTTTATAAATGTGATTCAGTGACAAAATGGCATTTCGTTAAAAAAAATCAATTCTGAAGTAATTCTTGATGAAAAGTTTCAGTGCCTTGAAGGGAAGTGGGTAGGGGGACAGGTTAAATAGGTGATGGGATTAAAGAGTAGTACACTTGCTGTGATGAACATTGGTGATGTACGGCATTACTGAATCACTATATTATACACTGGAAACTAATACTGCAGTGTATGTTAACTAACTGGAATTTAAATAAAACCTTAAAAGAAAAAGTTTTAATGCCTTCAAATAGGAATGCCCAGAAACAGAACAACTCTAAAAAACATAACTTTCTTCAGATCCCTCAGAGATTCGTGTCTATCCCAAACATGCAAAATACAATCACCCCATCCCAACATCCCCAAAAGTTTCAATCACTCCATCATCAGCTCAAGTCCAAAATGTCATTATCTAAGTTATTCAAACAGACTCTGGGTATGATATACACCATGGGGCAAAATTCTTTTCCACCTGTAAAACTAGAAAACAAGTTACCACTTCTAAAATACAGTAGTGGGACAGGCACAGGATAAATTATGGAGTTTCCCACTCCAAAGGGGAGAAAACTGTAGGAAAAAAGGAGTCACTGGAACCAAGCAATTTCAAAATTCAGAAGGTCAAATTCCATTAGTTTTCAAAACCTGACAATACTGTGGCCTGTGGCTCTACCTTCTGGGCCATTATTCCTTTTTCTTGAAGGGAAGCACATGTTTGTAGCTGAGTAGTACAATCAGCCCATTTCCTACCTATAAAATATTGGAAGTTCATTAGCCTTTCCTCAACCTGTCAGTTCAAATTGGCAGTGTTTCTGCTGACAGAACATTCTTAAAACTCTTCTAGGTCACCTGTATTTGCCAAGAGGATTCACATCATTAGATAAGATGGTCCTACAAAGGACTTTATTCAATCTCTATTTCTGGTTTTTACTGAGTTACTGAGGAGATCCATGAGTCCTGTGCATAATCTCTTCAGAAAGAACAAAAGGTTATCTAGCCATGCTCTTGGATTTCTTTCCAAAGCACATTTCCTGACAATCAGTCTCCTAATTTCTGTGTCTTCTGCTACCTGAATAGACTGAGAATCTCCCAAATTAAGTCCTGGATCTTTTTTGCTTTACAGTTCTTCCCACAATCTATCCCTTTCCTCTTACATTTACATTTACCGGTTATTTACTATAACCAGGCCACAACTTAAATACTTTGTTTGGACATCTCCTCAGCTAAATATCCAACTTCACTGCTTACATCTTTTCCTTTCTATATAAATGTAGGATACAATTCAGCTAGGCTTCCTGGCACTATATAACAAATATCCCCTTTCCTCATTTTCTAATAATATCTTCATTTCCCTTTAACTTCTTCAACATTCCTATTTCTACCAACATACTATTTGTGATGGTACATTATTCCCTCAGAATACAAGTTTTCTCTCCCATGCTCCTAACTTTATTCTGAGCCTTGACCAGCAATGACTTTAAAGTCCATATTTCTACCAATCGTCTATTCAAGGGAGTCTACGCTTCTTCTATCATGTGCCTCAAAGTTCTTCAAGTTTGTATCCATAACCCATTTCCAAAGACATTTCTACAGTTTCAGTTATTTGTTTCAGTAGCAAACCACTTCCTGGTATGAAAATCTTTATTAGTTTCTATGGCTGCTGTAACAAACTACCATAAACTTGGAGGCTTAAAACAACAGAGATTTATTCTCTCACAGCCTAGAGGCAAAGTCTAAAATCACTATCACTGTACTAAAATCAAAGTGTCAACAGGGCCACACTCTCCCCAGAGACTCCAGTGGAGTCTTTTCCGTGGTTCTTCTAATTCTGGGGCTACCAGTACTTCTTGGCTTGTGGTCACATCATTCTGCCTCTGTTTCCTGAGTAGTGGTTAATTCGGCCTGCCCTGGATGCATTCTCTTTAATGCCTCTCTTTGCCTTCACTCTCTTTTGGTTCATTTGTTTCAAAGTTTTATGTCATCAGCTTATATGCCCATATTCTTAAGGAAATATATTAGTAAAATCTGTGGAATCAGAAATTATCAAGAGAAATTTAAATGGGCACATTCTATGTGAAGAAAAAGTAGAAAATTTAGCTATTGTCTTCTGTCTTATTTAACTTCTAGGAAGTGAAGTAATTTTCATATCCACAATAAAAAAACAGAAGTTGGTAAACAAAATACAACTCTGATCATAAAAGTAAAGGGTTTTTAGAGAAGGTCCACTCAGGAAATAGATCAGGCTAAGGATCGTGATCAAAGGTTAACTGTAGTGACAGGAAGGCAATTACCTCCATAACTAAAGACAATCCGTGGTTTTATTTTTATTTTTTTTAAAGATTTTATTTATTTATTTGACAGAGATCACAAGTAGGCAGAGAGGCAGGCAGAGAGAGGAGGGGAAGCAGGCTCCCTGCTAAGCAGAGAGCCGGATGCGGGGCTCGATCCCAGGACTCTGGGATCACGACCTGAGCCGAAGGCAGAGGCTTTAACCCACTGAGCCACCCAAGCGCCCCCAATCCGTGGTTTTAAAGCTACTATATAACAGTTTCCCTCCTCCCTCAAGCCTTTAAATTTTAAAACCTGTTTTATACTCAAATGGAAAGCAGAGTTAAAGATAAATTTATTATTGTTCTTACCTCTACACAGTCAAAATTCTCATCAACTTTAGATGCATATTCAACACGAAACATTGTTGACAGGCTACCAGCAATATAGTATAACAGGATCTTCAAACCCTTGTAACCAAAAGCAGTTTCACTGAAAAGGAGAAAAAGATCAGTAATCTGAGACCCCAGAAAGACTCTTTGCAAAGTCATTACAAAGAATTAGCTCTCTATATAAACAAGTTTAACTTTATGGGTAGTTTCAAGATTTTACCATACTTATTTTAGAAACAAGTACTTGTAATAAAACTGCCTCAGCTTTCCTCATTTATAAAATAAGAGAGGGGCACCTGGCTGGCTCAGCTGGTAGAGCACGTGACTCTTGATCTCAGGGTTGTGAGTTCAAGCCCCACCTTAGGTGGAGAGATTACATAAAAATAAAATCTTCAAAAAAATAGAATACGAGAGAATAATAGCACCTACCTCAGGGACATTGTTTGGGTTACATGAGCAAGTTAATACCTATAAACTGCTTATAATGTTGACCAGCATGTTATACAAGTTAGGTAATAAATGTAATACATCATTGTGGCTGCTTCTGCTATTACTAGTACCAGAAGGCATTTCAAATCAGACACAAGTGGTATGAAACTGGTACCTTGCTAGGCAAGCAGCTAAGATGTAGCTTTGGCCCAGTCTTTCCTGCAGTTTACCACTTGCTTCCATCATCAACATCCAGAGCTGCTGAAAGTGGTAGAAGCACCTATCTAATTACATCACCCTATGAACTCAGAAAGCAGATCTAGAGCTGCTGTTTTTCCAGCCCTGCTCCTTTCAATCCACTTATACTTTGATATTCTCTTTTCTAGCTTAAAAAAGAGTCTTCCAAAATGTGCATCTAAAATATCCAGAATAGGTAAAGCTATACAGACAGAAGGTAGGTTAGTGATTCCTAGGGCTGGGGAGATTAAGGGAGGAAAAAGAGAATGACTACTAATGGTTATGGGAATTTTGGTGGGAATGACAAAATGTTCTGAAATTGACTGTAATGACTGCACAACACAATATACTAAAAATTACTGAATTGTATACTTTAAATAGATGAATTATATGGTAAATTACATCTCAATAAAGCTTTTTTTTTTTTTTTTTTAAAGTGAATTCTGAAGAAGAGTGCCTGAAAGGAGCAGTGTCATTTTCAGATTTCTGTCCAGGCTACCAAAATAAAACATAAGCAGGGTCTATTCCAGGACTCTGAAAGTTATGTGCATAAAAAGCAGTGGCAATGATAAGTAAGATCAAGACCAATGTCATACTTGAGTCATAAGATACACGGTTATGATTATGTGACTGTCACCTGTCTACCTTAGAAGGGGAGTATGTAAGCATTTTTAACGACATGTAAAACAGAATGAATGTACAAAGTACCACTGAGAAGCAATCTGTAAGGCTGGATTCTATGCACCTAAGGAAGAGATTTTAAATAGCAGGAAGAGGAAAGGAATAAAATAAATAGCTCCTTAATGATAGAAATCCCCACAGAAAATATTCTTCTCTTTATAATAAAATAAAACATTTAAAATACGAAAGAAAAAAATACAAAAGGTTCAAATTTTGGCATGAATCAATATGTACTAAAATAGAATTATTAATATTTAAAAGCACATAAAATGCCCAATCCATTAATAATGAAAAATTCTGAGGAAATTTGTTCCATGGAGAAATTGTTAATTTCAAAACACATTAAATAAATATGTGAACAATGCTGAAATAAGACATAAGTACAATAGCCACGAGGGCAATATTTTAAATGTCAACCATGTCAAAACACCCTTTCCTACTACAACAAAGCAGAGTTCCTCGGGAAAATGGCTAACTCCAGTACTAGTAGAGTAAGTAGAAGATCAATCTCGAACATCTTATTGTATTTCATAGTAAAGTGTCCCCCAAGTGATGATGGTTTATCAAAAGGATTCAAAAACTGGTTTGAAATGGGATAATTTGACCATCGTAATTAATAACAGTAGCAGATTATGACCCCTTGGATTAAAAAAGAATCTTTGAGTCTATTCTGAAATAAACAAAGAAATAAATTAGGGGAAAAAGAAGCTCTTCCTTAGAGAATGCCAATAAATGTAGAAAGTATGACAGAGTTAGAAAATCACCATTTTGCCACCACAATAAAAGATTCAAGCAAGAATCATCAACGGATTTAAAACTACTGGGTGAGGGGTGCTTGGGTGGCTCAGTGGGTTGGGCCTCTGCCTTCAGCTCGGGTCATAATCTTGGGGTCCTAGGATCGAGCCCTGCATCGGGCTCTCTGCTCAGTAGGGAACCTGCTTCCCCTCCTCTCTCTGCCTGCTGCTTTGCCTACTCATGATCTCTCTCCCTCTGTCAAATAAATAAAATCTTAAAAATAAATAAATAAAACTACTGGGTGAAAGTCTGATGGGAAATAGGATCTTTTCAGTCTCAGAGTATCTCCCCACAGATTACATAATAAAAGAAAAAACCTTATAGTGCAGAAAACTGACAGACACCTCTAAACTAAGTGATCCAAGTTAATGAACAATGGAACAAATTGATATCATGGACTATCTGATTGTGACAGACTGAGACAGACACATACAACCTCTGTTGTGGTACTACAAAAATGTATATTATCTGAATTTCATCACAAAGAAACAAACTAACGCAAAATGAAGGCTTATAAAAACCTATACCCTATGAAAATGTCCATGTCATGAAAAACAAAGAAAAGCTGAGGAACTGTTGCAGATTAAAGACCAAAGGGATATGACAGCTAAATGCAGTATGTGGGGTGCCTGGGTGTCTCAGTTGGTTAAGCGTCTGCCTTTGACTCAGGTCATGATCCCAGCTAGAGTACTGGGATGGAGTTCCAGCACTGGGATCTCTGCTTAGTGGGAGCCTCCTTCTCCCTCTCCCTATTGCTCCCCCTGCTTGTACTCTCTGTCAAATAAAAAATAAAATCTTAAAAATAATAAAAATAAAAATAAAATGCAATATGTGACTCTACATTGGATCCAAAATGAGGAAAATTGTTATAAAAGAATTATTGGAAACCAACTGGCAAAATTTGAAATGTGGACTATATCTCAGAAAATAGTAACAGCATTGTTAAATTTCCTGAATTTTGGTAATTATATGGTTACTGTCCTTGTTTTTAGGAAATATATACTAAAGAATTTAGGAGTAAGGTATCAAGATATATCTGCAAACAACACTGAAATGGTTCAACAACATACCAACATATCTATATAGGAGAGAATGATTAAAGCAAATAGAACTAAATGTTAACTGGTGAATCTAAATGAAGGATATACAGAGTACTACTCTTTTTTTTTCTTGTAATCAATTAATTAACATACAGTGTACGATTAGTTTCAGAAGTAGAGTTCAGTGATGCATCCGCTGCCTATAACACCCAGTGCTTACATCAAGTGCCCATCATAGAGTACTATTCTTAAAACTTTCTGCAAATAAGAAGTTTTTTCAGCATCAAAAGTTTAAAAAAAAAATGGTAACTAACTATTCTAATAATGTAATAAAGCTATAGGAAATAAAGGAATTGTGCTGAATATCCCAGGACATATCTTTAACATTGCTTTTAAAAATAAATTTCTTGCAGTGCCTGGGTGGCTCAGTCGGCTAAGTGCCTGTCTTAGGCTCAGGTCATGATCCCGGGGTCCTGGGATCAAGCCCTGCATCTGGCTCCCTGCTCTACGGGGCAGCCTGCTTCTCCCTCTCCCTCTGCCTGCAGCTCCCCCCTGCAGCTCCCCCTGCTTGTATGCGCTCTCTCTCTCTCTGTCAAATAAATAAATAAAAGCTTTTAAAAATAAATAAATAAATAAATTTATTTTAACTGCTTATTTACTTGTCATAGGAGAACTTGAGCTTTCTAGCTTCAGGAGAGCATATTCTGTACTAAGAGCAGTATAGCAAAGCAGCAGGAAGAAAAAAAGTGGTAATTATAAATATGGGCTTCATAGATTGCCTGAATCTGAAATCTGGTCATTCATATGTCCATAAGCAGCTATTCAATTCCACCAATGTACAATGTAATGAATGATAATGCCATCGCTAAGATCGTTGTGAGAATTAAATGAGCTAATATATCCACAGCACTATGTGATAGGTATTGTACGGTAAACTGGTATCTCAATGTCAAAAATGCCATTCTAATGTCTATTTTAAAGTAAATTACATAAAAAACAGCAAAGAAAATAAAGTCTGACTTCTAGATTAAGAAAAAAAAAAATTTTATTGGCCACACTGATTGGGCAAAGTTACTTACTCATCCCCAAAGAGTTGATGGGTATATTCAGGAAAGAAAGTTCTAATGTCATTCTCAAGATCTTCAGGGAAACGAACTGTTTAAAAGAATAAAAATTATAGAGATATTAAAGATACTAAATTAAAGATATTAAAGGTGACAGGTATTTCCATTTCAAGAATTTCACTATAACTAGGATACAGCCAACAATCCTTCTTACGTAAAATGTCACTTTTCCATTATATGATTTACATTGGATTCTCATGAGACAAATGAACAATGAAAATTAGAATATCACTGAGTGCTGAGCGCTTCAGCATCAAAACCCTACTGATTTTAAGAATCAGAAAACTAGTCATGACAAAGGCATCTGATTTAGTTTTTTACTTTTCTGTATGTTTACATAAAATGCAAAGAATAAAAGAAAACAAAACCAAAAAAGGCACTCTGAGATAAGCAAAGCTACAGCATCAAAAAAAAAAAAAGAAAGAAAAAAAAAGACTAAAAAAGAACGCTATAGGAAACATTCTGAGAATAAGAGTACTCAGAGTTTGTGGGTTTTTTTAAAATAAGATTTTATTTATTTATTTGCCAGAGAGAGATAGCGAGAGGGAACACAAACAGGGGGAGTGGGAAAGGGAGAAGCAGCTTCCTGCCTAGAAAGGAGCCAGATCCAGGGCTCTATCCCAGGACCCTGGGATCATGACCTGAGCAAAAGGCAGCCATCTAAGGACTGAGCCACACAGGTGCCCCAAGAGTACTCAGAGTTTTAAGGAGGCCTTTATCATTACATCATTCTTTATCAGTGCAAGATGGTATTCATGTTGTTCCTAAGGTGTTTTTTTTTTTTTTCCTATTAAAAGTAATGCTGTGGGGCGCCTGGGTGGCTCAGTGGGTTAAAGCCTCTGCCTTGGGCTCAGGTCATGATCTCAGGAGCCTGGGATCAAGCCCCACATCTGGCGCTCTGCTCAGCAGGGAGCCTGCTTCCCCCCTCTCTCTCTGCCTGCCTCTCTGCCTACTTGTGATTTCTGTCAAATAAATAAATAAAATCTTAAAAAAAAAAAAGTAATGCTGTAATGACATCCTTACATACACTATTCTGTACACTTACAAGTATATACAGGATAAGTTCCTGGCAGTAGAAACGCAGAGTAAAAGTACTGAATTATTTTTATAAATATTACTTAAATGCCCTCTAAAAATATTTTAAGAGTTTATATACCCACTAGCAGCTACTTAAGCTCCTTTGCTTCCCATCTCCCCGAGAATATTCTGTAACCTCAACTTTAATTTCTACCAATTTAAGATGGAAATGGGCACCCTGTTACTCATTTGCATTTGAGTTCTGACACTAGACATTTTCCCAAAATAACTTATCTAATGTAGAAAAAAACCTTACCCTCCCCTCACCAAAATCTTTAAATTGAAGAATGAAAAGATAAGTTGTAGGTGAAAAATTTCCAACACTATCCTCTTAGAACAGGTCATTCACAGGGTGCCAAAGTATCATCCAGCAAATTAACGATTTACAGAAGAAAAGATACCTTTTCACTGTAGGGATCTGGCAGTATGACCTTTCCAAGTAATTTAACTTAAAATCACTCATTATAGGATAGATCAACATTGTATGTCTTCTGCTTCAATGCAATATAAAATATACAGACATCATCTATAAAACATTTTCTTACCAAAAATGTTTATGCTAGCTCTAATGCAGCTTTAAATCTTCCAATTTACAAGAACTATAAAGGACAGGGTAACAAGTTAAATACTACCAAAAGAAAACATACAAATCCAGAATGTAAATCTGTTTATTAATTCTACTCAATAACATTACTCTTCCAAATAAACCAATGGTATGGAGAAAAGACTGTTCTGGATTAAAAGAGATTTAAGAAACATTACAGCCAAACATGATGCATGATCCTTGATTGAATTCTGGGTTAAATAATTTTTTTTTTAAAAAGCTACTTAATGGATGCCTGGGTGGGTCAGTCATTAAGTGTCTGCTTTCAGCTCAGGTCATGATCCCAGGGTCCTGAGCCCCACATCAGCCTCACATTGGGCTCCCTCCTCAGCAGGGAGCCTGCTCCTAACTCTGACTGCCACTCCTCTGGTCATCCTTGCCCTCTCCCTCCTTCCCTCTCTCTCTGGCAAATAAATAAATAAATATATAAAATAAAATAAAATAAAAATAAAGCTACTGAAGACTTTCAAGGACAATCAAGAAATCAGAAAACTGGGGCGCCTGGGTGGCTCAGTGGGTTAAGCCGCTGCCTTCGGCTCAGGTCATGATCCCAGGTCCTGGGTTCGAGCCCCACATCGGGCTTTCTGCTCAGCGGGGAGCCTGCTTCCTCCTCTCTCTCTGCCTGCTTCTCTGCCTACTTGTGATTTCTCTCTGTCAAATAAATAAATAAAATCTTTAAAAAAAAAAAAAAGAAATCAGAAAATTATATAACAATGGTAATTATTAATTACCATTAATTTCCATAGGTATGATAATAGAATTGTCATAATTATGGAATTATGGTTATCTATGTGAATATTCATATTAGGACTGTCATGATATTCAGAAATCTACTTTTGGGGCACCTGGGTGGCACTGTCAATTAAGCGTCCAACTCTTGGTTTTAGTTTGGGTTGTAACCTCAGGATCATGAGATCAAGCCCTGAGTCAGGCTCCAAGTTTGGTGCAGAGTCTGCTTGGGATTTCCTCTCCCTCTCTCCCTCTTCCCTGTATGAGCATGTGTACTTTCTCTCAAATAAATAAATAAATCTTTTTAAAAAACTACTTTCAAATAATTTAGCAAAAATATATACTAAAGCAGATATAATAAAATATTAATTGTTGAATTTAGATTTGGATTATTGGTAAGTATTGTTCTATTCTCTCAACTTTTCTTTGTATTAACAAATTTTCATAATGAAAACTGAAACTGAAAAAAACCCTGGGCAAATACAGCAAAATGTTAAGATGTGAAACAGCTAAGTGATGGGATCATGATACTCATTAGCCTGCTCTATATTTTCTGCATGTCTATAATATTACACAATAAAAAAAAAATCCAATATGTCTAGACTTTTTAACCCCCCAAATTTCCCACTACTGATCTCTAAAATTTAAAAATGTTTGGAAGTCTCTAGAAATTATTAAAAATTAATTTCAAACTACTGCTTTTAATATAATATATAGTATTTCAGTATGATGAGTGACATAGAGAAAAAGAAATGTAACAAGTGTAAAAAATACAGTGATAACTATAAGTTATTTCTATAATTATTTCTATAATTTGGATTGGTCTTCTTCCAATACACCTGTCATCTAAACTATTAAGGTTTTACTATTTCAGCATGAAATTTATTCCATAGGTAATAGGAACTAAAAGAAAGAGAAAGCAAAGTGATGCATCTTTCAGCTGAAGTAAAAATCAAATAGCTTAAGGGTAAATATATAGTCAAATATTTATTGTTTGGTTCTGATTAGATTTGGGTGAAAGAATCTAACAGAAATCGTTTAAAACCAATGCTATGTATATTACAAAGGATTTTTTTAGTATAGAATAAATGAAGTTTTTATATTAGTCATTATATTACATGAAAAACTGTTCACTGTACTACAGTTAGCCACATGGAGCAGATTCCTAAAAAGTTGCCCCAAATTCCTGGGACTACACACTGAGAAGATACCCAAGGTTATACTTTACAGAGATTAGACTAAAAGTCATTTCCTCGAAAAGGGTCTTTAAGGTAAAAAGTCCTTGGCCTAGATAAAAGGAACCAACAATTAGTGCTAGGAGGTTAGTCTCTCTTACAGATAAGAAACAAAGATGAATTTTCTACTTTGTTTTTTAAAGATTTTTATTTATTTATTCGACAGAGAGAGAAGACACAGTGAGAGAGGAAATACAAGCAGGGGGAGTGGAAGAGGATGAAGTAGGCTTCCCACTGAGCAGGGAGCCTGATTCGAGGCTCGATCCCGGGACCCTGGGATCCTGGGATCATGACCTGAGCCCAAGGCAGACCCTTAACTACTGAGCCACCCAGATGGCCCTCTACTTTTATTTAAAAACCAAACAAACAAACAAAAAACCTCAGGGCACCTGGCACAGTGGGAGAACACATGATTCTTAATCTTGGGGTCATGAGTTCAAGCCCCACATTAAATGTAGAGCTTACTTGAAAAAATAAAAACAAAAACCCCTCAATACTTACATAACTGTAGTAATTACCACAAAAGAAATGAAACCACATCTCCGTATTTGTCTATTCTGGACATTTCACATAAATGGAATCATACAATATGTGCCTTTTATATCTGGCTTCTTTCTTTTTTCTTTTTCTTTTTTTTTTTTAAGTGGGCTCTACACTCAGCATGGAGCCCAACACAGGGTTTGAACTCAGAACCCTCAGATCAAGAGCCAGAAACTTTTTTTTTTAATTGTTTGTGTATTCCAAAATTCATTGTTTATGTACCACACCCAGTGTTCCATGCAATATGTGCCCTGCTTAATACCCACTACCAGGGTCACCCATCCCCCCACTCCCCTCCCCTCCAAAACCCTCAGTTTGTTTCTCAGAGGTCAGTCTCTCAAGGTTTGTCTCCCCCTAACTTAACCAACTGAGTCACCCAGGTGCCCATGTCTGGCTTCTTTCACTTTGTATGTTTTAGAGGTTCATCCATGTTACAGCATGTACCATTAATTCATTCCTTTTTGTGGTTGAATAATATTCTACTATATGGATATACCATATTTTGCTTATCCAGTCCTCAATTAATGGACATTTAGGATGTTTCTATTTTGGGGTTATTATGAATAATGCTGCTATGAACGTTCCTGAACAAGTTTTTGTGTGAACAGTGTCATATGCCAACACAGGACATATTCATAAGAAGCAGTCACACAGTGTTATTAACCATATTATTAGCTGTCACTTGAACATTTACTGTGTACCAGGCAATTTGCTAAGGATTTTATAAACATTATAGTTAATCCCCACAAGAACTATAAAAGGTAGGCATTATTATTATCTCCATTTCCAGATGAAAAATGCAAAAAAGACTAATTTGCTCACGGACACAAAATAAGTATGGGCTTAGGGCGTCTGGGTGGCTCAGTAGGTTAAGCCTCCGCCTTCTCAGGGTCCTGGGATCAAGCCCCACACCAGGTTCTCTGCTTGGTGGGGCGCCTGCTTCTTCCTCTCTCTCTGCCTGCCTCTCTGCCTGCCTGTGACCTCTCTCTCTCCCTGTGTTAAATAAAATCTTTAAAAAAAAAAAAAAAAAGTATGGGCTTAAGGATGAATCAACCTGACATATATACATGTACGTGAGAACATGTACAGAGTGTGAACTCTCCTGGATATCACAAACATTAAATATTTCTAAATCTTTACAATGCAGTTATGTCAGTAAAGCAAGAGAGCAAGCAAGCAACCCCCAAATCAACCAATAGTAGAAAAATTAAATTACATAAATGAAATAGTTTTAATGTAAATATTAAACATAATGCTATTGAGAAATATTTGGTGACAGAAAACTGCTCATGATGCATTTAGGTGAACAGAACATGACAATATAACCTCAATTTTATAAAAGAGAAATAACATAAAATGAATATATAATTTAAAAAACTAGAAGGAATTACCCCAAATTATAATACAGAAGTACTATTATTCTGAGTGATAAAATTATGGGTAATTTTTATTTCTTATATTCTTATACACTTCCCCAAATTTCCACAAAATATGTATTATTCTAACAGAGGAATATACAATATAAAAAACTATAATAATTTATTTTATTTATTTATTTATTTTTTTTTTAGATTTTATTTATTTGTCAGAGAGGGAGAG
Source organism: Enhydra lutris kenyoni (assembly GCF_002288905.1). Classification (NCBI taxonomy): domain Eukaryota; kingdom Metazoa; phylum Chordata; class Mammalia; order Carnivora; family Mustelidae; genus Enhydra; species Enhydra lutris. Next base: position 68,469,825 of record NW_019154085.1, on the reverse strand, counting down.
AGAGCGAGCGAGCACAGGCAGACAGAATGGCAGGCAGAGGCAGAGGGAGAAGCAGGCTCCCCGCCGAGCAAGGAGCCCGATGTGGGACTCGATCCCAGGACGCTAGGATCATGACCTGAGCCGAAGGCAGCTGCTTAACCAACTGAGCCACCCAGGCGTCCCAAAAAACTATAATAATTTAAAATAATTTTTCTTTTTAGGAGAACCTGTCATTTACATTTTTGGAGAAAAATGGAAGATCAGGGCCCAGAATACTAAATGGCACCTTATCACGAACACAGATCATTGAATCATCTCATTCAACACATTCATTGAATCATCAATGAATCTTCTATTTGAATATAAATCCTGTTGTTTCCACTCCTATATATAGTTCCTATATTTCCTAGTTCTCAGGATCACTTCGGTAATTTCAAGAGGGACAAAATGTGTAAAAGATGATACATTCTACACCGTATGTTAACAAACTGGAATTTATTTATTTATTAAGATTTTATTTATTTAGGGGCACCTGGGTGGCTCAGTGGGTTAAGCCTCTCCGCCTTCGGCTTGGGTCATGATCTCAGGGTTCTGGGATGGAGCCCCACATTGGGCTCTCTGCTCAGGAGGGAGCCTGCTCCCCCACCCCCTGCCTGCCTCTCTGCCTACTTGTGATCTCTGTCAAGTAAATAAATAAAATCTTACAGAAAAAAAGATTTTATTTATTTATTTGACAGAGAGAGAGACAGCAAGAGCAGGAACACAAGCAGGGGGAGTGGGTGAGGGAGAAGCAGAAGCAGGTTTCCCACCGAGCAGGAAGCCCAATGCGGGGCTCAATCCCAGGACTCTGGGATCATGACCAGAGCTGAAGACAGCCACTTAACTACTGAGCCACCCTGGCAACCCCTAACTGGAATTTAAATGAAGACCTAAAAAAAAAAAAAAAAAAAGATACATTCTACATGTCTTATTAGCCCAAAACATTAATTAAGAAATCACCAAGGCACATTAATCAGTTTTAAAGTTTAATAATGCTTAAGTATTTAACATATGTATGATCCATCGACAGGTGCTCATAATGCAGATATAAATGGGTTCCACTTTAGAGATGCTGCCACATATTCCCTGTATCTAACTGTACTCTGACTATATTTAAGTTTATTCATACTCCTGTGTTTTTTTTTTCTTTTAAAGATTCTTCTATTTATTTGAGAGAGAGAGAGAAAGCATGAATGCTTTTAAAATGAGAGGGGGAGAGGGAGAGAGAATCTCAAACAGACTCTGCACTCAGGGCAGAGCTCCACTAGGGGCCTGATCCCAGGACCATGAGATCACAACGTGGGCCAAAACCAAGAGTCGGATGCTCAACCAACTGTGCCACCCAGGCACCCCTTACTCCTGTGTCCTTTAAACAACTAAAATCTGAGTGTTTTGGCCAATACATACTTTCCTGACCATGTTAAACTGCAAAGTTAGTTTAAATACACTATTATAAAATGTAAGGGTGAAGGCAGGTCCTACTATGCTCCTGGCAACATTCCCATCAGCTCCACCAGCCTGTAACATTAGAGGTCTTAATGTTACAATATACTTTAGAAACCATCAGAATTAATCCCATCATAGTCTTTATTCCAGCAAACTTCAGTCAAGTTCCTAGGTTATCCCTTTTTACCTGGATTCTCATCCCCACACAGTATGAAACTACTAATCTAATGCCAATTCCCACGCCACTCCAACTCCCTGTGTCTACTATGAAACTCACAGGTCAATTACCACCAAAATTTTCCATATCCCCAACGGGGAAAACTTAAACAAAGTCTGAGAATTAAATGGTGATAATGTATTGATAAAGTTTTCTAATTTTGATGGTTATATTCTGGCCATGTATAATAATGTCCTAGTTCACAGTATACATTAAAGAGTATGTGGTAATAGTTCATCAAGTCAGCAATTTATTCTCCAATAGTTCAGGGAAAAAAAGGTCTTTGTGTTTTTGTATTTCCGACTTTTCTGTAAGTTTGCAATTGTTTCAAAAACAAAACAAAACAAAAAGGAATGCAGCCCACCAGATCTGCTGCATGTCTCAATCTCCCAAAAATTGGGTTTTAAATTCAAACCCCCCAAAAGCAGCTACTTGGGGGGAAACCTCAAACCTCACTGAATCATGTACTTAGTGTGCATTTCATAGTATGTAAATTGTAATCACTTTTTAAAAAGCAAAAACAAAGTCATCTAACTTTATCCTGTGTCTTCCTCTAGCCGCCCATGTCTCAACTCCACGTGGACTCTGAGCAAAACCAAAAACAGTCTATATGCCATTTTTAATTTCTCTCCTTAATATCTCTTAAATTACTTTTTAAAAGGAGATCCTATGACTCTAACACTTCTCTCATTTAAAAAGAAAAAAAATCAAATCACTAAATCCCAAGAGCCTGTATGTTTTAAGAACTACCAGCAACACCTGACATAGTTCACTACTCCTCCTCCTTCAAGCACTTTCATCATTCGGCTTCCAGACACATCATCCTCCTAAGCTATCCTTCTCAGTCACAGTGGCTTCCTTAATATTCCTTAAACACGTCCAACACATTCCACACTTGCCATTCTTCTGTGTGTTAACACTCTTCCTTGAGATATCTACACTGCTCACAAATTCATTTCTTTTATTATCTACTCAAACATCACCTTAGCGGTAGGGCCTAATCACCCTGTATTTTCTCCATAATACAAATCACTATCTTTCAGGTATTTATGTCTGTTTCTCATAATCAGAATGTAAACTCCATGAAGACAGGAACTCTTTGATACTGCTCTATCTCCAGTGCCCAGATAAATGCTTTCTACATGAGTATGGCTAAATAAGCATTTGGCAAATGGTAAATGAATTTATAAAGACTATCTCAGGAGAACTAACAATATATTTTATTTTAAAAATAGGTTATAGGGCCTTTTAGGAGAATTCAAAACAGTACACTGGAGAGTGAGAGGTCAAGGAAAACAAAACACATTAGTTAGAGACAGGAATGAGAAACTGCGAGGAAACAACAGAAAAATGAGGTAAGAAAAGCAACAAGCAACAAGCAATACATATAAAGGAAATAAAATTGCTAGGTAAAAAAAAATTATACAATCAAGGGCGCCTGGGTGGCTCAGTGGGTTAAGACTCTGCCCTCAGCTCAGGTCATGGTCTCAGGGTCCTGGGTCATGGCCTCAGGGTCCTGGGATCGAGGCCTACATCTGGTTCTCTGCTCAGCAGGGAGCCTGCTTCCTCCTCTCTCTGCCTACCTCTCTGCCAACTTGTAATCGCTCTCTGTCAAATAAATAAATGAAATCTTTAAAAAAAAATTATACAATCAAATCCAAGTATGCACTCTCCAAGAGACATACCAAAAAAAAAAAAAGTTAAAAGTAAATGGAGGGGGGGCGCCTGGGTGGCTCCATCGTTAAGCGTCTGCCTTTGGCTCAGGTCATGATCCCAGGGTCCTGGGATCGAGCCCCACTTTGGGCTCCCTGCTCCGCAGGAAGCCTGCTTTTCCCTCTCCCACTCTCCCAGCTTGTGTTCCCTCTCTCACTGTCTCTCTCTGTCAAATAAATAAATAAAATCTTAAAAAAAAAAAAAGTAAGTGGAAGGGTCAAAAGTGTATCATGCAAACCACAAAACTTGAAAATGCAGTCTAAATTGTGGTAAGGTAAAAAACAATAACAACAACATTAAATGGCATAAGAGGACCTCTTCATAATGATCAAGGTGAATTCTTTCAAGCCTTTACCATTACTTAAATCTAATGCTTTTAAAACTGGTAAGGGTGGAAGTGGGAGAGTAGGAAGGCCAAGAAAAGTAGTCACAAAAAATACAAAAAACTGACCTTCACGTCCCCTGAAAAGTAAGCATAAAGGAGAAAAACACAGACCAAACTCATCTTTAAGTGGTAACGTAAAAATATTTAAAAATGAATTTATTAACATTTCTTGAGATACTTATTTTATAAATGCAAGGATGTTTCAATATACAAAAGTATCATAATATTATCTTAAATATTAAGTATTATAAATATTGTAGCTATTATAACCAAAATTATTTCCATGGAAATAAAAAATGGCACTTGATAAACTCTAATACATGTTTGAATTAAAAACTCTTTGCAAAACAAGAAAAACCATTCTTCAAATTAACAAGCAAAGATCATGTTTAGTGGAGGAATACTAGAACCATTCTCATTAAATTAAGGAACTTTTTTTTTTAAAGATTTTATTTGTTTGACAGATAGAGATCATAGTAGGTAGAGAGGAAGACAGAGAGAGAGGGGGAAGCAGGGTTCCTGCTGAGCAGAGAGCCCGATGAGAGGCTCAATCCCAGGACCCTGAGATCATGACCTTAGTCGAAGGCAGAGGCTTAACCCAGAGGCTTACCCCACTGAACCACCCAGGCACCCCTGTCCTCATTTAACACTGCTCTTTTTTTTTTTTTTTTTTAAAGATTTTTATCACAAGTAGGCAGAGAAGCAGGCAGAAAGAGAGGAGGAAGCAGGCTCCCTGCTGAGCAGAGAGCCCGATGCGGGGCTCGATCCCAGGACCCTGGGATTATGACTTGAGCTGAAGGCAGAGTCTTTAACCCACTGAGCCACCCAGGTGCCCCAACACTGTTCTGAAAGTATTACCCGATGCAGTATGAAAAGAGAACAGGGGCACCTGGGTGGCTGAGTTGGTTGAGCGTCCAACTCCTGATCTCAGGTCAGGTCTTGTTCTCAGGGTTGTGAGTTCAAGCCCATGTTGGGCTCCACACTGGGTGTGGAGCCTACTTTAAAAAAAAAAAAAAAAAGAGAGAGAGAGAGAACAAAGAGGCACATGTATCAAAAACTAAGTGAATTTGTGAAAATGATCAGATGATATGGTTGTAGGCCTGAAAAAAAAAAAAATCACCCAAAGCCACTCCCCAAAAAGTAAGAGAATCCAGTAAAATTATCAGGTGTTAAAAATATATTTAAAAATCCACAAAAACGGGTGCCTGGGTGGCTCAGTTGGTTAAGCCTCTGCCTTTGGCTTGGGTCATGATCTCAGAGTCCTGGGATGGAGCCCCGCATCGGGTTCCTTGCTCAGCGGGAGCCTGCTTCTCCCTCTCCCTCTGCCACTCCCCCTGCTGTGCTTTCTCACTCTCTCTGTATCATATAAATAAATAAATAATCTTTAAAAAACAAAAAACCCCAAACAAAAAAACCCAAAAAGACAACCCAATGAAAAAAATAGGCAAAGGATTTGAATAGATACTTCTACAAAGAAGATATACAAATGGTCAATAAGCACATGAAAAGATGCTCAACATTGTTCTTTAGGCCAATGCAAATCAAAATTGCAGCAAGATATCATTTTACATCTACTAGGAAGTCTATAATAATAATTAAAAAAAAGAAAATAACAAGCACGACAATGATGTGGTGAAACTGGAACGTTGACATGGCTGGTGAGACTGTAAAATGGTACAGCTACTATGTAAAACAATCTGGCAGTTTCTCAAAATGTTAAACATAGAATTAATATACACTCAGTAATTCTATTCTTAGCTATATACTAAAAGAATTGAAAACAGGGATTCAAACAGATACCCATACACTTGTCCACAGTAGCATTATTCACAATTGTCAAAGGTAGAAAAGAACCGAATATCCATCAACAGATGAATAAACAAAATGTGGTATAAATACACAATGAAATATTATTCAGCCACAGACAGGAATGAAATCCTGATAGCTCTACAACATGAAATATTTGCTAAGTGAAATAAGCTGAAAGCATTATGCTAAGTGAAATATGCCACACACAAAAGGACAAATACTGTTGTGATGCCGCTTAAAATATCTAGAACAAGTAAATCCATAGAGACAGAAAAGTAAATCAGAGATTACCAAGGACTGGACGGGAAAAGTGAATGGGGATTTATTGCTTAACAGGTACAAAGTTTCTGTTTGAGGTGATGAAAAAATTTTGGAAATACAAAATTTTGGAAATTGTGAATGCAATTAATGTACCAAACTGTACACTTAAAAATGGTTAAAGTGAGATATAGAAAAAAAGATTCACTCTTTCTACAGTAACCTACCTCAAAGCACAGAATTTCTGTGAAAAAAGTGTGTCTGTCAATCCCTCACACACAAAGTGAAAACAGCCCTCTGTTAGAGGAAGAATCTTGGGATAAACCTTAGTGGAATTATGGATATGCAGTCAAGAGTTCAAGTTACCCCATGTTCCAAGCACAGTGCCTATCACATAGTAAGTTTCATAAACATTTGTCCAGAGAAGGTGAAGGGAGTGAGTTGGGATAGGAGGACTGGAAATAGAAAGGAGGGAAGAAGGAAGGTTGGCTTGAGGAAGCAAGTTATTACTACAACTATAAAGGATTAGAAAGACGACGTAACCCAGTCAGTTTTGGTTCTGTCATGTATATGTAGAACTTGAGTTACAAAGTAACCTGGATTTTGAGGCAGGGAAAAAATATATATTAAAAATTATCTTCCACAGTTTTCTCACACACTATTAATAAAGATGAAAAACATAATAGAAGACATTTCATTTATAATAGCAATAACATAGATGAAATACCTAGATATAAACTCAGTAAGAAATGTTTATCATATATATATAAAGTTTAAAACTCTTAAAAAAGATGGACATAAAAAAGACCTGAATAAATAGAAAAATATTCTTGCTATTAGAAAAACTCAACAATGTAAGGATTTTGATTCCCCCTAAATTAAACCTGATTTAATAGGATCTCAAGTTAAAAAAAAAATTAACAAAAAAATCTTTTTCAAACTTGATAAAATGTTCATCTAGAAGAACAAACATTAGAGAAAACTAGGAAAACTCCTAAAGAGTAACAAGTGGGGACCTAGTCACCCCATATAATTACATTTAATTATAACATTTATTGTAATGGTACACTAATGGCTCAGGGACAAAAAAAAAAAAAAAAAAAAGCCCCAAAAGCCAGCTCAAGTATATATATGATACTTTAATATGATTAAAGAGAAATTTTAAATCATGAATGAAAAGACAACTTAAACTGGCAGGTGGATAATTGGCTAACTCATCTGAGAAAGCAAAGCTGGATTCCCACCTCATGTGTTACACCAAGTTAGACACAAAAATTTCAACTTAGGGGCGCCTGGGTGGCTCAGTGGGTTGAGCCTCTGCCTTCAGCTCAGGTCATGATCTCAGGGACCTGGGATCGAGCCCCACATCGGACTCTGCTTGGCAGGGAGCCTGCTTCCCCCGTCTCTCTCTCCCTGCCTTTCTGCCTACTGTAATCTCTGCCTGTCAAATAAATAAATAAAATCTTAAAAAAAAAAAATTTCGACTTAAAAAAGAAAAAAAATCCAAAAAATATTAGAGAAACAATAGATAAACTGCTTTATAATCTTAAAGTAGGGAGGGCCTTTTTGTTAAACATAAAACAAAAACTCTTATTTGCAATATATGATAAAACAAGGGCTGATTCAGGGTGCCTGGGTGGCTCAATTGGTTAAGTATCTGCCTTCAGCTCGGGTCATGATTCCAGCGTCCTAGGATCAAGCACCGCATCCAGCTCCCTACTTAGCCAGGAGACTGCCTCTCCCTCTCCCACTCCCCCTGCTTGTGCTGTCAAATAAAGAAATAAAATCTTAAAAAGGGGGGGGGGCTGATTCTCTTAGATATAAAGGATATACTTTTCTTAGAATTAAAAATCAGTTTTCATTGTCAAATTAAAAAACAGTTTAAATAATACAGTAAAAAATCGACAGACAATAACAAGTGTTGGCAAGGATGTAGAGAAATTGGAACCTATGTGCACTGTTGATGGACATACAAAATGAAGTAGCCACTATGGAAAACAGGTACGTACACAGCCTTAAACAGGATCCTGGCTTTAGAAAAATAAGTTTATGCATGCACAAACAAAAAGTCTACATACGTATTCTCTCTGTAGTGAGGGGTACCTTCTTTGTCACCTTCTTTATATTTTTGTTATGTTTGTATTATTTTAATCAGCAGAAGCTAACATTTATTGAGAATTTCTAGAAGTCAACCTGTTTATGCACTTTACTTGTACTTAACCTTACATATAATCTTTATAGCCACTATAAAAGTAAGTACTATTAACTTCATTATAAGATAAAGAAACTCAGCCATAGAAAGTGATGGAACCAAGATTCATGTGCATATAACTATTTTTTTAAATAGCTTTACTAAGCCTGGGAGCTCAGCTGGTTAAGTAGACGTCTGCCTTTGGCTCAGGTCATGATCCTGGGGTCCTGAGAGGAGTCCCATACTGGGCTCCCTGATGAGCGGGGAGTCTGCTTCTCCCTCTCCCTCTGCTCCTCCCCACTGCTCGTGCTTGCTCTCTCACTTGCTTTCTCTCTCAAGTAAATAAATAAAATCTTAAAAAAAAGAAAAGAAAAGAAAAACTTTGAGGAATAATTTACATACCACAAAAATTACTTGTTTTAAGCATATAATTCAGTAATTTTTAGTAAATTTAGAATTGTGTGACCATTGCCACAAACTAATTTTAAAATACTGCCATTGTCCCCAAAAGAAATCTCATGCCCATTTGCAGTCATTATTCTCAGTCAGCCTCAGGCAACTACTATTCTATCTTGTTTCTGGATTTGCCTTTTCCAAACATCTCATACAAACAGAATCATATTGTATATGTGGGGGTTTTCTTGCCTGATTTCTTTCACTTAGAATATTTTTTAGTTCACCCGTGTTATAGCATGTATTAGACCTTCATTCCTTTTAATTGTCAAGTAGTATTCCATCATACAGATAGATCATACTTTGTTTATTCTATTACCAGTTGATGGAGATCTGGGTTGTTTTATTTTTGGGCCACTGTGAATAATGCTGCTATAAATATTCATGTACTAATTTTTGTACAGACATATGTTTTCATTTCTCTTGAGTAGATCCCTCAGAGTAGATCTTTTGGATCATACAGTTCATTAAACTTTTTAAGAACCTACCAAACTGTTTTCCAAAGTAGTTGCATCATTTTACATTCCCAATAGCAATGAGTGTCTTTCCACATCCCCACCAACACTACTGCCTACCATTTTTATAATCAAAAGTATAAAGGTAAATACTTTAAAGAGCCTGAGAACACTTAACATGCTGTACTTCCTACATGTAAACTCTGCTAACTCTTAAACATCTACCCATTCCATGACTTAAATGAAGACTGAATAAAATCTGAATGTGTTCAATGCATGCTAAAAACTATACATTTACATGAACTGCTCTTACATAAAATTCTACTTCAAACTTTTAAAAAAGATTATATATGAACACACAATACATACATAACACCACTGAGAAATAGCATACATACCTAATTTTAGTTCAATTGCTGTGTTGGTGTTACATTTGTACTCTGCCAGTTTCTTCTCCACTGCACTCTTGTACTCAACCAGAAATTTCTCCATAGCACCAAATCCTAAGGGAAAGTTTTTAAAACGTCTAGTTGGGAATGGTTTAAATAGTCAAACCTACAAAGAGGGTTCTTATTAGAAGTGGAATAAACAGAAGATTTAAAACATGCTAATAGATCATAAAAGCAACAGACTATCAAAGCACAGGTCATTCTCCATATAATCCTAAATAAATATACTGAGTATAACTGCCTCATTATAAAACAGGAAAAACATCATTTTTGCCAAAGGCTTATGAACTAGGCTTGCTTTACATAAATAAGTAAATCTTAAAATTAACATGACCACTGACATGTCTCTATTTAATAGTAATAAATATTACCTGCTAGGCTTTATATCTAAGTTTTTTAAAATATAAAAAGGGTGCCACTGCTCCACCAAGACACAAGGTGAGAACACCCTTTGATAATTACAATAGCATTTTATCTCTAATACTGGAAAATTTCTACCCAGAGTACTTCAGATCAACCATTAAAAAACTATCAACTGATAATGCAGAGATTATCTCAGGAGGGACACACAAGAAACTGGTAACTGTGGTTATCTCTAGGATAAGAGAGAAGGAGTGGGGACAGGGTTAGGAAAGAAAATTTTCACTGCATTAAAAAAAAGGGTTTTTTAACCATATTTGTACAAAGTCATAAACTATGGGCTATCGGCAACCAAATGATTTTACTACAATGTGGCTACCCATCGATATATGTAATAAATAACTAAAATGGAGCAATCCAGGTAAATTTTTAAGCAAAGATGACAATAAATCTGACAAAATGAACATAAAAATCATAAAAATTCAGGAAAAAGAAGTCATGAGCAGAAGAAACAAAAGAAAGGTACAATGATATGCCATAAACTTTTAAACAAATGGTTAAAAAATACACATACACAGAAAATAGGGAACATTTGAGGTAGTATAGATTAAGTCTGTTGTCAGAATTCCTGAAATGAAATCCAGGCTTCACCACTTACCTATTAGATCTGTGAACTAGAACTAGAGCAGATTACTTGACTCCTCTGACCCTAATTTATAAAATTGAGATAAAAGAACCCATTTAAGGAATTATATATGACATAAGCAACAAAATGTTACTTGTGAAATCACACACTGGCTTAATCCCCACACCCCATGAAACAAGTAAATACTACGCTGGCCCCATTTCATACTAAAACGCTCAGGCTTAGAAAGAGGTTTAATTGCTTAAGTGCACCCAACTTTTGAGTGGTGAGGCAGAGATTCAAATTTAGGTGTAATTCTTACTATATGTACACCGTACACAATACGTATATTCTCCCTCTTTTATAGCACTAGTGTACCCCTAAGATCCCAGAGTCACTATCTGGTAGAAGAATTTTTCTTTATCTGTAGAGCTCACGTGATACCCTGTCTTTGCAGCCCATCCATAGAAGTGTAGTAAGACTACTATGAAGGGCGCCTGGGTGGCTCAGTGGGTGAAGCCTTCAGCTCAAGTCATGATCCCAGGGTCCGGGGATCGAACCCTGCATCACATCAGGCTCTCTGCTCAGCGGGGAGCCTGCTTCCCTCGATCTCTCTCTCTCTCTGCCTACTTGTGATCTGTCTTGTCAAATAAATAAATAAAATATTAAAAAAAAAAAAAGACTACTATGAAGGCACTGCGGAAAGATAAAAGTAGAAACGATCCTTCACTCCAAAAGGTATGTAACTGGGAAAAAGTATATACTCACACCAAAATAATCTTAATACACATACAAAACAGCAATTATTCACTACTAAATGCTGAAAACTGAAGAGACAAAAAAAATAGAATGAACATGAAAATTATAGTATAAAGTACTATGAGAAGTTTAGATGAAGGAAGAATGCGAGAACGATCTCTCTCAAAGAAAACCTAAATCCATCCTAGGAATATTAAAGCGCGAGAGATTAAAAAGCCGATTGCGAAGTCAAGGTTCAAGGGAGAGCCCTAGTGCAGGGCAAGGCAGCAAGCAATGCGCTAGCTCAGAAGTTGGCTGTAGTGGAAGGTGGAGGGAGACCTGGAAGAGGAGGACAACCCGAACATTAAAATCAGCTGGCGGGAACAGAGCCAAACTACTGCGGCTGAGGCAGCAGTGCAAAAAGAGAAACGAGAAGATCAACAGGCCTCAAGGCATCCGGCACCTTACAAGCCAAACCGCGACTCTTTCCCCGGGCTTCTTCGGCCCTCCGCAGGGGCCGAGCTCTCCGCAGAAAGCACAGAACCCAGAGTAGTTGGGGGCGGGGGCACGAACCTCGGCCAACAGGGAGCTGTGCTGAGAGTTCCGTCCTTTCAGGCTGAAGCAAGCCTTCTGGAACCCAGGCTGGAGCCGGAAAGTTCCAGGCGGGCACTGTCACCACGGTCTCGGCGTTCTTTCCCAAACCTACCCGCCCCCTCCCCTTGGTAAACTTTTCCCGGGAACTTACCCGCCATTTCCGAGCTGCGAGCACCCTCGGCTGAGGAAGGACGAATCAACCCGCGCGCTCCCTGGCCGGAAATGAGTTCATTGTTTGACGCATTTCCCCCGCCCACCTCTGGCAGGTCGCTAGCCAATGAGGGGAGGAGATTCCAGGCGCCGGGAGGTGGAAGCACTTCCAGAGGCGGGGCTGATGCCGAGGGGAATGCTCCGACCGTTGCCTAGCCACGGCGACTACCGTCAGCTGCTTTGCAGGCCCGAACCAAGCAGACGGCCGCGCGAGGGGCCATCTATGTTCAGATTCCCGCTGGCTCACCCGTGGAGAATTTCTTTAGGAGTGGATTTGAATGATATAAATACCCTAAAGCTGTTCTCTATTCCACCAGCGAGGTCTCGGAGACTGCTAGAAAAACTTTCCCCTGGGCCAGCACGAACACCCGAGGCCTAGGTTTATGTAGGAAAATAGAGGGATTGAGTTGCAGTAACAGGAGAAATTTACGCTTTTTTTGTTTCTATTTTCGCCGTAAATGCTTGTTTAACGTCGTTTTTCTTTTGTCATGTTTTTAAGCAGTATACAGTGTAATATTTAGGTACTCTGCTTTCACTCCTAGGATTACTAGGCATTGGTGCACGGAAATCGTTACCTAATAAGACCTCAAGTGGCCTGATGTGTCCTACATGTCTCAAGTCCTAGTGGCCTGAATCATGTCACAGGATGCTTCCTGATTTGGGGCTTAGGGCTTGTTAGTACTTAATCACTGTTGAAACTTTTTCGTCCCAGAAGATAAGACATTATTTAGGTATCCATAAATATTCCCACAACGTCGTCTGGACCCTAATTGCCCCGTCTCAACAAATGTTGGTTAATAGGCTTTACAGTGCTATTGCTGGAGCTAAAATGGACCCTTGGAATGATAGTCTAGAACTAACACTCCCCCTCATTTTAGAAATGAGGACATTAAAGCCCAGGAAAAATAAATTGCCCTAGTTCACACTCAGTATACTGCCAATGTAAGAGTCCAGTTCTCCAGACACTCAGCCCAGTATTTGTTCAACAGCATGGAGATGGCCCTCTTGAAAACAAAGATCAGAAAAGGTAGGGAGAATGCTCAGATCTTTCTCTACACCTTAATGAAATACAAGAAATTACCACCCTAATTTTTTTTAAAGATTTTATTTATTTATACCATCCTAATGTTAAGAAGAAAATTGAAATTGGCTATTAATGACAGTATGTATCAAAAAAGGAAACAATTGGGGCGCCTGGGTGGCTCAGTTGGTTAAGCGACTGCCTTCAGCTCAGGTCATGATCCTGGAGTCCCGGGATCGAGTCCCGCATCAGTCTCCCAGCTCCACCGGGAGTCTGCTTCTCCCTCTGACCTTCTCCTCGCTCATGCTCTCTCTCACTGTCTCTCTCTCTCTCAAATAAATAAATAAAATGTTTAAAAAAAAAAAAAAAGGAAACAATTTTTAAAAAATAATCATTTTTTTCAAAATTGCAAGACTCGTTTCTTTATAAAAACACCTTATTTGTAGGTTGGCCAGCTGCTGACCAGTAGTTCCCTTTATAATAAGAAAGTAAGTAAATCTGAAATAGATTAGTCCTGTGACTTTATGGCTAGTTGTAAGGAAGAAATGTAATGAAATCTACATAAGATAAATACAAATAAGAAATAAGGTGAATATGAATAAGAAGTACAATTAAACATATATTGTGTGACTAGCATTTAATATGATCTGCTTACAGAACTGAGGTTATAGGGTTTTTAAAATATTTATTTATGTATTTATTTGTTTGTTTATTTGTTTATTTATGAGAAAGAGAGAGTGCAAGTAGGGGGAGGAACAGAGGGAGAGAGACAAACAGATTCTATGCTAAACATGGAGCCCGAGTTGGGGCTTGAACTCATGACCCTGAGATCATGACCAGCCGAAATCAAGAGTCAAATGCTTAACTGACAGCCACCCAGGCTCCCTGAGGTTAAAGTTTTATATTGTCCTTGTCTTAGAATTGTTCACACATATTTTTTACAATGCCACAGAATATGTGTTTAGGTACAGTCATTCTGAAAGAATGACTTCTTTCAGAAAGGTAGTAAAATTATCAAAAAGAAAAAAGATAGTTTCCTTTTTTGCAGGGTTCCCTCCTCCTTTTTAAATTTTATTTTACCTTGTTCTAAAGGGAACTTAGGAAGTGAATGTTAGCCCACTATGGAATAAAATTTCTTTTCTTTTCTTTTCTTTTTAATATTTATTTATTTGACAGAGATCACAAGGAGGCAGAGAGGCAGGCGGGGGCGGGTGGGGAGGGGAAGTAGGCTCTCTGCTGAGCAGAGAGCCCTATAGATCATGACCTGAGCAGAAGGCAGAGACTTTAACCCACTGAGCCACCCAGGTGCCCCTGGAATAAAATTTCTGCAAAAGGAATATGCTGTCCTTATACAAATGCAAGAGGCAGTAGCGGGCTGTGGGAAGTTCAATGCCCTGCTAGTCTAAGTTCTACTACTTCATGATCCTGTAACCTTGTTTCATCTATTAAGTGGAAATAATACTCTCTTTCCAGTCACCACAACTGGTTGTGAAAAGCAAAATGGAACAATATTTGTGAAAGAGGTTTGTAGACTCTAAAATATATTAATATGAGGTGATAGTAGTATGGTAATATTTATTCTAGAATAAGAGGTTTAGAAAAGGCATTTTTCTCCAAGAAAAAGCCAGATTGCGCTATTAGGAATGAACTAGCAACCACATGTTTGATAAAGGTTCGAGTGCATATAGACTAGTAAATTTTTTCATCCTGTGTTGAAATTTCCACAAAACATGGTATTAAAGAGATGGACGTCAAATAGTGCGTATAGGAAATCTGAGATCTAAAAGGAAAATGAAGATACTTAATGTATCTTTGTTTCAAAATATATCTCTCTTTTCAGGCAATTAACAATAGCTATTTAACTAATTTGTTTAGTTCATAGCACTAATCGGGAGGAGAGGGGGACGATGAGTTTCAATTCCCAGACCAAGTACCCAGAATGCCCTACCCACCTACTTGATTTTCATGAGTTAAAATAAAATAAAAATAGATGTTTATATCAAAAACTATTAGAAGACTAACTTAAAGACACACTTTACCAACAATTTGCACACTCCATTTTGTAACTCTCATACAGTACCCATAGAAATACAAACTAGTACTTTTTGAGAAGTAATTTAACGATTTTAATAAATTTAACATATTTTTAAATTTGTATGTTTTTAAAACTTGTATATCTTTTGAGGTAGCAGTTCCACTTACAAGCATTTATCCTACAAAACTGCCTAAGAATGCAAAGATATATGAACAAAGATGTTCAATGCAGCATTAGTTTTACTGAAAAATTGGAAATAACCTAAACATTCATCAGAAGGGTTTGGTTAATATGTACTGATTTGGGAGAATGTTTACTATATAATAGGTTAAAAAATAAGTTATACAACCTTACAATGTTATGTTATTCATGTAAAAAAATGTGTTTTGATATAAACATAGAAAACATCTAAAAGCATACCTAACAACTTTAACAGTGACTGCCTCTAGAAGGGGGAGTTTGGAGAAGAGAATAATGAGGCATTTAAAAAATTATACACTGTTTGCTTCCTTTAATGAGGCTATGTTGTTTTCTTTCATAATTAGAAACTTAGCATCTTGGGGCACCTGGGTGGCTCAGTGAGTTAAAGCCTCTGCCTTCGGCTGGTGTCATGATCCTGGGGTCCTGGGATCGAGCCCCTCATCGGGCTCTGTGCTCAGCAGGGGGCCTGCTTCTCCCCCTCTCTCTCTGCCTGGCTCTCTGCCTATTTGTGATCTCTGTCTGTCAAATAAACAAATAAAATCTTAAAAAAAAAAAGAAACAGCATCTTTTTGGATGTTTTTGGACATATTTGCTAACTTTTTATCCTCTTCTTTACATTCTATGAATCAAAGAGAAACAGCTTGAGACAAGGAACAGTAGAAAATTAATATTTCTCTTTTTTCATTGTGTCATTATTTACAAGCAAAGATTGGTCAAAATGAGGGAAGAGCACTATAATTGCTTGTACTTGTTTACAAATGACCATCCAGCGAGGCATGATTTACTCTTTGAAACTACAATTTGCAAGAACAGCATTAATTATTTGTGTCTACCTACAGTAATATAATAATGCCTAAGATATTTCATATTCCATGTGAAAATACTGTTTCAAATTATTCTTCTGTCTTAAATTTTTTTGCTGTTCTGTGTTGTTTCTTAATATGGAAAGCTTCAGGGTAGAGGGAAGGTGAAGAAAACTTTTATCAAAGATACTTAGATATTAAAAAATAAGACTGGAAAGTGGTGAAATTATGATTAGAAATATTCATTTTAAACTGATATATTATTTCAGTCATTGTGTTTTTTTTACTGTCATAAAACAAAATTGACCATCTTAATTGTTTTTCTATTTTTTAAAAGACTTTCTTTCTTTCTTTCTTTCTTTCTTTCTTTCTTTCTTTATTTGAGAGAGCACAAGCAGGGAGAGGAGCAGAGAGAGCGAGGGGAGCAGGTTCCCCACTGAGCAGGGAGCCCAGTGTGAGCTCAATCCCAGGACCCTGGGATCATGACCTGAGCCAAAAGCAGATGCTTAACTGACTGAGCCATCCAGGTGCCCCCACCATCTTAATCATTTCTGAACACACAGCTTAGTAGTGTTAATTATATTTGCATTATTATGGAAGCTGTCATTTTAATGGACTGTTTTTCAGCCAACTTCTTTGTGATCTATTTACTCATATTACAATGCACGGCAAGACTCTTAACTTCTATCATCTGGACACAAAAAGTGAGTAGCTTTTATACCAACTATATAATGCCATTAGTTGAATGTTTAGTTCATAAATCCATCCTTTAAATAGTTTAGCTTTATGATAGTGTTTTTTCTAAATTTTTTTATAAATGAGGATTTTGAGGGAATATATATACACATATGTCTACATACATACCTAGATATATATGTATGTATATATGGTTATCAACAAACTAAACCAACCAGTCAGTATGCAAATTAGTAAAATTTAAAGAATTCTGAAAATTTTGCTAGAGGGAATCCAGACTTTAAGGTTTTGTCAATTTCATCAACATAGGGCTCTCAGAGAATCCTTTTGCCAGTCTCTTGAGTGAGCTAAGAGGAAGAAAGGGTCATGCCAACTGGCATCATGCAAAGAGAACCTGCTTCATCAGGTAAGAAGAGTGTGTTGGTAGGGTTAGGATGCATTTAAATAATGAAAGGTTTACTTTTTCATATCATTGTAAAATTAAATTTTGTTGTATATGGGGAAGTTTATGTTATAGATACGGTAGGATTTTTAAACATAGTTTAAGAGAAACTAAAGTACTTTGAATAATATAAAATCAGAACTATAGAGCATAATGATTTTAGAAATCGGGTAATCTAATCACTGCCTTCTTTTTTTATTTGGTAACATACGCATTAAAACTTTTGTTCATATCTCCATATAAATATATATCTAATATATTTTTATTATTCTTCGTTCCTATATTAAATATTACCATTGTTAACCTTTTGGGGTTTTTAAATTTTTTTTAAAGATCTAATTTATTTATTTGACAGAGAGAGAGAGAGACAGCGAGAGAGGGAACACAAGCAGGGGGAGTATGAGAGGGAGAAGCAGGCCTCCTGCTGAGCAGGAAGCCCAATGCGGGGCTTGATCTCAGGACCATGGGATCATGACCTGAGCTGAAAGCAGACACTTAACAACTGAACCACCCAGGCACCCTAACTTTTTGTTTTTTAGACCAAAAAGAATATGAATACTAGTTTTTAATATATCCCACCCAAGTAAATCACCTGTGCACCCCTGAAAATCCCTGACTTCAACCCACATTCTTATTTAAGACTTCTCAGCAAGTTCATGTTAGAGATACTGTTGGTATCTCTGTTTGGTCCTTTGTTTTTCTGCTTTTTTCTTCCCATTCTTACTATTGAAAGGCCTAATTTCCATCATGAAATACGTTACTTTGGAAAGAAAGTCATTGTGTCTGGTACATGATTGACATCTATTAAATGTTTGTTCAATGAATTTGTAGTAATACCATCAAGAACATAAGTTCTCCCCAAAACAGCTAAGCTTCCACTTTTGTTCCAGCACTTCATGGTTCTTGGGATTGGAAACTGCTGTTTCGGAACACCTGGGTGGCTCAGTCGGTTAGGTGTTTGCCTTTGGCTCAGGTCATGATCCCAGGGTCCTGGGATCTATTCCCACATCAGGATCCTTGCTCAGCATGGAGCCCACTTCTCCCCCTGCCTGCTGCTCCTCCTGCTTGTGCACTCTCTCTCTCTCTCTCTGACCAATAAATAAATAGAATATTTGAAGAAAAAAGAAAGGAAACTGCTAAGTTTCTTTGCTTTAAAACATCCTTCAACATTCGAATCAAAGACTAAAAATCACCTTATTGGGTTCAACCCATCCTACCAACATGTGTATAATACAGTCAGTCCTTTCCTTCTTAGTACGTTGTTCTTTGGATGTCAGCAGAAAGTAGTTCCGGCCTAAGGTAGGTAATCAACACAATTGCCAGGAGATGATCATTTGCCAGAGTACATTTATTTCTGGTACAGTGGCTCCAAAGACAAGGTTGTCCAGGACACATGTATTCTTGCAGACGAACCCAAATCATCAGTAGGTCTGGTTTTACCCCAGAAAATTTTAACCTAGATTCTAGCTTTTCCACAGAGTTCTAAAACAGCCTAGCTATTCCTCATCAGCAGCTTACCCTGCTCTTTTATGCTTCCATCTCTACCCTTCAATAAGTTTTGCACCCAAACATTCAATCACTAGATGTAGGCTGCCATCTCCCCAAAGCAAGGTCCTATCAGGAATATACTTACGGAGTTGAAGGAGAGGTACTGGGTAAGCGGTACAGTGGATATAACATCCTTCCTCCTTTTCTCCCTGGGTTTCCCACAACAAACAGCAGCGAACCCATGCTGTTCCCTGCAGCAGCCCCACATTTCACCCCAAGTGAGGCTTTTATACTCCTCTCTCACTTCTCTCCAGTTGGCTTCATTGAGGCCTGTTGTTTATGGGGCCTGCTGTGTTCACTCACCAAGGTAGGCCTCCTTATCACAGAAAGATTGCTTCACTTCCTGATCTGTCCTCCTAGGGGATAATTATGAATCATCACTTTCTCCACTGTTAGGCTTATTTACCTCTTATTGATAACTCCTCCAGGGCTGGAACTATGTTATCTTCATCTCTGAGTTCTTACTTGAAGTGAGAACAAATTCTCTTACCATTTATGAAAGATTTTTATTCAGATGAAGAATTATATTGAATACATTAATATTAAGCTTGCTTATATCCTCTCTTCTTAGGCCTCCTCTCAGGTTTGTTTATCTCCTTCCCTCTCTGTCTGGCCCTTGAGGACAATTCCTGTATAAATGGAATTATCTATTTACTGCAATACTGGGTTGTATTTTCATTTTATGAATTCTTATCTAAAAATCTGAATGTTGACCTAAAAATATGTAATATTCTCATTTAAGAACAAAATACTTGGAGAAATGAAAACTTCTATTTATGAGATGTTCTAAGAACAACAGCAAGGGGTTCCTAATATATTTTTAAAATATTAACAAATAATTATAACATTTTGTTTCATATAAGTTTTATTATGCAAGAATCACAAGAAAGACCAGGAAGAAATTTTCTTTTCAAAAGATTGTGTCTACACATCTGCATTGTCCTTGGGTGTATAGAAGCCCTGCTGAGCTAAATTGTATGTTTCTTTCATTTAATAAAGATTTTTTTTTTGCTATTTTTTCCTTTTCAAGTGGACTTTCAAATTCTTTGAATCTCAGATTTTGAACTTCAGGTTGTTCTTTTGAGCAAAATGCATGGAAGAACTGTAGCAGGGAGATGACAAATGTCCAGTTCTTTCAAATAGTATCAGTATGATTTAATTATCTTAGTTTTGCTTTGCTTTGCATTAAAAAATAAATTAGATAATGTGTTTAAATGCCAAATTTTATTTACAATTTTATTTACTATTAGGAGATTTAATTGTATATGAGCCCATATCTAAGCACAAACGAAAATTGCATAATTATGTATTTAGTATGTCATAACACCTTATCCATCTATTAAAGGAAGATAAGTACTTACCTAAATCATAATTGTGACGGAACAATAAGCTGTAATTTAAAAGGTCATTCTTTAGTGAGCATTGCTTTATTTTTATGCTATCTGATTCATATATATTTTCCACTGGGGTCATATGGGGTTGAGATTTTTAAAAGATAGACAGAAACTTTTTATCTCGTACCAGGCTTGGTTTAAGAAAGCGTTAGGGCATTCCTTGTATAAGATCAATATGTTGTAAACAATTCCAGGAGATTCTTATTCTGCACCAGTGTCCTAAAACATTCTAATATGAGAGGAAGTTTTCATAAATTAGAGTCCTCATACAAATATTAACAATGATGCTATAGAAATTGGAGTGAGAGAGAATAGGTTAGGGTAGATGATTTCACATCAGGTGGGCCTAGAGGAATCTTCACTGGAGGGATCAAAAACATGTTCTCTAAAATATCTCCGCTAGTAACAATTATATGTATGAACTCCCTGCAACCTAGAATGATTGCAGATAATGGAAAAAGTCAAGCATAATACTCAAATTTTAATGGAAAAGGGAGGAACTGAGAGATCTTTGTTTAGTCTTCTTTGAACTACTATGGTGTTAATCTTTGAAAAACAATAACAATGAAAAAAACCAAAAACCAAAAACCAAACCAAACCAAACCAAAACAAAACAAAACAAAAAACCACCCTGATTTACGAGTCCACAGAGGGTGGCCACGTATCTATTATCCAGCATGGATTTATGAAAAGCAATCTTGCTAAATAAACTTATTTTACTTCTTAAATAAATGGCAAAAAAAAAAAAAAAAGAAGAAGAAGAAGAAGTGTTACAGCAGGTTTGGTTAGCTATACAATCATTGCTGACCTTATACAAAATAGTGATATAGAGAAAATTCAATTATCTGCTCCAGGTGTTGTTTAATATACTCAGATTACTCATACATTTGTACTTGCCACATAAATACAATTTCAAGTTCTGATTCATTCACTTGACATTCTATTATAAGCTACATACTACTGTTCCTTTTATGTGATTAAGTTACTAAGGAATCTGAACTTGGTTGAGGTATGAAATAAAATGCTTTGTTTTTCTCTAATCATTGCTCCACTATATTATGTTCCCCCTGAGGAAGATTCCATACTTCCCTGGTATTTTAAGTTATTCAAAGTCTAGCCTATCCTAGTTAAAACTTCATTACTCCATTGTTGTCTACTCCATTGCCGTCTAACTTGTAGCCACAGGGACTTGAAGAAGGGAGTATAGTTAATTTTTCATTCCTTCTCCTCCAAACCCCTATAGATTGGGTTGGGGAATGTCTGGTTCTAGAATATTTTTTCTTTCCTTCTCAAAACAAACTCTTCTGGTGTTGGAGGCTAGAAGTAGGAATAGAGGAGAGATTAATCTAGCTACTTAACTACTCTGTGTTTTGGTTATCTCTGCTTCTCCAGTTGACATTGGCTGCCACCAATGCCCTTACTGTCTCTCACATAGCATGCATTCTTAATTTATTCAGTGAGTTGAAAGGAGCATCCATTTTGTACCAATTCCCTGAAAAGAAGACTCTGGTTCTTCACTGCTTTTGTCTCCTTTGTTAGTAGGCTTCCCTTTAGGATGGAACACTGCAAAAGCAATTCAAGTCCCCATATCTTCCTAGTGTCCTTTGAAGTGTAAGAAATTCATGTATCCTCTCTTGTGTGACAATCAATGTCCCCCCAAAAATGGGTGTACATAACTTATCAACCATCATATCATCATAAGATAATGAGATTTAAAATATTAACCAATGCCAATGCTCTTTATTTATTTTTAAGATTTTATTTATTTGGGGTGCTGGGTGGCTCAGTCAGTTAAGCATCTGCCTTCAGCTCATGATCTCAGGGTCCTGGGATCGAGCCCCATGTCGGGCTCCCTGCTCAGTGGGGAGCCTGCTTCTCCCTCTGCCTACAGCTTCCCCTCCTTGTACTCTTTTCTCTCTCTCTCTCTCTGTAAAATAAATAAAGAAAATCTAAAAAATATATATTTATTTATTTATTTGAGGTGGGGGGTGGGGAAGCACATGTGGGAGAGGGGTAAAGGGAGAGGAAAAGAGAAAATCCCAAGCAGGCTCCATGCTGAACATGGAGCATAACACAGTGGTGGATCTCAAGACCCTGAAATCATGACCTGAGCCAAAATCAACTGACCGAGCCACCTAGGCACCCTTTTGAAACAGAGATAATAACATGAGATAGCTCTACTTCTGTGGTTGTTTTGAGGATAGTACTTGGGATATTGTACTTGGGATATTGTCTGATACATAGTAGGTGTTCAATAGTAAATATTCATTACTATGGGCTATGCATCAGCATCTTGTGAATTTCATTAGCTTAAGTAATCTTTGGGTCATTTACAAGATAATTTTTTTTTTTTTTAAGATTTTATTTATTTGACAGAGAGAAATCACAAGTAGGCAGAGAGGCAGGCAGAGAGAGAGAGAGGAGGAAGCAGGCTCCCTGCGGAGCAGAGAGCTCGATGTGGGGCTCAATCCCAGGACCCTGAGATCATGACCTGAGCCGAAGGCAGAGGCTTTAACCCACTGAGCCACCCAGGTGCCCCTACAAGATAATTTCTGACCTCTGGAGCCGATGACCAGATATCCCAGACTTCAGTGACTTCACCATATTGGGCCTTTTTTGAAAGACTTAATAGCAGGCCTTTAGCAGTCATGCCTCTCTATCTCAATATGCCCCTCAGATTCAACAATTTTAAAGGTGCCTTCTCCAGTTTTGCTTGTCTCTGTATCTGCGCCTACAGGTCTATGTTTTCATCTTAATTTAACGTCTTATAAGAAACGCTTATTCTTAAAAAAGGAAAGTGAGAGAGGGCAAAAGGTGATTTATGAAGATGGTCTTCCCCAGAGCTGTGTATTTTTTCTTTTATCAAACATTTTTTTTTGACTACTGGTATATGCCTAACCCCGTGCTAATTCCTAGAGACATGGAGATTTTTGTTTTATCTTTTCCTCAATTACTTATAATGAGCATCATGCTTAGGGATCTATGTGAGTTCACAGTCTGTTGTAGTATTTTTAAACTGGGCCATGAAATCAATTTAGTGTATTAAAACCAGAAATAGAAAAAAAGGAGAATAATACAGAATAATAAATAGCAGAGTATATTGCATGTAGTGAAGTTTGATATTGCTTCATGAAATTTCTATTTCAGTATGTACTAGGTTGGGGTGATTAAAAATATGTATTTCGTACTCTATATGTCTGTGTCAGTAAAGTTTGAAAACCACCAGTGGAAAAGACAATAAACAAAGAAGTGATTATAACACAGTGATAAATACTATACACAGAATGGGGTCTAATCCAGTCAGGGAAATTGGGTGGAAGATTGTTTTCTGGAGAAGATTCTTGAGCTGTATCTTAAAAGTCCTATTACAATTTCTAGCCAAACAACAGAATTATGTACCTGAGTAGCCATCTTTAGTAATGCAAAGATCCAGCACAGTTTTCTGCAGTGTTTTATTATGAAAAACTTCAAACATATTGAAAAGTTGAATTTTTACAGTGAATTCCCATATATCCCTCAGATAGGTAGCACATATCTCTCCCCGCCGCATTCATCCATCATCCATCCATTTGTCTCTCTATCCATTCATCAATCTTATTTCTTTTACGCATTTCAAAGTAAATTTAAGATAGTAGTATTTTCTCCCCTAAATACTTCATTAGCTAGAATTCAATATTCACAGATTTTTTTTCTTTTGAGGAAAAATTTACACATGATAAAATATATAAAACTTAAGTGTACATTCCCTAAGTTTTGGAAAATACATACACCTCTAATCTAAACCCTAGCAAGACATAGACTATTACCATCACTCCAGATGGTTCCCTCAATTCCTGTCTTCTAAAAAACCTGGTTCTTTTCCCACCATAGATGAGCTTTGTTCTGGAACTTTACATAAATGTAATCATACATTTACACTATATAATTCCATGAAAGGCTTCTTTCACTTAGCATGATACTTAGCATGATACCATGTTCTATGTATCAATAATTTGCTATTTATTTATTTATAAATATTTTATTTATTTATTTGACACAGAGAGAGAGACAGAAGTTAGGCAGAGAGGTAGTAGAGATGCAGGGCTCAATCCCAGGACCCTGAGACCATGACCTAGGCCAAAGGCAGAGGCTTAACCCACTGAGCTACCCAGGCGCCCGCTTTTTTTTTTAATTGCTGAATAGTATTACATTCTGTAGATGTACCATAGTATATCCATTCTCCTATTGATAGACACCTAGGCTATTTCCAGTTTTTGGCTTTTATGAATAAAGTGGCCTTGAACATTCTTGTACAAATCTTTTTATCCACACATATTTTCACCTCTCTTGGGTAAATACAAAAAAGTAAAATTGCTGGGTCATAGTGTGGGTGTATGTCTAGTTCTATAGAACCTGCTAGATCTTTGTCCAAAGTGATTGGACCATTTTACACTCCCACTACTGTGCCTGAGAGCTCTGGTTGCTCCACATCCTTGCCAGCATTTGTTTTCAGTCTTTTTAATTTTAGCCACTCTCGTGGGTGTGTAGTGCTATCTCTTTACTGTGATTTAATTTGCATTTCCCTGATGGCTAATCATCTTGTGTGGTTTTCATATGCTTATTGGCCCTTTGTACATTTTCTTTTGTGAAGTATTTGTTCAAATTTTTTGCCCATTTTTAAGCTAGATTGCTTATTTATCATTGAGTTTTAGGAGTTCCTTATATACTGGAGTATCAGTCCTTTGTTGCATATATATATATGTTTTTTGTTGCATATATATATATATATGTTGCATATATATATATATATACACATTTATTTATTTGAGAGAGAGAATAAGCGGAGCCATGGTGGGGAGTGGAGAAGGAGAGGGAGAAGCAGACTCCCTGCCGACCAGGGAATCCTATGACCCTGGAATGACTTGAGCCAAAGGCAGACACTTAACAGACTGAGCCACCCAGGCACCCTGTTGTATATATGTTTTGCTAATTTTTCTCCTAGAGACTGTGCTTTCCTATTCATTTTCTTAATTCTGTTGTTTGATGAGTATAAATTTTAATTTTAGTGCAATCTATCAATTTCTTAATTTATGGTTATTGCTTTTAATATACTGACTAAAAATCCTTTACCTACCTTTGAATCTCTAAGATACTATTTTATGTTTTCTGCTAAAAGCATTATGATTTTAGCTTTTGCATTTAGGTCTATGATTCATCTCAACTCAGTCTTAGTGTGTATTTTGAGGTGGAGGTTGAAATTTATTTTCTTCCCATGTGAATTTCTGTTTTTTCCAGAGTCATTTGTTGAAAAGACTCCTTGCCCATTGAATTATTTTAGTATCCTTGCTAGAAATCAAATGACTTTATAATTTCATATCTATTTCTGCATTTCTCTAATCTCTTCCATTGACCTATTTATCAATCCTTATACCAGCCAGTACCACACTGTACTGGTTTCTTTAGCTTTATAATAAACATTGAAGTCAGGTAGTATAAGTCCCCTAACTTTGTTATTGTTCAAGTTTGCTTGGATATTCTGAAGCCTTTGTTTTTTGCCTGGCACAATTTTTAAAGTGAAATTTTTTTCTCTACTTTGGACCAGATTCCAAGCATCCTTTCTGGTTGACCTCTAAATAGAGCCTCTAAATAGAAGGGAGGCAAAAGGGACGCCTGGGTGGCTCAGTTGGTTAAGCAGCTGCCTTCGGCTCAGGTCATGATCCCAGCGTCCTGGGATCAAGTCCCACATCGGGCTCCTTGCTCATCAGGGAGCCTGCTTCTCCCTCTGCCTCTGCCTGCCATTCTGTCTGCCTGTGCTCGCTCTCTCTCCCTCTCTCTCTCTGACAAATAAATAAATAAAATCTTTAAAAAAAAAAAAAAAAAAAGAAGGGAGGCAAAAGCCAGATCCAAGTAAATCCCCAGGGGTTGGTAGAGGTGGACATCTCAGGGATTGAGCCGGGTATTTGTTGTCCCAGTTTTATACTTTTTTTTTTTTAAGATTTTATTTATTCATTTGACAGAGAGAGATCACAAGTAGACAGAGAAGCAGGCAGAGAGAGAGAGAGGGAAGCAGGCTCCCTGCTGAGAAGAGAGCCTGATGCGGGGCTCTATCCCAGGACCCTGAGACCACGACCTGAGCCAAAGGCAACGGCTTAACCCACTGAGCCACCCAGGCGCCCCCCAGTTATATACTTTTGATTGGAATGGGAATATGTGGCAAACCACAGATTTTTTTTACTGCATTATTACCTAAAGCTACCTTGGCCTTTGGCATATGCAGAAGGTCTGGTAAATGACTAACAGCAGTTGATGCAGTCAAATATTCTCCATGCTTTGGGAGTCACACTATTTATTTTTCTTATATTTCCTATAGTTGCAACAGTGAGTTTAGTGCAAACACAGGCACTCAATAAATTTTTATTAGCTAAAATTTGGCTCACTCTTAATCATGACAGAGTATGAAAAGAAACATTACAGTTCATTTAGTTCAATTCTCCATCTGATCATAAGGTTTTTCAGTAAATATCAGTTTACACATGACTAGTATAGTGATAGGGCCCTCACAGACTTGAACATCTAGAGCAGTTCATTCCATGAATTCCTTCCCAAATCCATTGAAAAGAAAATGGTTATTGCCTCCACAAGGGAATAAAGAAGACTGTGGTCCAAAAATAAAATCACTGTCACCCCCATCGCATAATTTATAGGACTCAGAGTCCAGCTGTGAGGAAGAGCAGGTTAGGAAGATGTAACTACAAAAGTACAACTATTCCATCTGATTTTTGATACTCCACTCTTCCCTCTCCACCAAAAAGAGAATTTATTTCAATAAGACCAAATGTTCATAGAGGGAGTATAATACTAGTACAATATAGAGAAGTCCTAAAATGTCTAATTTATCTAGTATCTATAAGTGGTTTGGGTTGAAATAATAATTTCTGGCTGATTTTGAGGTCAGCCTATGAAGTAAAACATAATTTGTTCAAACTTGGACACCTAAGACTTAATATTTCTCCTTAGCCTACCCCTTGCCATTTCCCCATAAAGATTCTTAGCAAGGAAGGAGTTAAAGCACATCTTATAAAATGGTAAGTTTTGTAGTATTTCAGTAAAATAAAAAGGACCATTTTATAGTTCTATTAGGTCAAGATCAATATTACTTCAAAGTTCCAGATGTTCAAATATCCTTTGTATGTGTGTGTGCCAAAGTCAGATCATGCTATTTATTTGAAACATTTAAAAAAATATTTTATTTATTTATTTGACAGAGAAAGAGATAGCAAGAGAGGGAACACAAGCAGGGGGAGTGGAAGCCAGGGAAGCAGATTCCTGCTGAGCAGGAAGGCCCATGCAGAGCTTGATCTCAGGACCCTGGGATCATAACCTGAGCCAAAGGCAGATACCCAATGACTGAGCCACCCAGGCGCCCCTATTTCAATTATTTTAAGTGAGATTCATCTTGATGGGAGGCATAAAATGCAGTTTATTCCTCATCATAATGATGGTATATGTACTTTCACCCTAGGAAGAGTTTCACTCCTGGTTTAGTCAGTCAGTCCCTAATGCTCTTCTAGTGTTTATACAGTACCTGGATTTACCTCTTGCAAGATGACATCCATAGTAGCTGTGTGGGATATGGAAACAAGAAAAAAAAATGTATTCGTGTCAGTAAAATAATTGGAGGAGGCTAGAAAATAAACAGAAATAGTATGTTATTAAAAATGGAAGGACGGGGCACCTGAGTGGCTCGGGGTTGAGCCTCTGCCTTTGGCTCGGGTCATGGTTTCGGTCCTGGGATCGAGCCCCCCCCATCGGGCTCTCTGCTCAGCGGGGGGCCTGCTTCCCCCTACCCCTCTGCCTGACTCTCTGCCTACTTGTGATTTTCTCTCTGTCAAATAAACAAATAAAGTATATCTTTTTAAGATTTTATTTATTTATTTGACAGAGATCACAAGTAGGCAGAGAGGCAGGCAGAGAGAGAGGAGGAAGCAGGCTCCCTGCTGAGCAGAGAGCCCAATGCGGGGCTCGATCCTAGGACCCTGGGATCATGACCTGAGCCGAAGGCAGAAGCTTTAACCCACTGAGCCACCCAGGCGCCCCTAAATAAAATATTTTTTTAAAAATGGAAGGATGGCCAGGAGTTGTGGCAGAGCAGGCTCATTGGAAATTGCATCTTGTTTTAATTATTACATTTTAGTTTATTAAGACACTAGACATTAATATAATTCTAACTTTCACCCACAAAGTGACTGGACGGTTTCAAATAAATATAATGTAAGCTGCTCAGGAGTTAGAAACATGTTTCTGCGGGTTTGTCTAGTAAACCCATATTTTGGTTCTGCAGTTGGGGTAGTATATTATTTTCATGGGCAACTACTTCACAAGCAAATGTAAATTCCTGGCTCAGTAAAGCTACATATTGAATCTCTTATTAAATCAATTCTTAAAAGTGACTATTAATGACAATATATTTGCAACTAGTCTTTTAGCCTTTAACTTCCAATTTTGCTTTCTGAAATGTCATTTTCTTTTTTTTTTTAAGATTTTTTTATTTATTTGACAGAGAGATCACAAGTAGGCAGAGAGGTAGGCAGATAGAAATGGGGAAGCAGGCTCCCTGCTGAGCAGAGAACTCAATGTGGGGCTCAATCCCAGGACCCTGAGATCATGACCTGAGCTGAAGGCAAAGGCTTAACCCTCTGAGCCACCCAGGCGCCCCTGAAATGTCATTTTCTATAGGCTGTTTTAATTATTATGTTTTCAACTTATGGTTGTTCCCTAGTTTTAAAATTATTTCTTGTTTACAAATGTCATTTGAAATTTAAGGGAAGAGTTATAAATTACTTTATTGGCAAGTATTTTTTTTTTAAACTGAAGTTTTGAACTATTTCTACTACCTTTTCTCAAATATATTGTGACTATTATTTGACAGGTTTGTATTTTGGTATTCCATTAACTAATAAGTTTTCCTTCAACCTTGATCATCTGCAATTGAGGCAAAAGTAAGTTTTAATTTGTTTTAACTTTTTTTTAAAAAGATTTTATTTATTTATTTGACAGAGAAATCACAAGCAAGGAGAGGAGGCAGGCAGAGAGAGTCGGGGGGGGGGGGGAGCAGGCTCCCTGCTGAGCAGAGATCCCGACATGGGCTCAATCCCAGGACCCTGAGATCATGACCCAAGCTGAAGGCAGAGGCTTAACCCACTGAGCCACCCAGGTGCCCTTGCTTTAACTTTTGATAATACCTTTCATCAGTCATTATAACAGAAGGATAGATCACAAAGCTTTACAGAATAGGATTTCTAACTCACAGACTTTTGTATTTCTTTAAATACTTAGTTTATTTCCATGTAGTTTATCATTTTAATACCTTTATCCATTTTATTGTTTATTATATTTGGATAGATAAAAAATCTAGCAAAATCCATCTTTATTTTGGGTAGCTGAGCTTTTCTATTTTCTCTGTATATCAGCTTTATTTAGTTTTAAATTATTATATCATCTCCAGTGCAACTAGATTGGCACCAGTGAAGCTCTTGGACTTGCTCAAAGTTCAGCTATTTTTTTTAAATGTATATATATATATATATATATATATATATATAGTGTGTGTGTGTGTGTGTGTGTATCTATATATAAAATATACATATTATATATATAAATTATATATATATAATTTTTCTCAAAGATAGCCTATTTTTTAAAAACAGACTTATTTATTTTAGAGAGAGAGAATACGAATGGGAGAGGCAGAGGGAGAGAGAGAATCTCAAGCCAATTTGGTGGGGTTCGATCTCATGACCCTGAGATCAGACCTGAGCTGAAACCAAGAATCAGAAGCTTAACGGACTGGCCACCCAGGTGCTCTTCACCTATTTTTTTTATTCAAGGAAATTTTCATTGTGTTTGGTGCTTATACCTAGGAATTATTGTGGTGGGCTCTGTTTAAATGTGATGTTGTCTTCCTCTGTAGGAGTTGCCAGTCTGACCCTAAATTTTCACTCCAACAATATAGATTTGGTCAACAACATGTTCCAATAGGAAATAATTCCTTCATTTTAAATAAATGCCTTCCTTCCTTTAAGTACTTGTATTCAAACTGAGGAAATTTGGCTTACTAAACAGATATTCTTCCCTTGTAAAGTTATGTAAAATAAACATTTTGAGATTCCTACTTGGAGAAACTTCAGGAAATAAGAGAAAACAAAGTATCAGGAGCATAAAGTGCTAGAAGAACAAAATACAAGTTTGTAGATCCTTATGTCCAATAACATTGTTAAAAGAAACTTGAACAAACTGAATAAATGTAATATTTAAATCAATTGTAGCAGGAAAGCTCATTATGGTACTAATGTAGCACTCCTTATCAACAATTTCCATTTGCCCCTCCTCTTTCCTCATTTCTATAAACTTAACTACTTAACACAAATATTATTATTAGTGGGACTGGAGAAAAGGAAAATCTCCTCTTAGATCGAACATTGGAAACTTGAAAAAGGTAGAGAGGGATTAAGAGTTTAAGATAAATCTTATTTGTTAGCTTTTTTTTTTTTTTTTTTTTTTTTTTTTAATAGGGAGTATGCCTGTAGTCACAAACAGAAAAAATATATACTTAAGGTTGGGGTTTAGGGAAGCATCGACCATCTGTAAAATACTAGAGGTTAGGGACTACATATTACTTGTTTTCTATTTTTTACAAGCAGGACTATGTCTAGCATATAATAGATGCCCAGTAAATGTCTGCTGAGTTAATCAGTCTGTGGTTCAATATAGTCAGAATGGCAAAATTCGGTTTTAGAGACATTATTTTGATTCAAGATAGAGCTACTACTTAGGCAGGACCGGCAATGTTTATGTTGGGCTAAGTGGGGCCAGGATTCAGTACCAGTCCTGTTGAAGAAAAATGGATTAGTTTCCGTATGCACTTGTGCCCTACCTCATTGCACAAAAGATCTAGGTGATTAGGAATGTGGAGTGAACCGACTAATAAAGCTTTACAATAGGACAAGAATTACAAATATATTGAGCATATTCATCTCATGCCAATTTAAGGACACAGTTATTATATTTCCTTAGGTTTTTTCCCTGGGTGCACGGTCGCCCCTCTTTTATATTGTCATTATTTGCCATTTGTTGTCATTAATTCATTTATTATTTTTATCATCAAGGGGACATGTCATTCGATCCGTCGAAATCTTGCTTTATCTGGATCCCCAGTGTTCCTTTAAGTCTCAGGAGAAAACGACTTTGGCTGAAGTCGGTGCCCAAAGCCACACCCACTAAGAGGCCTTAAGAAACCTGGGGCTTTCCTGGCGGAGACTCAGCCGTAGGCAACCACGCGGCGCGTCGGAATCCCAGGGCTGGCACTCCAGTCTTCCCCGTGGGAGGCACGTCCTCCCCCCCACCCCCCCAGCTAGGCAGGCCGCCCGCCCGGGTCCAGCTCCCTTTCTGGCTGGGATTCGGGGCCCTCTTCCCGCCCCGCCCCGGGCTCATTTGCATAGGGACGCGCGCGGCGCCGGCGAGCGGGAGGGCGGGCGCGGCCGGGAAGGCGGCGCGCGCGCGCGCCCTGACAGCTCGGCCTTGCTCGCTCACTCGCTCGTCCCCGGCTTCCGAGCACAGCATGGCGGTCAAGGTGACTCCCAACTCTCTGCTGCTGCCTTTATTGCATAAGAGCCATTCCGGGGACCTTGCCTCCAGCCCTTCACCTCCTACCATTTCCTTCGTTGCCTGGTCTTTAGATAGCGTATCCTGGGGCTCCAGCTTTCGGGTGGGAGAGCTGTGTGGGGCTTGGACCCGAGGGAGAGGATGCCCGGCTGGGGGAGGGGAAGGAGGAGGGATTATGAGTTGGAGGGGCTTCGGAGGACCACAGGTTGGTGAAGGAAGAGTAGTGTCCTGCTCTAGGTGCATGGGATTGTGAGCCCGGACTTGGAGGGCATCAGAAAGGGAGTAGGAGGAAGTGGCATGTAAAGCCGGGGATACCTAAGGCATCTCTGTATTGCAGTGGGGGAGGGGGTGAGTAATTGAGTAATTTGGGGCTTTAGTGGGGCCGGGGGCAGTGGTTGGCATTTGTGCTGCAGGTGGCAGGATGTCGAAAGTATTTGGAAACGTTGTCGCAGCTTTCATATTTTAGGTTGGATGGGGAAAGGGAGGAGATAATTATTTTCTGGATTGCTTTACGTGGGGAAGAAAGGCTGCTAGGCCAGGCGATTAATTTGGGTGTTTCAACTTTCCTGTTGCTCTATTCTTGCTGGCCTCTTGATTGGGAGGTGGGTTGTTGCTATTGTTTTGCTAGTGGATGTGGAGTAAAGTAAGAGATTGATCCTCCCTGCCTTCCCTTTCCAGTTAGGAGGAAATGTGGGAGATTTGCTATATATTAAGCTCTTCACACCTGTACTTACCCCCTGTAGTCACAGATTGCCAAATTTGACAGGTGTTATCAGTATTGGTACTTTTGGTTTGTTTTAAACTAATGCCCTTATAAAAGATAAGAGCATTGATTGTTAGCGTCTGAGACCTCTAATCTGAAGAGATTATGTGGTTTCTAGTAAAGCATTAACTGGCTTTTTTTTGTTTGTTTGTTTACAGGTGCAAACAACCAAGCGAGGTGATCCTCATGAGTTAAGAAACATATTCCTACAGGTAATTGGCTTATGTAGCATGATCTTTTATTGGGACAAAAACCGTTGTAAATTTCGTGCTTTTCAGGCCTCAAATTTCAGTATTTTTCTATTTTCATTCATTTTGAAAAACATGGATAGACAAACATAGCTTATAATATTTTATTTAACGTTTGAATAAAGATTTCTTTTACTAAAGTTTGATAAAATACTTTCCCCATAATATTTTTTTAACATGACTTAAAGTATGTCAAGAAGAACACTGAAAAGAATTTCTGACTTCCCTTAAGCACTATGATCAAAATTATATTTCAAAATGTATTGACACTCTTGTGTAATTACTAGGTATGGTGACTAAATTTCTTTCTTGAAAGTTGCAAGTTTATAGTTTTTCTCCTTATAAGTATTTATTTATGTTATTTGTTGCAGAGATAAGAATATTATAGTTATTGTTAATTGTGTGTGTCTTTTCTCCCTCTGCTTATTTATAGTCATCAGCTTTTGAGGTTTTGTTACAAAATGTTACTGTCTACAGTTCTTGCAAGGATCCACCTTCTGCTAAGTTTTTAAGATCAGCAACTTGGCTGTAGACTTAAAAAGTTGGCTTACTTTTTTGTTTTGCTTTCTTTTCTTAAATTTCAGAAGTTCCTCAGGCAGGAAGTTGTACTTAAGAAATAGATGAAAAGGGAG
Source organism: Enhydra lutris kenyoni (assembly GCF_002288905.1). Lineage (NCBI taxonomy): Eukaryota > Metazoa > Chordata > Mammalia > Carnivora > Mustelidae > Enhydra > Enhydra lutris. The sequence goes on along the minus strand of NW_019154085.1, from coordinate 68,436,481 downwards.
ACAAGCTAAGGTGTTCCACCAGATATGGTGTTTTTCTCTGAAATATTCTTCTGAAAACTTTCTATTCTGGACCTGGGTTCTTATATAGAAACTTTGACCTTGGGCCCTGCTGGATATTTGTTTCCTCTGTAAAATGAGAGGTGATCTCCAAGGTTCCTTCCAACTCTAAAAGTCTATGATTCTATATTAGGAACAGATTCTAACATATGCTGATCAGCCTGGAATAGATGACATTTTTATCTGAGGCATGGATTGCTTAAGCTATTGTTGGGGAGGAGGCTGCATAGATGACCATGCATATGTGTAGTTCATGAAAAAGAACTAGCAAAAATTGGAATCTTAAATTTTATAAAATCTGATACAGGGAAGTATCATTTCCAGAACATAAGTAATTGTAATAGAAATGATCTGTTTATGGCTTGAAACCTTTATTCCTCATAAGTGTTCTTGAAAATAGCGGAAAAAAATGTCAGTATTAACTGCAGCGTATGATTATACTTAGTTGTTTTGTGAAAAGTTTGTGTGATATTGTTAATTTTTTCTAGATTAAGTAGGCATGGAAGAAATCAGTTGAAATGATGTATGATGTCATGAAGGTGTCAGAAACACTGGGTTCAATTCCCAGTCCTCCCTCTGATTGTTGTACCTGTAGGCTACCTGTCTGGCCTTCCTGGGCTTCACCCTCTTATTTGGGACTCAGAGGGATGTCGGAAAATGGGGATTGAGGTCCTTTCAGAAAGCCTTAAAAATCCTGTGGAGGGGCCCCTGGGTGGCACAGTCAGTTAAGCGTTGGACTCTTGATTTTGGCTCACGTCTGATCTCAGGGTCGTGAGATCAAGCCCCATTATCAGACTCTGCTTCCCATGGGGAGTCTTGCTTGAGTTTCTCTCCCTCTTCTCTGCCCCTACCCTCTGCTCCCTCTTTCTCTAACATAAATAAATCTTACCAAAAAATCTTGCGGAAAAAAATTCTATGATTCTGCATGGATTTGGTTTTTTGGGGGAGGGAGGATAGAAATATATGGAGAGAGCTGGCACTATGCCTAGCTTTTTTTTTTTTTTTTTAAAGATTTTATTTATTTATTTGACAGATGGAGATCATAGAGAAGCAGGCAGAGAGAGAGGAGGAAGCAGGCTTCCTGCTGAGCAGAGAGCCCAATGCGGGGCTCGATCCCAGGACCCTGGGATCATGACCTGAGCTGAAGGCAGAGGCTTTAACCCACCGAGCCACCCAGGCGCCCCTATGCCTAGCTTTTTGACAACTTTTAAATCTTATCATTATCTTTATTTTTTTTAAAGATTTTTATTTTATTTTTTATTTTTTTAAGATTTTTTTTTAATTTATTTGACAGACAGAGATCACAAGTAGGCAGAGAGGCAGGCAGATAGAGAGAGGAGGAAGCAGGCTCCCTGCCGAGCAGAGAGCTCGATGCGGGGCTCCATCCCAAAACCCTGGGATCATGACCTGAGCCGAAGGCAGGGGCTCTAACCCACTGAGCCACCTAGGCGCCCCAAGATTTTTATTTTTAGGTAATATCTATACCCAGTGTGGGCCTTGGACTTACAACCTGGAGATCAAAAATCCTTGAGGTCAAAAATCGCATGCTCTACTAACTGGGCTGGCCAGGCACTCCCTTATCATTATCTTTTTACACATTATTTTGGATGAGGACCATATTTTATTTTTATATTGAAAAATTGGGGAATTCATAACAGTACATTTAGCACTAGTTATAAGGCATTGGCCCAAGAATTATTGATAGATAAGAGATCATATTTACCTTCAGCAACTAGAAGAGTATACTGTAGTTAGTTGAGCCAATTAGAGGACAGTTACCAAGTAAGATAGCAGATTTTTTTATTCCTTTCTCAAGTACTTCAAACTATAGTTACTTTAAGCTATAGGACATTGTTTAGAAACAGTTTTATTTTAGAAGCATGTGGTTTATTAGTATTTTAGAGATAATAGACAAAAATACTAACTACGTATTTTTTTAAAGATTTTTTATTTATGTATTTGACAGAAATCACAAGTAGGCAGAAGTAGACAGAGGCAGGCAGAGAGAGAGGGAGAAGTAGACTCCCTGCTGAGCAGAGAGCCTGAGATCCGAGATGCGGGGCTCGATCCCAGGACCCTGGGATCATAACCTGAGCTGAAGGCAGAGGCTTAACCCACTGAGCCACCCAGGCTCCCCTAACTACATATTTCTTTAGCATTTACTAAGGATCGTTTGCTGTGTGCTGTGTGTGCAGTTGTATTTAGTTTAGCAGTAGATACCAGTTGAATAATCAAAGGAGAGGACTGAGCATAGATGTGAACGGTAATGGACATGGGACTAGCTCCTCCCTCAGACCCAGTCAATCTCTAACAGGTTGTGGTCGAGGGAGTCAAGAATAATGAAGTCAAATGCATAGACTCTGGTAGAGCAATCAATTTGGCTTACTTGGATCAAAGTGGCTGTAATAATAATGACAATGGCTAACTTTTATTGATCATTCTGTGCTGTACTGGGCAATGGCCTAATGTGTTAAGGGTACTGTATTAATTTTCATAACAGCCCTAGGAGGTAGGGTTAGAGTCCCTGTTAAATAGAGGAAGTTAAACGACTTGGTTAATGTCCTTTAGTCCTTAAGTGGTGGAGGCTGGATTCCAATCAAACTGCAGAATGTATACTCTTATCCATTACACTAAATCACTTGTGGGGTCTCAAAATGGGGGGCAGATAATATTTTGAAAGCTAGAGGTATATGAGGGGCTAGTGGCAGCTGTGTTTGTAAAGTTAAAGGAAAAAAAACCTGGTTACTTAGGTGATGAAAAAAAAGTGCCTTTACACTGTAACTACCTAGAACATTTGGCCAATGAGTTTGGATTTGAAACAGTAGGGAGGCACTATGGGTTTCTGAGTGGGCAAATTGAAGTGGTGAATTCTGATAGCTCTTTGTGTATGTTGGATAAAGTGTGGAGAGGTTGGAAGTAGGTAGGGAGATGGGCTAAGAGGCTATTGAAATAATACATGTGGGAGATAATGACCTGGAGTGGCTGATGGCTGGGGAAATAGAAAGGAAGGACAACACCAGGGACTTTGTAAGGGATGAATCCATTGAATTTGGTGTTAAATGTAAAAGTAAGGGAAGGAGTAGTGAATCTGGATAGATATTGATAAGGCATCCATTTTGGGATTTTTTTTTTTTTTTTGTAGGAGCAGTTTAAGTTGGGTTGTTGGCCCAGTATGTTAAATTTGTCAGGTTTGGGGAGTGACAAATTTGTACAGGTGTTAGATAATTCCTTGTGGTGAGGGGATTAAAAATAAAAGAAACAAGACCAGGAATAAGGGGCTGATTTATAAGTCATATCCATAATTGAAGTGGAAAGGAGGAGGAGGAGAACTAGAGAGAATCGTCCCATGGGAATTTAAAGTAGTTTCAAAAAGATACAAAGATTAAAATATAGGTTATTGTTACTAGTATAATTTGGCTTTGGTAGAATTTTGGGGCCACTTGAGTTCAGGATCATTTGAGCTGTTTAAAGACTACAGAGAAGATTTGATTTTGAATTTTGGAATACAATTGAAAGTTGTTTTTTTTTTTTAAATAAAGACTTTATTCATTTGGGATAGAGAGAGAGTGTATGCGCGTGAGTGGAGGAATGGGCAGAGGGAGAGGAGAAGCAGAGTCCGTGCTGAGCAGGGAGCCTGATATGGGGCTCCATCCCAGGACCCAAAGATTTTTGAGCCGAAGGCAGATGCTTAATCATCTGAGTCACCCAGGTGTCCCTAGTTGAAAGCTTTTCTTTGTAAAGTTTGGATTAACTCTCTAATTCACAAATACTCATTTGTTTTTGTCAATAGCAAAATATTCCTCTTTGAAAGTACTTTAATGGAATTATGTGTGCAAGTTTGTGAGAAGGGCTTTATAAAAATAAAGTGCATTATTATTTTGAATATAGGAAAATACGTTTATTTTTTTCTGTGTTCATTACTTCTCAAATTTTGATGAGCTATGTTTTCTATTTTTAAAAAAAGAACAATAATATTCACTAGGATTCTGTTTTCCCTGTCCCCTACAAGTTCATAAAATTGGAGCACAACAAATGAATTCGTATGTGTTAGATTGTGCTATAATTTTACAACCGGTTGTCAAGCTAAGATCTTACTATCACTACCTTTACAATTGTCATTTCTTGATTTATCTCTTCTTTCACCTCTCTCACCCACACACCATCATTGACCCAGTTTCGCTACATCAGAAATATACAGTAGCAAAAGGAGACAATAGAAGCAATGAAGAGGGAGGTAAGGTGAGGATAACAGGAATGTCATAGGCTGTTTATTATAAACTTGACAAACTTCAGAATGAGAAGTTAATCTAGTCTATGCTTTGTGGCCAAGTAGGTTTATAAAAAACTGTTCTAAGTGAATTGTTTGTCAAGGTCTTTTTTTTTTTTTCAGTTGGTAGACTTTTTATTGTTTATTTATCAATGTATTGGTATGGTAAAAGCAACACATTTGAGACTATATCATTATATATGTTAGACTAGAAACATGCTGCAATATAGAACTCAAGTATTATATCAATCCTGTTTTTTTACTCTCTCTCTTTTTTTAAAGATTTTATTTATTTGAGAGAGAGAGAGAGAGAGCAAGGGCACAAGCGGGGGGAGGACCGGAGGGAGGGGAGAGAAACAGATTCCCTGCTGAGCGTGGAGCCTGACATGGGACTCAGGTCCAGGACCCTGAGATCATGACCGGAACTGAAGTCAGATGTTTAACGACTGAGCCACCCAGGTGCCCCATCCTGTTCTTTTTCTCGTTATTACCAATGTAACAATGAAGATCATATTCCATATAAAAATTAGAAAAATTCGTTTTCTTCTGTGTTATTTTAGAGAAGAAATGGAAGAAGATGCTGCTAATGTAAAGCAGTATGATTCTTCCTTAGGGTTTTTATGATAACATATTTTTAATGGAAAGAAATATCCTCTTATTCAATAAACATTTGTTTACATATTACGTATTTATTTTTTGCAGTAACGTGGAGCTGAGAAGGGAATTAAACAGAGCTTTTAGCAGGAGACATTTCCACTTTGTTGGAGTAGGCATCAGGGCTATGTTTTCAAAAGCATGGAATGTGTACTACAAATGATAGCATCTCCTGAGGCTCAGTGTGGAGCGAAAAGGTGCTCTCACATGGTATTTGTGGAAACAAAGACTCTTTGGAAAGCAATCTGGCAATAGTTTAAAATAGAAAGAAGATACCATTTGAACAAACAGTCCTACATTTGGGATATTTATCCCAGAGAAATAAAAATACTCGTAAGAATATGTATGTACAAGGAGTGCCTGGGTGGTTCAGTCAGTTAAGTGAGCCTTCAGCTCAAGTCATGAACACCGGGTCCTGGGATCTAGTCCTGAATCAGGCTCGCTGCTCATCAAGAGTCTGCTTGTTCCTCTCCCTCTGCCCTACCCCTCTGCTTGTGTGCACAAGCTCGTGCTTTCTGTCTTTCTCAAATAAATAAAATCTAAAAAAAAAAAGAGAGAGAATATGTTTACAAGGTTGTTAGTTGCAGCATGGAGTTGTTCCTTGAGGAAAAAAGGTAGGAAACAAGAGAAATGTTATCAAAGGGGTGTGGTAGAAAAATTAGAATAACCATCCCTGGAAAATTATGCAGAACTAAAAAGAATGAGGCCTATATCAGCTGATTTAGAGAGATTTCCAATGTACTATTGAGATAAGAAAGATGTAATTAAGTGTATATAGCATGATTTTAGTTTTCTAAATGCCATTTCATATATGTTGTATGTATATTTACACATATATATACTTATAGAAGAATTAGGGGAGGGGTGTCTGGGTGGCTCAGTCATTAAGTATCTGCCTTCGGCTCAGGTCGTGATCCTGGAGTCCTGGGATTGGTCTCCATGTTCGGTGAGAGGCCTGCTTCTCCCTCTCCCACACCCCCTGCTTGTGTTCCTGTTCTCTCTCTCTCTGTCAAATAAATAAAATTAAAAAAAAATTATTAGGGGAAAATAAAAACAAAGTATTGATGTACATGTATTAGATTTTTACCAAGTGAATAATTTAAAAAGTAAAAATTTAACAGTTCAGAACCTGAAGTTAAAAGAGGACTTCCCAGACTAAATTGGGTTGAGTAAACCCAGTATGAGACACACAGAAGGGGATCTATAGTTTTCTCAGCCATATTGATTAAGAGTTTTCACCAGTTCTTTAGAATGTAGGCATTGAAGACAATAGCCTTTATCTTTAGTATATTAGCATTTGCCATAAACTATACAAAGTTTTCATTAAAAAAAAGTTTAGGCATTAAAGGCATACTCACATCATAGATTTTATCTTTGAGTCAACTGAAGGATTGAAAAATAACTGAAAAGATGAGAAAATTAGTGTTATTAAATGCCATGTTGTGTTCTACTACCCATCAGTATATATATATGTATAAATAAATATATATATATATATATTTTTTTTTTTTAAAGATTTTATTTATTTGACAGAAAGAGATACGCAGAGAGAGGGAACACAAGCAGGGGGGAGCAGGAGAGGGAGAAACAGGCTTCCTGTCGAGCAGGGAGCCTGATGTGGGCCTCTATCCCAGGACCCTGGGATCATGACCTGAGCCGAAGGCAGCTGCTTAACGACTGATGGGCGCCCTCCATCAGTATATTTTTAATTGTCTACCGTGTGCCAGGTTAGGCATTGTGCTAGGTTCTACCTTTATAGATTTTAAAGATTTTTTATTTTTAAAAAATTATTTATTAGAGAGAGAGTAATGAGGGAGAGCCTGAGAGGGGAGAGGGTCAGAGGGAGAAGCAGACTCCCTACTGAGCAGGGAGTCCAATGTGGGACTTGATACCAGGACCCCAGGATCATGACCTGAGCCAAAGGCAGATGCTTAACCAACTGAGCCAATCAGGTGGCCTTAAAGATTTTTTTGAAAACTTATTTGAGAGAGGTGGGGGGAGGGGGGTAGAAAGCAAGCATGAGTCAGAGGGGATGCAGGGTGAAAGGGAGAGACAGACTCCCCACTGAGCAGGGAGCCAGCAGTGGGGCTTCATCTAGGAACCTCTGATAATGACCTGAGCCAAAAGCAGACATTTAACTGACTGAGCCACCCAGGTGCCCCTACCTTTATAGATTTTAGATAAGAGGATTTCAGTGAAGGTAAAACCTCACATTCTAGGTCACGATGAGACAGACAATAGCAAAGCCCACAGACTTGGAAAAAAACAAAAAGCAGCTGCAGAAGGTGACAAGACTAACAAGGAAGTAAACAAAATGATGGAGAAGGCCATCATTTGTCAAGAGGGTGGTCAGTAAAGACCCCTGAGATTGTGTTATTAGAGATGAGACTAAAAGGTGGGTAGAGAGAATTCTGAACAGAGGGCTCTCATGTCTAAAGGCCTAGATGTAGATAAGGGTTTGGTATTTTTGGCAAACAGAAATGAACCAGTGTGCCTGAAGTGTCAGTCAGTGAGGGAGTGAATGGCCAGTAAGAGATGAGGCTGCCGGAGAGCCTTATCATCTGCGGCCTTGTTTGTAGGCCACAGAAAAGAGTTTGGATTTTTCTTTTAAGAGTGTTGTTTGAAACTGCGGAAGATCTTTCACATTGGAAGTGGAATAATTCAATTTACATTTTGAATAGGTCATATTTAAATAGACCATATTGATCTATTATGTAAACTTCCTTATGTGTTTCTTTGCTTTGTTATGGATGACTGCCTTGATTCTTCCAGTTTAATTTCCTCCTGTCCATGGGGGTGTTAGAATATCTTGAGTGAGGCCTCACTGACTCCTTTTCTTTTTCTTTTCTTTCTTTCTTTCTTTTTTTTTTTAAGATTTTATTTATTTATTTGGCAGACAGAGATCACAAGTAGGCAGAGAGGCAGGCAGAGAGAGGGAGGAAGGGAAGCAGGCTCCCTGCTGAGCAGAAGCCCGATGCGGGGCTTGATTTCAGGACTCTGGGATCACGACCGAGCTGAAGGCAGAGGCTTTAACCCACTGAGCTACCCAGGCGCCCCTCACTGACTCCTTTTCATCTAGGAGACCAATAGCTAGGGCCTTCAAGGGCTTTGTAGTCTGACCTGGAGTTGAGCCCTTATTTGATCCCTTTTTGCTGTATGACTGTAGGTATTTACATTAGCTTTGAAGTCTGTTTGCTCATCCGTCTGAGAAGGGGTAACTACACCTAACACATAGGGATGTTAGAAAGATTAACTGAGGTAATTTGTAAATGATGCCTGACACCTGGAGCTTAGTTCCTGGTTCCCTCCCTTTTCTTCTGAGATAAGATGAAGGTTTTTCTTTTCTTTTTTTTTCTTTTTTTTTTTTTTTAAGATTTTATTTATTTATTTATTTGTCAGAGAGCAAGAGAGAGAGAGAGAGCACACAAGCAGGGAGAGAGGCAGGCAGAGGCAGAGAAAGAGAAGCAGGCTCCCTGCTGAGCAAGGAGCCCGATGCGGGACTCGATCCCAGGACCCTGGGGTCATGACCTGAGCCGAAGGCAGCGGCTTAACCCACTGAGCCACCCAGGCGTCCCAAGATGAAGGTTTTTCTTTCCTGAGTAAGATCTGAGTCCCTTGTCTTTCCCAGGCAACTGTGCTGGACCTATAAAGTGATTAAGATGTTAGTATGTGTTTCTGATTATGAACATGTAATCAGCTAATTGCTCACATTCTTGTGACCTGTACCTGAAGATCTTTACAAATCCCCACATTCAGAAATACCACCATAAGAGGTGACTTCTCTCAAGTTTATAGGTTTTGAGAAAGGATAAAGCCATGGTCTGAGATTGAGAGACTGTGGAAGTTGTGTGCAGAGGTTGTTTTTGGAATCTTCACCTGCTCAGTCTGGACCAGAGAAAGAATAATGGTCCAAGTAGGCTTTGAAATACCAAAACACAGACCTAAAAGAGAGACTTATAATACATTCTTTATGTGTGTAACTTAAAAATCATTTCCCTGTTTTGTCCAGCTCTCTTTTACTTAATATTACTGAAGTTACTGAGGCATCATTCACTGAAACCAGTGCCATGGCCACTATTGGGCTTCTAGAACTGTGTGTGCTATTTCTTACTTACTGAATAACTATCATGTCTCAGGCAATATTGTAAGTATTTTATACAAATCTTTATAGTTAATCCCCAAAACAACTCTATAAGGTAGGAACCATTAATATTCCCATTTTCATCGATGAAAAAACTGAGCCCTAGGAGGGTTAAGTAACTTGCTCAAGGTTATACAGTAAGTAGAAGAGACTTGCTTTATGTATTTCAAAGCAACTCGGCTTTTTTAGTTAATATTATTTGGAGATATGAGTACATATGGTACATATAGAATAATCTCATTCTTTTTTGGTCATTTTTTAAAAAGTCTTTTTTAATTATGGAAAATTTTAAATCTATATAAGTTAGAGAAAATAGTATAATGAATTATCATATATCCATCACTCAGCTTCACCAACTCTTATGGCTAACCTTGCTTCCTCTGTATTGCAGCTGCATTGGGTTATTTTGAAGCAATTCCCAGACATTGTATCACTGCATACACAAATACTCTAGTATCTCTAAAGGTGATGACTCTGAAAACCATCAAACCATAATTTGATTATTCTAGGTAAAAATACTCCTTAATAATGTGGATGTCCACTCAGTATTGAAATTTCCCTGATTGTTTCATTTTTTAAAAAATTTGATTTGTGGGCGCCTGGGTGGCTCAGTGGGTTAAAGCCTCTGCCTTCAGCTCAGGCCATGATCTCAGGGTCCTGGGATCGAGGCCCGCATCGGGCTCTCTGCTCAGTGGGGAGCCTGCTTCCCCTTCTCTCTCTGCCTGCCTCTCTGCCTGCTTGTGATCTCTCTCTCTCTCTCTGTCAAATAAATAAATAAAATCTTAAAAAAAAATTTGATTTGTTAAAATCAGGATCCAAGCCATGTTCATATTACATTACATTTGGTTGATCTGTCTCCTAAATCTAATATTTTCTACTCCCTACCACAATAAAGGTCCTTCTTTCTCTGTGGCAAAAATCTTGCTATTTAATCAAGGCTTACCAACATTAAAGCATTCCGTCCCCCTAGGAGCTGCACCTTGATTGTCAAAAACATGATTTACCCAGGCTTCCAAATATATATATGCTCCTTGTATGTTCCCATGGTTACTTAGACCAAGAGATTGAAGTATTATTTTAAGAACAATACAAATTAATTATGCAACTTAATGTGCCCTGAGAAGCATTCTAGTTTGAGTTATTGAGTTCTCTGGGGTCATTATTTTATTTCCAAGGTTTTTGGCCATTTTGAGAGGAAAATTGTTTTGGTAGACCTAGTTTATTATGGTAGCTTCAGTTGATTTCAGTGATTAACAAGGGTCTTGTACCTCCATGCTGTTAGGAATTGCATTGTTTAGTAGATACTGTAGGACTTGATATAATGGATAGTAAAAATACATTTACTGAAGCAAAAAGAAAAAGAAGTGCATAATATTTCATGGAAACAAGCTGAGTTAGAAAGCAGGTGTTTGGAGAACTTTTTTTTGCAAAATCGAATAGAAGGTTTATTTCTACTGTATGTGAAATATGCAATAGAAAATGCTAATTAAAATTAGATGGATGGGACACCTGGGTGACTCAGTTAGTTAAGTGTCTGCCTTTGGCTTGGGTTATGATCCTGGGGTCCTGAGAATGAGTCCTGCATTGGGCTCCTTGCTGACGGGGGAGCCTGCTTCTCCATCTCCCTGCCACTCCCCCTGCTTGTTCTCTCTCTCTTTCAATCTCTGACAGATAAATAAAATCTTTAAAGAAAAATAAATAAATAGGGACGCCTGGGTGGCTCAGTTGGTTAAGCAGCTGCCTTCGGCTCAGGTCATTATCCCAGCGTCCTGGGATCGAGTCCCACATCGGGCTCCTTGCTCAGCAGGGAGCCTGCTTCTCCCTCTGCCTCTGCTTGCCATTCTGTCTGCCTGTGCTTGCTCTCTCTCCCTCTCTCTCTCTGACAAATAAATAAATAAAAAATCTTTAAAAAAAAAATCTTTAAAGAAAAATAAATAAATAGGGACACCTGGGTGGCTCAGTTGTTAAGTGTCTGCCTTTGGCTCAGGTCATGACCCAAGGGTTCTGGGGTTGAGCCCCATATTAGGCTCCCTACTCAGCGGGAAGCCTGCTTCTTCCTCTCCCACTCCTCCTGCTTGTGTTCCTTCTCTCACTGTGTATCTCTCTGTCAAATAAATAAATAAAATGTTTAAATAAATAAAATAAAATTAGATGGATAAAATTGCCTTTTCCTAATGCATGTGTAGCTGGTTTTAGTAAATACCAAAAATTTTTTGCATCACTAACTAAAATCTTTTAAAAAGTGGCCACACATGTTAAAATTATTTTTTTTATTAAAACATTACTGATGACAGATGAATTCCACATTGTGCTGTTGTAACAGGGTTTGTGTGTCAGGCCTGTTGCAGTCTGCCCCTCATGCAGATTGCTCGTGTAGTGAAAGAGCACACATTCTTGACTAAATTTGGCTTCCATTAGGAGTAAGAGCAGTAAAGTTAAGGACAGCAGGAGGATTAACTTTGTATGCTCGGCTCTTCCATCATTCACGTATTCATTTTTCTATATGGGAAATGCTTTATGTGATATCTGTAACTACCAAACTTTGTGACATTGTCATTTGAGAGTTACTTATATTAAAAGGGTATTAAGATCTGAAAATGTCAGTTCATCTTAGTTGGAACAAAGTCATGGAGCAACAGTGTGTTTTGACTCATGTTACGGCCACGAGTTGGATAAGCAGAGATTAAGCTGGCTAGACCAGTTAGGACCGATGTGGTAAACCCAAGAATTGTGGAAGCCAACTCCACAATTTGGTTTGGAGGAAGATGAAGAGTTACAACAATAATTCCTTCATGTTTGGGCAAAAACAGAATAATTAAATAAGCAAGGAGGGAAACCGGGACCCTATGCTTTTCTGTGTTTCTAAACTTTTTAGAAGAACTACAGTATTTCAGTATGCATTAGTTTTACAATTTCCAAGTACTTTGGTGTTCAAGATCTCATTTTTCCCCTTACATCAAGACAGCTATCTTTCTGTTTTATATTAGAGAAGAGGCTCAGAGAAGCTGTGTTTCACTCAAGAAATCACACAGGGGATTAGAACTCATTTTCTGACCCTGGTTTCAGTATCTGTCATGCCACTGTCTCTGAGCTAGTGTGAGAGTAGGAACTATGTTTTTTGTGATCTTGCATCCTTAGTACCACACGTAGGGTCCAGCACACAATTGGTACTTAATAATTGTTTTTTAAGTGGATGCAAAATAACTGGAAGATTTTATGTTAGCAGATTTTTGGTTTAACTAGTAATGCTTCTAAATATATTACCTTGGTTTTGGTGTGCGTACTTAAAAAGAAAATCTTTGATACACTGTATACTTTTGAAAAAGCAACCAGCTTTATAGTTACAGCAGGTCAGAATTTTTCTTTATGGGGTGCCTGGGTGGCTCAGTCCTTAAGCTTCGCCTTCAGCTCAGGTCATGATCTTGGAGTCCTGGGATCAAGCTCCGAATTGGGCTCCCTGCTCAGCGGGAAGCCTGCTTCTCCCTCTCCCACTCCCCCTGCTTCTGTTCCCTCTCTTGTTGTGTCTCTCTCTGTCAAAAGAATAAATAAAATCCTTAAAACATTTTTTTTCTTTGTAATCTCTGTAAAGTCTTTTAGACATATAAAATATCAAAGGATCTATTTGTCTTTGAACTTAAGCCATTTTAAACAGGCAATTTGATTCATTTAGACTATTTGGGTTTTTTACTCATTTGTGTCATTGAATTTTAAGTTAACCTTCTTTTCCTCCTTACTCAGTAGAAATTTAGGATTTTGTGAAAATTCTTTGTAAAGTCTGCTTTGTAGTAACCTGTGATATAGGTTAAAATTTGGTAAATTGTTAAAGGAGTTACTACTGTCTGACTTACTTTCAGTCAAGTGATACCTTGATATGTTGATCCGTTGGCCTGGTAGGCAAAACATTTCTAGATAACATCATCTCATTTGGAGCTAGAGGTAGTTCAGTGTAAGTACAATAGTGTAAGTATGTGTATCTATATGTGAAACCCTAACATCTTTTATCAGCAATAAATATTCTAATCTTTCATTAGGGTCCATTTTATTTCTCAGTCTTCAGAATGTCAAAACTTTTTCAAGCACATGTGAAATAAATGTAAATTTAAATATTTCTGGAAATGTCAAATCTATGTGCGCTTTTACATTCAAATACTTAAGTTGGATTTGGAAAAAGTTTAATAAAGAAATAAGTCACCTATTTTGTTTGGATGATGTCAGCCACTTCTTGTCAATGTCTTTCATGTGTCCTTGAATTCCTGCCCAAGAAGGATTTACAACTGCTTAAGAGACATCTTTGAAATGGCAAGTGATTAACTCTAAAGTTATTTGGAGTGTGGATACAGTATTTGGTCAATTTCATTTAAAGAAATTTTGGTTCACTCTTTGAAATGACAGTAACAAAATGGAAATGATGAAATGAGTAAGTTAGTTGTCTTATTAAATTTTTAGCATAACTGTTAGCTTGGGAGACCCAAAACTTTGTTTTACATTGCTTTTTATTGTTTTTAGTGTAAATAATGCAAGTCATTTCGGTTAGCAGAGAGAAGTCTTAATACGGCCTCTTAAAAGTTTTCTGACTTCTAGCCTTTTGTGTTACTCAAGGCCATGTTTACTTTGTTTAAAACATTATTATCCAGTCAATTAAAATAAACATTGAAAGTAATGGAGTTGTTTAAAATAAATGGGTCATTCTTATTTTAAAAGTATTTTAAAATATACTTTTGGTTTAAATATATCACCTGTTTTTAAGGTATCTGCTTTTCTTTGTTAACATAATACCTAACATGTTTTAGCATCTTGACTGACTGTGGGTAGATTCTAGTCAGTTCTATACTCCCTCTTCTGTTCTGTCTGTTCAGGCAAACAGACTCACTGACATTGCCAAGTAATTGTCTCTAATTTAATGAGCTAATTAGTTAACTGTCTCCTGCAAAAGTCAAGTACTGACTCCTTTTGGATGAGAAGACTTGTTTTTTTTCCCCCCTCTGAGCTATACACTTTATCTTTCAGTTCAAATCAAGTTAAAATAGACTAGGAGAGTTGGGGAAAACACTAGCAAAATACCTCAGGGTAAGTGATTCTCTGGCATCATTTATAACCCCAGATACTGGCAAAGCCTGTTCCAGTACTTGTCAACAAAAGCATTTGTTTTCCTTGTTGGCGGCTGTGTCCTTGATTTCTGCTAAGGCTGCTCTATTTCCTCATAAAATCAAGAATGTTGTGAAATCCTGGTGATTCTGTAAGTACAGTATACTTTCTGTGTGCGTGTGTGTGTGTTCTGTGTGTAGTGGTGGTAATCCTGGCAGACAAATTCAGGTACTACTTTTAGATATGAGATACCTATGTGGCAAAAAGAAATGGAGAATTAGTTGCCACATTTTGTTAATACTAACTCTGAAATGTTTTCATACTCTTTTTTTGAAAACTGACATCTGATTAAGGAAAGCAAGCAGCTCTCAAACAGTTGTAGAAAGAACAAAGATCTCCATAACCCATCTCTAGTATCTTTTTTTATTTTGCATCTCATGTTAGTTCTTCCTTCTTTTACATTTTCCATAGGACTCATACCTGGGATTCCTTGTCAAAGGACGTGAGCATTCATATAGTTCTTTATATATGATAGGTATATGTATATATGTATTGCTGAATCGCTTTTCAAAATGAATTGGGGAAAAAGCAAGATGTACAGAACAGTATCAATAGTTATCATTTGTGTAAAAAGAAATAGGTAAGAATATTCATGCGTATTTGCATATGTATATATTAGCATGTATATGCATATATCTCATATATGTATAATCATTTATGCATAAAACATCTGGAAGGATATACAAGAAATTGATTGCCTCTGGAGTGGGGTATTGAGTGACTAGGGACCAAGGTGTTAGGAAGACTTTTCACTGTATACCATTTTGTACCTTTTGAATTTTGAACTGTAACATTATGAAAATCATTTAGGAATGCCTGGGTGGCTCAGTCGGTTAAGTAGATGCCTTTGGCTCAGGTCATGATCCCAGGGTCCTGGGATTGACTTTCGTGTCAGCTCCTTACTCAGTGGGAAGCCTGCTTCTCTTTCTGCCTCTCCCTGCCACTAACTGACTGCTTGTGCTCTCTCTCTCTCTGTGACAAATAAATAATTAAAATCTAAAAAAATTTTTTTAAAGAAAATCATTTTAAAAAAGCCATTAGCAAGGGGTGAAAGTACCCATTTTTTTCTTATTTCCACTCCCACCCGCTTGGTTCAGGCTTCATCCTCTTTCACCCGGATCTTCAGTAACGGACACTTGGTCTCCCTGCCCCCAGTCAGTTTCTGTGCTCTCCAGACCATCTTTTCCATTGCCACTAGAGAGAGCACAGGTTAAATCACAGCTCTGTCCTCTAAAATTTTAGTGTCATCCCATGCCCCACAGAATGGAGGTCAGACTATTCAGCTTAGCATTCAAAGTTTTCTATCATCTGGTCTCAAACTGCTTTTTTGGTCTCACCTTCTGCATGTAAATGAATCCTATAGTACATTTTCCATACCATTGTTTGGCACTCATATTCTAGTGAGTTGTTGACTTGTCAATGTCCTTAAATTCTATCTTTAGATTTCCTTGTGTTGATTCCTCTTTTCAGTTGCAGTAGTCTTCCTGACATTGTGCCTCTCCCCACTCCTGCCTATCCTATTCTTAACTCCGTGGTTTTCTGATTTTGGTAAAACATGTCAGATTTTGAAGAACATTGAAGAACAAAGAGCAAAAGAAGTAGTTGATGGGAATTGGTGGAATCCACTCACTATTATGTAGTAGAAAAACATGACTTTATTTTGAGGTGATATTTGTTAGGTGTTTTTGGTAGTACAAGCTGGTAAAAACATGTCTACCTTGGACTACTTCTTGCACAGGCTAACAAAGCATTGGCTGTGATAGCCTCTGTGGTGTGTTTCAGAATATGACAAAAGAAACATTTTTTATTTAATTCTTTCCTTGTTGAAAGAGCTGGTTGCTTGGTTTAGTCAGAATCACAAATGAGAATATTTGAAACACTTAACCAAAAAGCAAACCAATAGTCCTTTGCTTTGATCCTTTCCATCCCTGTCTTGTTTCCCAGAAGCAACCACTTCTCTTAGCTATTTATTTTGGTATTTCCCTTCATGTTTCTATATTGCTATTTCTAGACAGTACTGACTTCCCATGATAGTAGTTGAAGACTTCCTTATACTATGTCCTCCTTCCTTCTCCCTCCATTCCTCTCAGTATGTTTATCATTGTAATTAATACTTGTATCTATATTGTTATGACTATAAATACTATTTATTTTGAGCCAAGTCATGTATTATATTTACTTTTTTTTTTTAAGATTATTTATTTATTTGACAGAGAGAGACACAGTGAGAGAAGGAACATAAGCAGGAGAAGTGGGAGAGGGGAGGAACAGGCTACCTGCTGAGCATGGAGTCAGACGTGGGGCTCGATCCCTAGACCCTGAGATCATGATCTGAGCCAAAGGCAGACACTTAACAACTGAGCCACCTAGGCACCCCTACTTCCTGTTTTTATACAACAAAAATACCTTTTCATAATTTACTTTCTCATAGAGTTAAAAATTACCTAACTTTTTATTTACTTAGCAATTTGTGTACCTAATACCAATCCATTAATTTAACAAATATTTACTGAATGCCTACTGTGTGCCATTATTCTTGGTGCTTGGGATGCAACAGTGAACAGACAATCTATACAAACTAGACAAAGAAAAAAACTAGAACTAGACAAAGATTCCTTCCTTTGTTGGGAGATAAGCAAGAAACATAATAAAGACATAAAGTACATAGTATGTACTTTATCACAAAGTGATAGGTGCCAAGGGGAAAAGAAGAGCAACATAAGGGGAACTGGGAATATTAGTGCAGGCATGGGTTATAACACTAAATAGGGTGATAAGAGTAGATCTCGTTGAGAAGATGACATTTGAACAAAGATTAATACTCCTCCCAATGTTATTTTCCATATAGCCAAATGCCTTGGGTAATTTAACACTCCATTTTTCCTGGTGGCTTTCCTTCTTGGAGTCCTTTGTCTGCTCCCTGCCAGGACCATGGACTCTAGAGGCCTGCAGCACAGTTCTTGTCCGGGTATTTCTCTTGGCCACTTTCCTGGGTTGGATCAGCTGATTCCTGGATCCTACATCTTCCTCTGACTTGGTTCATGCTTCTTTTTGATGGAGTAAATGCTTCTATAGCTTCTTGAGAAGGTACACGATGGGAGAAAGAAGTATTGAGAACATGGATATCTCAAAGTACTTTTATTTTTATTCACTTATTTTTTTAAAGGTTTATCCATTTTAGAGATGCATGAGCAAGGGGAGGGACAGAGGAGAGGGAGAGAAGCAGCCTGCCTGCTGAGTACCGAGCTTGCCATAGGACTTGATCTCATGACCCTGAGACCATGACCTGAGCTGAAACCTAGAGTCAGATGCCCAACCGAGTAAGCCCAGCTAAGTAAGGCACCCCTCAAAGTACTGTTAACCTACTCTTACAACTGATTGAAAGTTTGGCTCAGTTTAGAAATCTAGGCTGGAACTCCTTTATCTTAGAATTTTCAAGGTCTTACTGCACTGTCTTTAAGCTGTCAGTGTTTCTGTTGAGGAATCATTGATGCTTGTGATTCATAATTCTTTATAAGTGACCTTTTTTTTTTTTTTTGGTCTCTGAAAACTTTCAGGATTTTCTCTTTATTCTGGTATTCTGTAATTTTATGATGATGGACCAGGTCCTGGCATGGGTTTTTTTGTTTTGTTTTGTTTTGTTTTGTTTTTTTGGCACTTAGTTTGGCAATTTAGTGAGTGTTTGTATTCTTCAATTCTGGGAAATTTTCTGATATTACTGCTTTGATATTTGATTGAAGTAGCTAAATTGGTCAGCTGCAACCCAAAAGAGGAGAACTTTGGTTCTTTATGTTTGATCATGCCATAGTATATAAAACCCTTAAAATAATGAGGTATTTATTTGATAGGCAGGTATTATTTTTTTCTTTATAAAAATTAATCACATAAAAGAAGAATATTTTTGTTTCTTTTTTTCAGCTATTGGAACATAGAACAAATACCTATGATGGAAGGTCTTCTTTGTCATGCTCTTCTCATTCATTTTAATTTCTAAGGTTTAGTAGTTTGTCCTGCACCCCTCCACCCTCCACCTCCCGCCCCCAGCTCCTTGCTGTTGGGGTGGAAAGCCTTTAGGAGTCTGCAGGTGTCATCTTCTCACTCTCAGGTCTTGGTCACCTCGGCTGCCCTTTCACCTTTCTTCGTCTTTCTCATATTTCTTCTCAAGTATTATATGTTCTGATGAAAAAAAGGGCACATAACAAAATTCACCATTTTAACCTTTTTAAAGTTTGCAGTGCAGTATTGTTTAGTATATTTACAGTGTTGTGTGGCCATTGCCGCCATCTAATTCCAGGACATTTTCATTGCCCCCCCCAAAGAAACCCCATATATGTTTAAGCAGTTACTCTCATTTCTCCCTCCTTCCAGTTCCTGGCAACCATGCCTCTGCTTTCTGTCACTGTGGATTTGCCTATTGTGGACATTTCATTTGTAAAAAGGATCATACAGTCTGTGGCCTTTTGTGTTTGGCTTCTTTAACTTACAATGTTTTCAAGGTTTGCCCATGTTATAGCATGTATCAGTACTTTGCCAATGCTCTTAAATCAGCCTCTGAGTATTTTTCACTATCCAGAGAAAAGTCCTGCATTTGTTATCTTTATTAT
Source organism: Enhydra lutris kenyoni (assembly GCF_002288905.1). Taxonomy (NCBI): domain Eukaryota; kingdom Metazoa; phylum Chordata; class Mammalia; order Carnivora; family Mustelidae; genus Enhydra; species Enhydra lutris. Next base: position 68,417,613 of record NW_019154085.1, on the reverse strand, counting down.
GATTTTGATACTGGCCTTTAATTTACCTTTTCACAGAACATTTTTTTTGGCTACAAGGTGATGTTAAATAATTTTAATTTTTAAGTATACATTATTTATTTTTTAGTATGCCAGTACTGAGGTCGATGGAGAACATTACATGACCCCAGAAGACTTTGTGCAGCGTTATCTTGGACTGTATAATGATCCAAATAGCAATCCGAAGATTGTGCAGCTCTTGGCAGGAGTAGCTGATCAAACCAAGGATGGGTAAGAACCTTTATACATTTTTTGAAAATGAATGTTCTGCAATATCTTACTAAAAAATAGTAAACCCTAAGGTTGCCTATGACCATCTGGAATTTATAAACTGTATCTTTTTCTTAGAAGTTTATAAAAAGTGTCACTTGCTGCCATTATCAAGGATTTGGCATAACTAGCATTTTTTTCTTATGTGTGTTTTTTTTTAAACTGTATTTTATATTGAATCTGAACAAAATGGTTTTCAGATAACTAAGTGTATTTCTTTCATTCATACAAAATATATTGAATACCTACTATGTTTTAGACAATGTTCTAAGGCCTAGAATTACACCAGTGAGCAAACTGATAAATGCAAAAGCAACATACAAATTTAAAAGTAAACTAGAGCATGTTAGGTTACAAGTGCTACGAAGAAGAATAAATCAGGGAAGAATTTAGAGGGTGGTATTTATTCGTCTGTCTACTCATTTATTTGACAACCATTTATTGAAAACACCATTAGCCAGGCCCTGTCGTGCCTTAGTAATATAAGCATAAATAAAATGGGGTTCTTGGTCTTAAGAAGAAACTCATGGCCTAGTGAGAAAGAGGGTACATAAACAAAGAAAATAATACTTTGGGAAGGAGGTGCTATAATAGAAGTATATGAAAGTTACAAAGGACACCCAAGAAAGCAGGGTTAACTCTGTTTTGGGTGATCAGGACAGCATTATGGATGAGGTGATACTAGAGTGAAATCTGGCAAGATGAACGGGGAGTTGCTAGTGGTCTGATAAACAGGGAGGGGAGTTCTAGGAAAGGGAACAGCAGTGGTGTGAAACATCAAGGAGAGTGTGCATGTGTGTGCCTGCGTGTGTATGTGTTTCGGGGAGTGACATTGGGGAAGTTGTATTGTGTGTACCTTGGCTATGGTGTTGTTGCTTTGTTGCTGTTGGAGTTGTGGCTGGAGTGGAACTGGGGACTTTCTGTGCTAAGGTTTGACTGTGTCCTGAAGGCACGTGACTTAGTCTTGGAAGTATTTTTAGCCTGGCAGTGTAGGGGTGTGTGCAGACACAGAAATAGCAAGGCACATTTTACTGTAGCGTCAGTTTACTCAGGGGGAAAAGCTCACCATTTTTATATTAAAATCAAATATTGAACTACAGAGCAAATGGATTAGTTTTATGAATTTCAAAGAGAATTTTGTCGTGCTTTGTGAGTTCCAGGCTACATCCTCAGGCCTTCAAAGGCCCAGGTTCTTTCTCCTACTTGTAGAGGTAGTTGTGTGAAAAACTGGTCAATGAGGAGTTGTTAAAAGTTATTTCTATTACCACAGAAATGATCAGATTTTTAGAAAAATGGTAGGTTGGAGTAGGGCGAGACTTACATGCAGTGAAATACATTTAGGAAACTACTGTAGTTGTTAAACTAGAAATGTTGGTATCTGAGTTGAGTCCAGCATTAGTATTGTATTTATTTGTGTTTTCCCGCAGAACCTAGTATAGTGCATTAGGTCTGCTATGAGTATTTTCTATCTTAAATAAAGATTTTATATAATTTATCAATAGTAGATATTGGGGAACTTACATACTTTTTGTGGCTTGCCTCTAAAAAAGTCAAACCAGCTGGCTCAGTTAGTAGAACATGAAAGTCTTGATTTTGGGGTCATGAGTTCAAGCCCCACACTGGGCATAGAGATTACTTAAATAAGTAAATAAATAAATTTCAAAAGATTCGTCAAATCAGCTGATAAGTTACTATGGGGTATTCAGTCATTGGATTTCTCAGTAGTGATTAGGCAATAATATGTATGAAAGGTATTTTTAATCAGAATTCAGTCTTCAAAATTTTTAAAGGTAACATATACATTTAGATATTTTAGAAATCATTAGAGTATTTATTGTCATTAATTTGGCCTGAGACCTGCTTTCAGAGTACCCGTATCTTTCCAGATGCTTCGTTTGTGACCATCTGCTCTGGTCCATCTCAGTAAGTGTATTTTTTTTTTTTGATGCTTCATGTGGTTCTCCCAGACTCAGTTGCATCATTAATGTGGTTGAGTGGAACCAAAGGTTTAAGCTGCCACAGTAGATCAAAGATGGGTTTTGGCTAGTGAAGTGTATCAAATAATGTTGATAATGTTCACTTAAAAACAAACTTGTTTCTCTTTGTAAAAGGTAAATCTTTTTTCCCCCTTCCCTTCAACAGTAAATCTTTTTTATTTCAGATTTTATTTTATTTATTTTTAAAGAATTTATTTATTCATTTGACAGAGAGAGACACAGCGAGAGAGGGAACATGAGCGGGGAGTGGGAGAGGGAGAAGCAGGCTCCCCAAGGAGCAGGGAGCCCAATGTGGAGCTTGATCCCAGGACCCTGGGATCATGACCTGAGCCAAAGGCAGATGCTTGATGACTGAGCCACCCAGGTGCCCCTATTTCAGATTTTAGAAACTTTTTAATTTTCCGGTTTTCCTCTCTTTGGAATGAGTCAAATTGGGATTGGGTAGGAAATCTGATGCCAAGAGTTAGATCCTAAAAATTAAATGAGTTTATGAAACATTAGATTATTTCTAAAAGCAGAGAAAGGTGGAATTTTCTAGAAGCACAGCAATTCTTTTTTTTTTTTTTTTCTTTAAGAGAGGGAATAGGACAGAGGGAGAGGGAGAGGGAGAAAGAGAATCTTAGGCGGGGCTTGATCTCACAGCCCTAACTAAGATCATGACTTGAGCCAACCAACACCCTGAAACACAGCAATTCTTAACCTTGTATTCATGGCTTGTCTTCAGGGGTTCCTGAACTTGCTGAAACATAATGCAAAAAGAGTGAATTTATATCTGCATTTTTCTGGGGAGAAACCCTAGGTTTTCAGGAGGGGGCTGTCTATGAATTCAAAAAAGGTTAGATATCCGGGTTAATGTTTCTTTAATACTTGTAATTCAAGAGAATCAAAAGCTTTGATATTGTTTAATTTATTCCAAGTAGTCAGCCCTTGCTCGTTTAACATTTAAGGAAAATGAGATCTAGAGAGGTTGATTGATTTGCCCAATAACACAAAATTCTCTTAATTTTTAGTCCATTTTCCTTCTTATAATCTTTTTTTTTTTTTTTAAGTGTTCTTTATTCCCCTCTACTTTCTGTTTCTCACTCCTTTACCCAGAGCAGTGATGAAAGAATAGAGTATTGCAGTTGGTATTTCTTTTTTTATAGCCCTGGGAGATATTTCTTGGTTTTATTGTAGGTTTTTTGTTTGTTTGTTTTTAAAGATTTTATTTATTTATTTGACATTGAGAGACACAGTGAGAAAGGGAACACAAGGAGGGGGACTAGGAGAGGGAAAGCAGGCTTCCCGCTGAGCAGAGAGCCCAAAGCAGGGCTCCATCCCAGTACCCGGGGATCATGACCTGAACTGAAGGCAGACGCTTAACCGACTGAACCGCACATGCTCCTGCACCTTTTTTTTTTTTTTTTTTTAAGATTTTATTTATTTGAGAGAGAGCATATGAGTGGGATGAGGGACAGAGAGAGAAGCAAACTCCCTGCTGAGCAAGGAACACAATGCAGGGCTCAATCCTGGGACTCAGGGATGATGACCCGAGCCGAAGGCAGACACTTAATTGACTGTGCCATGTAGGCAACTCTCTATTGTAGTTGTTCTATGAGAATCTTATAGGTACAGATAATTTGAAATAGCATCACATAACATTGTTTATAATTACCCAAGACCCAATCTCAATTAATAGAACTAATATAGGCAGGTCTAAGTGATTCAGTTAATAAATAAGTGGGAAAAGCAGGTTTAAGAGTAGTGAATACCATACCTTTTTGTGCTCTGGACTCCCCTGCCCCCTGTTCCATGTTTTCTTAGCATGTAAACTGCCCGTTTTCCTCTTCCCCATTCCCTTTGCTCAGATGGATAGTCAAATAAGCAGCAGTGGTTTTGATATAAGAGTTCGCTGTGCAAAGCCATGTAGAAGCAACATTATGTGGTATAAATAGCATGATGGGTTGTCTAAAAGTAAAGGCCATTAGCCAAGTATTTGTGAGATTGTGGCTTAAACTTTGAAAATGGGGTTGTATAATGAAAAGCAAAATCATTTCATGCATCAGATGCAGATTTTGGGAACTATTATTGTGTGATCTGATCTTAAATGTTTCGACAGTTGCTTGTTTGAAACTAACTTCTGGAATTGTAGTTTCTATATTTAGCTCTAGTCGGAATTTCTTCTGGAGGCTCTATTCTCCTCTAATGTATAAAACTATTATTTTCTCTCTGTTTTTCACAACTGTTTTCCTTTAATGTTCTACATACATAAAAGAATGTATTTTTTTTATTATTTATTTATTTTTTTAAAAAAGATTTTTTTTTTTAAAGATTTTATTTATTTATTTGTTAGAGAGAGAGAGAGAGAGCATGAGCACAGGCAGACAGAGTGGTAGGCAGAGGCGGAGGGAGAAGCAGGCTCCCCGCTGAGCAAGGAGCCCGATGTGGGACTCGATCCCAGGACGTTGGGATCATGACCTGAGCCGAAGGCAGCTGCTTAACCAACTGAGCCACCCAGGTGTCCCAAGAATGTATTTTTTTAAAAAGATTGATTTTAAAGACAGAGAGGGAGAGAGCTCTGGGTGGCCAGGAGGTTGGGGTGATAAGGGGCAGAGGGAGAGGGAGAGAGAAACCCAAGCAGACTCCCCATGAGTGCAGAGCCAGATGCAGGGCTCCATCTCACCACCTGAGATCATGACCCAAAAGGAAGAGTTAGATGCTTTACTGACTGTACCAGCTGGCGTTCCAAGAGTAAAAGTATTCTTCATGCATATAGAAAAATCTTTTATGGAGAAATTTTGGTTGTTCTAAAAATTGCAAAATTAACATATTAATATTACGAAATTTGATTAGTTTCCATTTGGTAAATTTAAAAGGAACTTTGTAGAAAAATTTTAAAACATCCAATTCATAAAATACATTATTTCAGAGTTATAATATGAATATATGTTTTTTGTAAAAAGTCAAGCAGTAGTTATGGTAAAAATTGAAGGTTCCCCCTCATCCTCGTTAAAAGAAAACAAACCATTTATTAAAACCATTTATTAAAGTATGAACTAAGCAATGGTTTCTTCACCCCAGTTAGTGGCTTGTGGTTTGCATTTGTTCTGCTTAAGTCTTGGTTAGGACCTTCTAACAATAGGGAATTCTTTGCAGGATATGGGGAGTAGAGCCTTCAAAATTATTCTGGAACATGTTTGCTTCATGTTCACAGATAAATAGGCTATTTCTTGCTTTATGAAAAGTACTGTTACATTATCATGTGGTATAAAATGCCTATGGGCTAAAAATTGATAAGGGGCATATCAGAGAGGCAAAATGGTCCATGCCCCACACCCCCTACTTCTTCCCAGTATTTTATACTGAAAATTCAAATGTTCAGGAAAGTTGAAAGAATTTTACCATGTGCACTTATATACCTACCATATTCTATCATTAACATTTTTCTGTGCTTCCTTTTTTATATATCCCTCTATTTTTCTGTCCATCCATCTTATTTTTTCACACATTCCAAAGTAAATTACAAACATTGATACTCTTTAAATATTTCAGCATGCATATTATTAACTGGATTTCAGTATTTGAGTGATTTCTTTAGATGTAAAATTTACAGACAGTGACAAATATAAAACTTAAAGGTATATTTGCAGAATTTTGATAAATACGTAAACCTGGGTAATTTCAGGTGACTTTTTTATTATATTAAAATATATATAATAAAATAAAATATATATTGTATTAAAATATTATGATAAAATAAATATAATAAAATATATACTAAAATAAAAATACATAACAAAATAAAAATATGTAATAAAATATATAATAAAATAAATATATATAAAATAAAATATAATAAAATATAAGATATAAAATGTATAATAGACATAAATATATATAATAAAATAACAAAAATATATAATAAAATTAAAATATATAATTAAAAGTATATAAAATATGTAAAATAAAATATATATAATAAAAACAAAATATATAATAAAATATATAATATAATACATTAAAATAAAATATAATAAAATATATAATATATAAAATAAAATTAAATGTAAAAATAACATATAGATAATATAATATAGATAATAAAAAATGCAATACATTTTAACTATTTTTAAGTGTACAGTTCAGTGGCATTAAGTACATTCATATTGTTCTACTACTGTCACCACCATCCATCGCCACCAATTTTTTCATCTTCTCATACTGAAACTCCATACCTATTGAACAGTGAGTCCCTGTTTTGTCCCAGTACCCAGCCCCTAGTAACCCCTATTCTACTTTCTGTTTTTAATGAGTTTGACTATGCTAGGTATTTCATATAAATTGAATAATGTAATATTTGTCCTTTTGTGTTTGGTTACTTTTGCTTAGTCTTTTGTTTTCAAGATTCACCCATGTTACAGCATATATCAATCAGAATTGCATTCCTTTTTAAGGCTGAATAATATGAAGTGACTTATTTTTAAGTTGCTGATGGTTTTGTGTTTCTAAGATTTATTTATTTGAGAGAGAGAGGCACAAGTGTGGTGGGGAAGGGCAGAGGCAGAAGGAAGCGGCTCAAGCAGGCTCTGTGCGGAAGGTGGTTGGGAGGGGTAGTGGTGGCTGGATCTTACCACCCTGAGATCAGGACCTGAGTTAGAGGCTTAAACGACTGCGCCACCCATGAGCCCCTGCTTTTGTATTTCTTAACTAACCTTTCTTCAAAAAAATTGCTCTATGTAACAAAGGTACCTGTGAGTATTGAGGATTGGTTATGTATTCCCCTAATACCTTCTCTCTCTCTCTTTTTTTTTTTCTTAAGATATTATTTATTTATTTGACTGAGTGAGTGAGAGAGAGAGAGAGACAGAGAGCAAGCACAAGCACCGGGAATGGCAGGCAGGGGAGAAGGAGGCTCCCCGTTGAGCAAGGAGCCTGATGTAGGGCTTGATCCCAGGACCCTGGGATCGTGACCTGAGCCCAAGGCAGAGGCTTAACCCACTGAGCCACCCAGGCGCCCTCCCCAATACCTTCTTAACCAACTGCGCCACCCTAAGAAATGTAGATATTTAGAGTCTGCAGACTTTATATTTTAGACAAAGGTCTACTTAGTGGGAAACCTACGTGGGGGTCCACAGGGGTGGAGTTAGATAACCAGTGGGCCCTGGTCTTGTGAAGAGGCAGCTTCTGCTTTGGCTCCAGGGAGCTGTGCTACTTGGGAGAGAAAACTGTTGCCCATGCTTGCAGTTTAATAAGAGAAACCAGAAAACTGGATATTTGTGTGAAGTACTTAAGATTTCTTAATGTTGGCAACTAATGTAACTAAAACAATTATACTTTGCATGCCAAAGAAAACATGTGTGGTCCAAATTCTGTCTGCCAGCCAACTGTTTATAACCTTTGCTAGTTAAGGAAAAAGTCTTTTAACTTTTCTCCTAAAAACAGTAAGTTGTGCTATTGAGTATAAAATATGTGTATTTCAGGGTAATCGTATTTTTTTTAATTTTTTTTTTTTTAAGATTTTATTTATTTATTTGACAGAGAGAGATCACAAGTAGGCAGAGAGGCAGGCAAAGAAAGAGAGAGGGAAGCAGGCTCCCTGCTGAGCAGAGAGCCTGATGCGGGGCTTGATCCCAGGACCCTGAGATCATGACCTGAGCCAAAGGCAGAGGCTTTAACGCACTGAGCCACCCAGGAGCCCCAGGGTGATTGTATTTTTGATTTAGATTCCTGAGGCTGTTTCAGAAAAGCCAAGATGGATTTGTTTTTTAATCCATTGTCAGCCTAGTTACTTTTTTTTTCCCTTAACATTACTCCTATAATCAAAAGAAATTAGGTAAATAATAAAAATTTCAAACATTTCAGAAATACATACTGTAGAAAATGAAGGCCCTCTAAGTTCCCCTTATATCATTATTTCATTTGTGTTATATAATCTTATTAAAACCACATACCACTCATTGCTTTTTCAGGGTGTGTGGATGATGATACTTGATATGTTATAACTTCATTTGTTTTTATTGCTCTAGAATTTCTGTAATGATAACTACACTTTTGAGTTTTATCATAGTTTTTAGTAGTACACCAATGCATAGAGTGTATTATGACACGTGACCTGTAAACAGTTTGATTATTATTCTTCCCAGGATTCATTAGGCATTCAAGCTCCTAATTTCACCAAAGATTCTTCATCAGAGGCGCAGTGAGGTCATGGTCTTTAGTGTCCTGAACAATACCACCACAAGGCCTTTTCCTCAATAAAGGGAAAAGGCATAGAATACACCATTGCGGGGTGCCTGGGTGGCTCAGTGGGTTAAAGCCTCTGTCTTCGGCTCAGGTCATGATCCCAGGGTCCTGGGATTGAGCCCTTCCTCGGGCTCTCTGCTCAGCAGGGAGACTGCGCCCCCCCCCAACCCCCCGTGCTCTCTCTCTGCCTGCCTCTATGCCTACTTGTGATCTCTGTCTGTGAAATAAATAAATAAAATCTTAAAAAAAAAATACACCATTGCTTTGGATATGATGTAACTTGTGTAAATTAAACATATTTCAAAGTATTTTATTTAATAGAAGATGAAACTTTGAATGTAAAATATGTCTTTGATGAATGGGACCATAAAATAAAATGTAAATTTTAGTCATTCCTAATACTGTGTTGAGAAATATGGCTCTCTAAAAAGTCTTGTATTCTGAATTGAGTTTATTCAAGAATATTTGTAAGTTCCTATCCTGAATCAACACTGTGCTCTGTGACAAGCTTATCTTCTTGCAGGAAATTAGACTTTATTTTTTATTTTATTTTGTTTTCTTAAGAATTCTATTTATTTATTTGTCAGAGAGAGAGAAAGACAGCACAAGCAGGGGGAGCAGCCAGCAGAGCTGGCAGTGGGAGAAGCAGGCTCCCTGCTGAGCAAGGAGCCCAATGTGGGACTTGATCCCAGGACCCTGGGATCATTACCTGAGCTGAAGGCAGACGCTCAACCGACTGAGCCACCCAGGCATCCTGGGCATTAGACTTTAAACAGTGAATTACGTAATTACTTCAATAAAAGTTTTACAAGGGGCTCTGAAAATGTACAGTGTGTTGCTCTAGGGGTGTGAAGGGTATATAAAGTCATCTGGGAACTCTGAGACAGTTCTCTTGAGGAAACGATACTTGAGCTGAGCTATGTAAAGATGGGTACAAATTAAATGGACAAAAGTTTGGAGATGGTGGGATAATTCCAAGTAGAATGAAATGCTGAGTGATGGTCCTGAGTGAAAGGAGCATGGATTAAAAATGAATGTGTTAGGGGCGCCTGGGTGGCTCAGTTGCTAGGCGGCTGCCTTCGGCTCAGGTCATGATCCAGGAGTCCTGGGATCAGGCACCGCATTGGGCTCCCCACTTGGTGGGAAGCCTACTTCCCCCTCTACCACTTCCCCTGCTTCTGTTCCCTCTCTTGCTGTGTCCCTCTCTGTAAAAAAAAAAAAAAAAAAAAAAAAAAAAGAGTGGGGTGGAGTGCAGAGAGCAAGGGGACGGTGTGCAGAGATCAGATCCTGAGGGGCTAGGAGACATTAAAGATTAGGTCTGCTCCTTTCTATAGTGTGACTGTAAATGTGTTGCCCAAACCAGGCCATTTGAGAATAAAAGTCAGCACCATTAATAATATAAATAAGTAAATAAGTGTATGTATTATATATTTATAAAAACAGATTTTTATAATGCTTTTACTTGGACACTAGTCACTTCCCAATGTAGCAACACGATGTGGAATTTTTGCAGCAACCTTGCTGTGAAAGATGACTCTACATTAGCATATACTGACTCTATGATAAGATCATTGAAGGTGGGGCGCCTGGGTAGCTCAGCTGGTTAAGTGTCTGCCTCCTGATTTTAGCTCAAGTCATGATCTCAGGGTTGTGAGTGTGAGCCCCAGGTTGGGCTCTGTGCTGCATGAGGAGCCTGCTTGAGATTCTCTCTCTGTGCACCCGCCACTCCCACTCATGCCCCCCTCCCCCCAAAAAGATCATCGAAGACAATTTTAGTGTAATTTTGGCCACTGGCTAATTTCATAACCCTGAGTATTCTAGGACTCAATATGTTTTAGTTTTCCCCGCTTTTGTTTTGAATTTTCCTTTAAAAAATGTATTTTCTTTAAACATTTTTTTTTACATAGGCTCCATGCCCAGTGTGTAGCCCAGCACAGGTTTGAATTCATCACCCCGAGGTCAAGACCTGTGAGCTGAGACCAAGAGTTGGATGCTTAACTGAGCCACCCTGGTGCCCCTAAAAAATATATTACCAACATTTCAAACATAAAAAACAAACTGGTGTAGTGAATTCAATATCCTCATCACCAAGTTTTAGTAATTATTAAAATAATTATTAAATTAGTATTATTTATGCCTCTTTCCACTCTTTCATCCCGTGGATTATTTTGGAGTAATTCCAGATGACATATTTTGTTTGTAAATATCTGTGTATGTCTCAAAAAGATAAGAAAAATTATGAAAGCAAAAACATTAACATCAATTTCTTAATATCATCAAGCATTTGTTATATAATTATTATTTACTAATTTTCTCATAAATTAAAAATTTTTTCTTCATTTAAATCAGAATCCAAATAAGATCTGTATCTTATAACTAATTACTATATCTTTTAGGTCTTTAACGAAGTTCTCCTCCATATTTTCTTTCAAAATTTTTTTTAAAAAATTTTGTTTTCGTTTTTTTGCAAGTACAGAATGTTCATGCTACAGTTTCCTCCATTCTGCACTTACGCTGATTGTGTTTCTGTGGTGATGTTTAACACGTTCCTTTGTCCTTTGTATTTTCTGTAAATTGATTACATGGAAAGCAGTGGGTCTCAACATGGGTGTTGGCAATTTGCAGTTTGGTGGGTAGAGGCCAGGGTTGCTGCTAAACATGATACATTGTCCAGGAGGCCCCCACAACAAAGAATTATCTAGCTTAAAATGGTGCTGTTAAACACTATGGTTGAGACTCTATGATCTAGAGACTATCAGCTTCAGGTTTAATTATTTTTGGTCTAGTTCTTTCTCTTTTTGTGATTTTAGGAAGTGATTGCTTATTGCCCAGGTCCATTCATTTATTAGGGATTCACAAAAGGGTAGTATTCTAATTCTATCATTCCTTCCTTCTTTCTTTATTGTCTGGAATACCTCTGAAAGGGAAACTTCCCTTTTTTAATTATTTGGTTATCCCCTATAGCATATAGTAAAGACAGGTTAAATGCCTGATATTTTCCTTTCTTTACCAACCAGTAACATTTTATATATTATTCCAGGTTGATCTCCTATCAAGAGTTCTTGGCATTTGAATCTGTTTTATGTGCTCCAGATTCTATGTTCATAGTGGCTTTCCAATTGTTTGACAAGAGTGGAAATGGAGAGGTGACATTTGGTAAGGAAAAAAAAAGATTATAAGTGATAAGTGAAGTCAGTAAGGCTGGTCTAGTCTTTAAATGCTAAATCTAGTAACTGCATATAGATTGCTGCTTATTTAGGAGCTAGTCAATAAGTGAAGTATTAATTTCCTAAAAGAATTACATAGATAAAATTAAAATGGTGTATTTCCTTCAAAACTTTAGACTATTGCAAAAAAGTAAGGAATCTAGGAATGCCTTTGCTCATTGAGTCATTGAAACTTTACATTCCTAAAATAGGTGGTATAAAATTTTCTTGTTCTGGGCTAGCCTGGGCAAAATTCTTTATGAAACAGACTGTGAACAACATGGAATAATCATGTCATTCTTTAAGGAATTTTTGGGTAGAGAGTGCAGAGCTTTTCAATAGTAGTCTGGAAAATTGCTGCTCTGTCATTGCAGCACCAAGAATGGAACCGAAGGAGGGAGTTAAGAATAGTTAGCATTCTCTAAATCCCCATTATAGATTTTTGATTTTAGGAAACAAGCCTAGTACGTTGAAATTGAAATCTGTATTAAATGTAAAATTGATATAAACCCTTTGGTAGACACATAATTTAGCGCAACGTCATTGTTTGACAAGCATATAAACTGGAATTTCTATCTGTAGCCGTGTGTTAGTTTTTAAAGATGCTTATTTGTGGAAATTAGTTTGTGTTTAAAGTATCTGCGAATTTTTCTGACAACAGGCTTTTCAATGAAAACAATGCAGTGTTTTCAAGGATCTTGAACTCTCTTCCCTTTTTTTTTTTACATTTACACTTTTTATTATAGTAAACACATAAAATCTTAACCATTTTTCAGCATACAATTCAGTAGTGTTGAGTATATTCATGTTGTTGTGAAACAGATTTCCAGAACTTTTGCACCTTGTAAAGCTGAATTTTAGCCCTTTTATGGTGTGACTTAGCATCAATATGTGGTAGAAAAACTCTTGAAAATCAGGCTTTCCCTGACTATAGTGCTAAATATTTATTTACTGCAGTATTTGTTATATAAAAAACATCTTTCAGTTAAAATCAAAGGAAGAAGTATCACTGCCATGGAAATAATGATGAGGAAGTATAGGTATTCAGAAGGACCAGTGGTGCCTTTACTTTTATTTTAGTGGGCACATTTTCTAGTTTGGCATTGACCTTTTCCTTTTGCCCATTGACCTGTTATTTTCTGTATAAGAAGATTTTCCCAAATAAACACCAGTGCAGACAGAACTCCTCGGGTTTTTGCATCTGTCTTGGCATGCTTCCTGCTTTGGTGCAAGCTCTGGCCATTCTTCTTCCTAAAGGCTGACTTTCCCCAGAAGTACCTAGATTCTGTAGTTTGAAGTATAAAACCTTTATCATGTCATCATTCAGTATTAACCTAGGACCACTAATAATGCTGCATTTTCTATTTTCAGTAGGTATCACACATTCTCACATGTCTCACTTTCAACTGTTGTGTAGCAGTTCTTGGGAAATACTTTGATACAAATATCTGCATTAGGGACAGCATACCTGTGGTTCTAACATGTGTCCATTGTTTAAGAATTAGATTTCGGAAAACCAAATTGTGGTTTCTTTTGTCCCTCCTACCTTGGTATCTTGGTTCTTTGTGTCTCCTCCATTTGCTTTTTCCAATTTTATTTTAAAAAGCAAGTTGCTCAAGTCAGTTCATCCAATAGAACAATAGAGACTCATGCCAGTGTTGATTAGTAGATTAATTAACTAATGAAATAGATGATTTCAAATAAATGTGTTTATAAACACATTTTTTTCATGCAAATGAAAGCTTGGAGTTATTAGATCCCAACTTTAGCATTTTAAAGATCTTTGTTTTCCCCCAGACCATGATATAAGGTTAGAATTTTAAGAAAATATAATTAAGATTAAAAGCCAAACAAATCACTTTCCATTGTTATAACACCTGATATGAACTGAAGAACATATAAATCCTCCAAAATTCTGTTTTCATTCTTTTGCTAATCTAGAGATAGGAAGATTCTTATGGAATAATACACAGCTGAACGCCCTTTTCTTTTTTTTTTTTTTTAAGATTTTATTTATTTATTTATTTATCTGAAAGGCAGAAATCACAAGGAGGCAGAGGCAGGCAGAGAGAGAGAGAGGGAAGCAGGCTCCCTGCTGAGCAGAGAACCCGATGCGGGACTCGATCCCAGGACCCCGAGATCATGACCTGAGCCGAAGGCAGCGGCTTAACCCACTGAGCCACCCAGGCGCCCTGAACACCCTTTTCAACATTGTTCTTGGAGTCCCTGGCCAGCTGGATGGTTGTCTTGATGTTCACATATTTCCTGAGACTTTGACCATTTTCCTTTCCTGCCTTGCCTCCCTAGTTTTAAGGATCCATTTTGGACAAATTTTCTTAAATAAAAATTATAATGAAGGAGAGAAAGTTTAATTTTATATTCTTAGGAGGAAAAGCATTGAAACTGTTACAAATGCCATTTAACGAGATTTTTAAGGCCTACTCATTACAGGCTGTTTTCAAGACGACAGAATTTCAGCATAAGGAAATAATTAACTTGGAGTTTATTTTTATAGGATTTTGGATCTGTGATAAAGGTCAGTTTTCATGTTTGTATCCACTTAATAAAATGAATTATGCTTATTTTTAAATAAATGCTAAAGTAAAAGGAAATTTTAGATCCATAATAACTCTAAATTCTTTTCAACTAAATGGCCTTATGTTTTCTAGTTTGGAGCTTGTTTATAGTTTTCTCTTGAGCACATCAGGAGAGAAAGGTGGGAGAGAATATTGGATGTCAGGTGTAATGGAGTGGAGAAAACTGTTATGCCATTGATATCTTGTGGACTATGATGATGTTATCTGTGTATTTGTATATATTGTTCTCATCTATGCTTTTGTTTTTTTAGATATGTTTTTTAATACACATCAGATTAGATACTTAAACTGTGTGCATTTTTTAGAAGTATTTATATAAATAGAAATATTGAACAACCTTTACTTGAGTGCTGGAAAAATTTTTATTTTTTTAATTTTTAGAGATGCCTCTACTTTGGGGAGAGGACTTATATTGAGACTTTGGTTATCCATTGCAGAATATGCACGCTCAGGAGAGGGTTCTGGAGTTTTTAAAAGAGTGAATAAAACCATTAGTTGTTTCCTCTTTGTTCTTCCAGTAAAACTTCTAATGCATGCTGTGGATGATTACTTACTGGTTTGTGTATCTGTTACTGCCTGGTGTCATGAGCCTTGTAGAGGCTGCTGCATGCCTGGTGTTTGCTAGATACATTGCAAAATTGCCTTGGTCTCTCTGCCAGCCACTAGTGTACTGGATATTCTGCTCGGAAGCATTAGGTTGAGGTAACCTACATAACCAAGTATACACTACCTTGTGTTGTCAGTAGCTGTCATGCATTCGTCCCACATTTAAAAAATCAAAGCCTATTGCTTTAACAAAGATGGAATCCTTCTAAAAAAATGAAACCCAAACTCCTATTGACTAATAAATGAATATAAGATATGTTACAGAGTCTAAGTTTTCTACTGAAATCTCACCAACATTGTGTTCCAAACTGCTTGCCTAGGAATGGGAACTCTCCAAAGTAAATTTTTTTCAAGGGCCTATCTTCATCTCCCTACTGTAAAACCCTCAAAAAGCAGAGATTCCTTTTGATTTCATACTGTGTTTCATTGTCATTAGATATAAGAAATAAATATGTGTTCCATTTGTGCCTCTTTTTCCATGAAGGGAAGAACAGATTGGGTTTGGTTTAGGCATTACCACAGCTGTTACTAAAGGTTCAGGAGGTGGAAATCTAGATATGAAAGATGTACCTTCTCTCACTGGAAACAAAGCTGTAGACTTGGAGTAATATGAAAATCTAATAGTAACAAATACCTACTTTAATCTGGTAAGAATTAGAGCTGCACTTGGATGTTCAGATTAAATCAGGAAGAATTTTGAGATTTCTTTCAGATACTGCAGAGATGGTAATATTAATACTCAAGGCTACTAGAGTAGCTTAGAATTAGAGGCAAAAAAAAAAAAAAAAGGATATGCCATATGGTGATAGACTCTTGAAGCATCTAGTTTCTATAGTAATAGATGCTCTTTAAATATAAACTTATCCTTCCTGAGAAGTGGACCTTCACATGTATTTGGCAGGAAGACTACTCTACTGACTGATTGTCTGGTAGTCCCTTCTGGAGGTAGGTAAAGGGTTAATAGAAATACTTTCTTGCTTGGAAAAACAGAGGAAGTTGCCTAGGAAACTAATGCCCTACCTGGAAGTAGAGCCTAGCAGTGTGGGACTGAGTCTACATGCTATATTGGTTGGGACTTTCTCTGCTAAGTTCCTGTTGTTGAATTTTTTTGTTGTTGTTGTTTGTTTTCCTTTGTTTTCTTTTTTGGTCTCTTAGTTGTTCCTCTTCTTTCTCCCCAAGTTTTCCTTCAAAAACTCTTTACTTCCACAAGTCTCACCATTGTTTTTGTTCAGTTATACACAAGGAATTCATTGTTTTGGTGGGAGTCCTTCTAAAAGCCTCTCTGACTTCACTTTAAGAACTGTGCAGGTGAAACTCAGCTATTGAGGACTTTTTCCCCCCACTGACAATAAAAATGTTTGGTCTCGAGCCTATTAAGTTGGAAGCAGTGGCTCCTGCTGGGCTGGAATCCTTGGAATCAGGATGTCGTTGGGCTGATGGTAGGTGGGCTGTGTCACAGGGCTGATGGCTTGTATACCTACAGGAGGAGTTCTCTGGCCACACCGTTGGTACAGCAGCTCCTTCCAGGCTCATTCATGGAACAGGCATGGTGGCAGTCTTGGAGAAGAGTGCCAGCCCCGGTCAGAGGTAATTTTGTATTGCAGAAAGGTGAACAAGACCAGTAGGAAGCCCCATAAGGACCAGGGGAGGGATGAGGGTGGATGAGACGGGGAGACACGGTGTGGGCTGCTGGGGAAATTAAAACCTCTATTAAGACATATTTACATGATATATATGCTTCAATGTGTGTTTCATCTAGTCCTATCATCATAAGTGACTGATACAGCTAAACTGACTAATGTTACACGTCTGTGAACATTTTTACTTAATCACAGTTGTCACCATTACCTGCCCTCCTTTCCTTTGAGCAAAGAGAACATAATGACAGGCGACTTTTGTGTCTGGCCCCAATTCCATTTTCAGAGGAATTATAAACCATCTCTTTCATAAGCCCATGCTCTGCAGGAAGTGAAAAAGTGGTCTATTGTTTTCTATATGTCAGAAAACGAATGGATTCCTATATCCCATAGCAAAACCGGGCTAGTATAAAACACTAGATCATGATCTTGCTGCCTAAGATGTGACTGTCATAGCTCTTTCATCTAGGCCGGAGCTATGGCCACTCAAATAGTACTCCAAGGAGTGCTGCCTAGAGCCAAAGACCCTTGTTTGCCACTGGAAAGACGGGATTCTCTCTGGGGGGAAAACTTTCTGTGCAGTTTCAGTTAGTTGCCCTGGGAATATTTGAGATTATTGGGGTTCTCTTTCATGTCACACAGAACTTGATAAAATTGGGTAAGATAAGAACATCATCTCTTTGAGCTATTGCCTCACACAAGTAGAAACTCTCCAGTTCTGGAGCTTTTGTATAACTTTTTTTTTTTTTTTGGATAAGTGCATCCTGGTAAAGTGGTGATTATGAATTGGACCTTAAAACAATAGTTGTACTAATTATTTTTGTAAGCTTCCTGAATTAGCTTTAGGCAGCTGGTAGTGAAAATAATAACAGAAGGGAAGTGGGACACATCAAGAGGTGCCAAAGTAGGTTGGAAATTTTGTTATTCCTAGTAACTATAGTTGTAGCCTGTGACATAGTTAAAATAATTAAAAGTGTCGGGTGGGGGTGGTTAATAAAATACAGCACATATTAGTGGTCATAATAAAACCACATACAAAGTGTGAGAAGTAGGAAATGTTGAAACAAGTACTCATGGAAAAGGACACTTCAATATTTGGGGAGATTACTATGAGTAATTTAAGCTACCACTTTAATTGTTTCAAAGATATTCTAACAGCTTGTTTGGAGGTTGTTAGGAAGTTTACAAAACAGGACTTTAGTTAAAGTTTTTATTATGGAACTTTTTTTGAGTGTAAGTCAGACATTGTAACTTTGGTTCGTAAGTATCCATTTTGTGATTGTAGAAAACAGTTTCATAATTAAGTAAATTTTTGTAGTTTGAAAGCTTTTGAATCTTTGATTGTATTTGATTAGTTTCACACTAATATTCTAATATTTTCTGATCATATAAAGGGAATTCAGTTTTATTCCACCATTATATAAAACTTCTCTAGATAGTATTATGTGCATTTCTTATCAACTCTTATAGTTGAGTTTTAGGACTTGTGACCTTTAAAATAAAGGTTATCATAAAGTAACTTATTCCCTTTCATACACTTAATATTTAAAATAAATATATATATTAAGTTATTCTCTTTTTTAAAAGATTTTATTTATTTATTTGAGAGAGAATGAAAGAGAGAGCATGAGAGGGAAGAGTTTCAGAGGGAGAAGAGTCCTTGCTGAGCAGGGAGCCAGATGCAGGACTCAGTCCTGGGACTCTAGGATCATGACCTGAGCCGAAGGCAGTCGCTCAACCAACTGAGCCACCCAGGCATCCATAACTTAAGTTATTCTGTTCTGCTTTCCATTAATTTTTTCATGTTTCCTTAGTTTAACACTCAGACCTTAAATATAAGAAATCAATGTGATTAATTTGGGAATAGAGCAGCTGGTTAATTAAAGATCATAAAAAATCTTCACTGATCTCCCATATTTGGCTCTAAATATTTTTTGTAACCCTTATTATTTTAACTATCTTACAAATTTTAGCATATTTTACAACTGTTGAAATGTGATGTAGGTTTAAGGGTGAACTTTTGTATTGATTAAAAGCCAGGATCCCATGAATTGCTACTGAGTTAATTTTTTTTTTGTTTTTAGAAACAAAAACCCATATATTTAATATGGGTTTATGGAAGGTGAAAATAATTTAACATGGTTTGTAAACTCTGACACAGTGTTGCTAATTAGGCAAGAAATAAATGTTACATTCCATCTGAAAGGAAAGATGAGAATCCCATCTCCCCAGTGACATCCAATGCCTTCTTCCAACTTACTGATAGCTGTGACCTATTCGGAGCTGTTACATTGAGTCCAGACTGGTAGGATTTCCAGTTCCGGATTCTTCCACCTTCTTATTCTCCCAACAGCAATGCTTTTATCAAGAAAAAAAGGTATATAAAACTAAAGGGAATCCATTAAACCATTTACAATGTGAGATTGGTATCTTATTCAAAGAATTTGCAGAAATTAGAGAAAAGAGCATAGTTGGAGATTATAAAACATTGAACTTCCACTAATTAGTAAAATTGATAGCTATGGATGGTAAAACACTTCCACTAATACAATTGGCATAAACTTGAAAATAATTTTTGTTCTTAAGACATCAGTAAAACAGGCTTCCTGCTTTCTTAACTTTGCTAATGATTCTTTTTTCCTTTTTTTTTTTTTTTTTGGCATGAGCTTCTGAATTAGGCTATCCAGTCTATGCTTGTTAAAGTACCAGTCATTCGTGAATTGACTTTTATTGTAAGTGTAGAACTGTGTAAGAAAGTGACTGACGTTGTTAGTGCATGAAGACAAGCTGTCAGAGGGTTTTGGTTGTATGTTACACAGCTTGACTTGTTCCTATCTAAAAGTTAGTGTACTGTGTTTAGTCCTTCTTTATTTAAAAGTGAATCACTAATTTCACTTATCTTAAAATATTTTTAATAGTTGGGACTAATAATCATGCTTTTTATGGGGATTTTGAAGCTTTGTGTCAAGACCATATTTTTGACAATATCAGAAGCTTTTAATAAGGTGCTTGCTGCTGAGCTAATGATATGCTTTTGGTAGTATTTCTTATACCTATCTTCAATAGACATTCAGGCTAGTGTGAATGTAATAATCAAGCCTCAATCAAACCATACTTAGTATGACAAATATTGCATTATACTGTAATTTAGGTATTCATGCTTCTGATAAAGGGCTTAATTCGACTCCTTGAGGAATCGGGAAAACACTATTGATTTTTTACTGGAATGCAAAGTAGCAGCCATTTGTAGTGCAAGATATAAATCACTTCCTAATTAAAATAAAATCAGGAGAAATTAAGAATCTCATGGCCTTATATGTAATGGTACACAATCTTAAGTGTAAAATTATATTTTGTATCAATTGTGTTCCTGTGCATGGGTTTCTGGGCACAAAAAATTTTTCAGCTTATCTTAATAGAAGCAGATAATATTGACTTGAAATTTCTCTTAATTTCTTTCTGTAGGAACATTGCAGTGGACTAAACTACTTACTCCAGATATAATTTATTTATTTTTGTTTTCCCTTTTAAGAAAATGTCAAAGAAATATTTGGACAAACTATTATTCATCATCATATCCCTTTTAACTGGGACTGTGAATTTATCCGACTGCATTTTGGGCATAATCGGAAGAAGCATCTTAACTACACAGAATTCACACAGTTTCTCCAGGTGAGCTTAGTTTTCATAACTGGTATAATACACGTCATTTCTCTTCCATTTCCTTCCTTTTTAGTTTTATTACCAAAAATAGCAATTCCTTGTGGCATTACATGCCCATTTTTCATTTCCCACTCCTAGAGGCAACTTTTTAAAACTCCTATAATTGTTTCTTTTGGTGATTACTTCCATAGCTTTAAATAATAAACCCACGTTGGCACTTCTACTTTTTTAAAATCTCTTTTTTTAATTGAAGTATAGTTCACACACAATGTTAAATTAGTTTCAGGTGAACAACATGGTGATTGCCTATTCTGTGCTCACCACAAGTGTACCTACTGTCTGTCCCCATACAATGCTGCTGTAGTACTGTGCATTATATTCCCTATGCAGTGCCTTTCATCCCCGACTTATTCATGCCATAAATGGAAACCGGTACACCCCTCTTTCCTTCACCCATTTTGCCCATCCCCCACATACTTCTCCTCTGACAACCACTAGTTCTCTGTATTTATGGGTCTGTTTCTGCTTTGTTTATTTGTTTTATTTTTTAGGTTCCACATATAAGTAAAATCATATGGTATTTGTCTTTGTCTGACTTACTTCAGTTAGCATAATACCCTCTAGGTCTGTCACTACTGCTGTAAATGGCAGGATCTCATTTTTTTTTTTAATGGCTAAGTAATATTCCATTGTATGTATACCACATCTTCCTTATTCATGTATCAAGGGATACTTGGGTTGCTTCCAGGTATCTTGGCTATTGTAAATAAAGTTGCAATAAACATAGGGGTTCACATATCTTTTCAAATTAGTGTTTTCATTTTCTTTGGGTAAATACCAAGTAGTGGAATTATTGGATTGTATGGTGCTTCTGTCTTTAATTAACAGGAGCCTCCATGCTGTTTTTGTACAGTGGCTGCACCAATTTGCATTCCCACCAACAGAGCCTGAGGGTTCCCTTTCTCCACATTCTCAACAATACTTGTGATTTCTTATGTTTCTAATACTAGCCATTCTAGTAGATGTGAGGTAATATCTCATTGTGTGTGTGTGTGTGTGTGTGTGTGTGTGTGTGTGTGTGTTTTAAAGAGTTATTTATTTATTTTAGAGAGAGAGCATGGTGGGATAGAGGGGCACAGGGAGAAAGTGAGAGTGTCTTAAGCAGACTCTGAGCTGAGCAGAGCCCAACACAGGGCTCAATCCTGAGATCACAACCTGAACTGAAACCAAGAGTTGGTTGCTTAATGGACTGTGTTGGCCATCTAGATGTTGTCTTGGAAAAATGTGTGTTCATCTCCTCTGCCTGTTTTTCTGCAAATATTTTCTCCCATTAACTACATTATCTTTTTCTTTTGCTGATGGTTTCCTTTGCTGTGCAAAAGCTTTTTATTTTGGTGTAGTCCCAACAGTTTACTTTTGATTTTGTTTCCCTTGCCTCAGGAGACATATTTAGAGAAATGTTGCTAAGGCCAATGTCAGTGAGATTCCTGCCTATGTTTTCTCCTAGGGGTTTCACGGTCTCAGGTCTTATATTTAGGTCTTTAATCCATTTTAAGTTTATTTTTGTGTGTAGTGTAAGAAAGTGGTCCAGTGTCATTCTTTTGCATAGTTTTGTCCAGTTTCCTAGCACCATTTATAGAAGAGACTGTCTTTTCCTCATAATATATTCTTTCCTGTTTTGTTGTACGTTAATTGACCATATAATTGTGGGTTCATTTCTACGCTCTCTGTTCTGTTTCATTGATCTATGTGTATTTTTGTGCCAGTACCACACTGTTTTGATTACTAGAGCTTTGTAGTATATCTTGAAATCTGGGACTGTCGTACCTCCAGCTTTATTATTCTTTCTCAAGATTGCATGGCTATATGGGGTCTTCTGTGGTTTTGTACTCTACTTTAAAAATGTTCACTTTTAGGTGTTTTTCATTGAATTTGAACTGTAGAAGATTAGGAGCTGATTCTTTCACCCCTCTCTATCCCACAGACCTGGATACTTTTTGTCTCCATCACCCATATAATTATGTTATGATTCTGCTTAGATCAGTAATCATATTTTAATTACGATAATTTTATAAATACTATGCATGACTAATATGATTACTTTTCTTAGGATTTCTAGTTCTTCTTATTTGTTTAGTTTTCTATGTATTAATGCTAATTCATTCTTAAATTTTGCCTCAGTTATTAACATCTCATTTTAATATATTTACAACATTAGGTGTTCATTCTATCAATTTTGTCTTGGAGCTCTCTAGGAGCTTTTTCTTTTTTAAAAAATCCAGGTAAAATTCACTTAACATAAAATTAACCATGTAAAAGTGCATGATTTAGTAGCATTTAGTACAATCCACAGCGTTGTGCAACTACCACCTTTGTCTTATTCCCAAACCTTTCATTACCAGAAAAACCCCTCTGTACTCATTAAGCAGTCACTCCTCATTCCTGTTTCTCCTCAGCTCCTGGCAGCCACCAAACTACCTTCGCCTCTGTGGATTTACTTCCTCTGCATAGTGCATATGCAGTAGCCCCCCCACATTATTTATAGTTTTGCTTTTTGCGGTTTCAGTGTACCTGCGGTCAGCCGCGGTCCAGAAGCAGATAATCCCCCTTCTGATGTATCATCAGAAGTTCAGTAGTAGCCTAATGCTATGTCACAATGCTCACACCATTCACCTAACTTCATCTTATCACTTAGGCATTTTATCACCTCAAGTTATCACAAGAAGAAGGGTGAGTACAGTACCATAAGATATTTGAAGAGGACAAGAGAGAAAGAAACCACATTCACATAACTTTTATTGCAATGTAATGTTATAATTATTCTGTTTTATCATTATTTTAGTGATTACTGTTAATCTCTTACTATGTCCAATTTAGGAATTAAACTTCATTGTATGTATGTATGTATGGGGGAAAAACAGTATATATAGGGTTTAGTTCTATGTGCAGTGTCAGGCATCCATTTAGGGGTCTTAGATAAAGACCCATGGATAAAGGAGGACCAATGCTGGTGGAATTATACAATATGACTTTTTATGTCTGGCCTTTTCTCACTTCGCATAATGTTTTCGAGGATTATCCATGTTGTAGCATGTATTACTACCTTACTCCTTTTTACAGTTGAATAATATTCCATTGCATACATATACAATATTTTGTCTGTCCATTCATCAGTTGATGGACACTTGGGTTGTTCTCACCTCACCTCTTGGCACTTGTGAACATTGGAGTACATGTATTTGTTTGAATACCTGTTTCCAAATCTTTTGAGTATATCCCTAGATATGAAATTGCTGTCACATAATTTTATCTTTAACTTTTTGAAGAATTGCCAGACTGTTTTCCACAGCCCCTGCACCATTTTCTTGGAACTTTCTCACCTGCTTCATGGTTGCAGGCTAGCGTTTGTACTTTTTGCGTAGCTGTGAGTCTGTCCGTCTGTCATCTACCTTCACCATGGAAAATCCATTTGTTTTTCTTTTATGTTGACTCTCCTGTTTTTTGTATTCCATCTCTTCCTTTATTCTTTTTGGTGGAATGCTTCCTGCAAGGGCTTCTTGAGGAAAGTAAAATAATTTTTTTGTGAGACTTTCCATATCGGAAAAACTCTGCACTGTTTACACTTAGTATGATTGGGTATAGAATTCTTTTTTTTTTTTTTAAGATTTTATTTAGTTATTAGAGAAGGATTGAAAGAGGGGCAGGAAGGAGAAGCACTCCCCACTGAACAGAGAGCCAATGTGGGGCTCGATCCCAGCACCCTGGGATCATGACCTGAGCCTTAATTAGATGCTTAACTGACTGAGCCACTCAGGTGCCTGATTGGGTATAGAATTCTACTAGGAATTATTTTCCTCCTAATTTTGAAAACATTTCTCTTTTATTTTCTTGCTTCCTGTTTTGCCACTGAAAAATCCAGTGCCAGTCTCATTCTTGATTCTGTTTTGAAACATTTATTCATTCTGGAAGGTTTTTTTTTCCTTTTCTTCAGTATGTTGAAATTTCATGATGATATTCCTTGGTGCGGGGCATTCAGTGGGCTCTTTGAATTAGAAAACTTTTGTCCCTCAATTCTTGAAAATATTCTTTTGTTTTGTTTTATTTTTAAAGATTTTATTTATTTAACAGAGAAAGAGAGATCACAAGTATGCAGAGTGGCAGGCAGAGAGAGAGGGGAAGCAGGCTCCCTGCTAAGCAGAGAGCCCAATGCAGGGCTCAATCCCAGGACCCAGAGATCATGACCTGAGCCCAAGGCAGAGGCTTAACCCACTGAGCCACCCAGGCGCCCCTTGAAAATATTCTCATTACTTTTCTTATTTATTTTCTTTCTTTTATTTAATATGGTAAGCATATTGAATGTATGATTTAGTTTTTTCTTCTCTTCTACTTTTGAACATTTTATTAAGTTCTAATTTTGTTACATTTCAAATTTTCAGTTAAAAACTGAATATTCCTTTCTGAATATTCCTTTTTAAAAAATAGCATATTCTCTTTTCATGGATGTGCTATACTTCTCCCTTTTCCAAAGATATTGAAGGCAGGTGTTTTCTTCCTTCCCCTGTGAAATGTCTGTTTTCTCCAAGTTTCTTTTTCTTTGTTTGTATTTCTTTGTTTGGCTTTACTCATGTCTGATTGTCATTGGACTTCTGCTCATATTTAAGATTAAGGCTTATTGAGTTCATGGTACTACTTTATTAACTCTTGACCTTATTGTAAAGTTCGCTGGCTGGGCTGTTCTTTTGGGGTCCCTCTAATGTCTGTATGTTCAGGTCTTTTCTTTTGCATCCCACCTGGAATATTCAGTCTGGCTTTTGACATTCTGGTTGCTGAATAAGAGAGGAGGGCTGGAGGTCTCAACATTCAGTATGGAGATGGACTTTCATTGACTTACCTCTTTTCAACTGCACCTGGTCTCCCCTAGTCTGAAGAGCCTCTGTTACATTCTCAAGGCAGTGAACCTCTAGTCTTCTCCCAGGCTTGGGAAAGGGCAGAATCCTGGCTACAGTGAAGCAATGCAGGTGACTAACTGCATTTTAAATAGACTTCCCTCTAAACCTCCTATCTGTAGTTCCACTTTCACTGTCACTTCTGCAGGTACTAGTGTAGCCAATTCCTGAGTGTTTTGGGGGGTCTTGGATTTGAGGAGTCTTAGTCATTGAATTGCTTTTTGGCTTTTTCCATGTCCAGTTTTCTTGAGTCTGCTTATCTGTCACTTGCCTTTCTGCTCTCTAATCTTAAAAATGTAGTTGCTATCTTCTTTTCTGTTCTCTTTGTCCTTGAGTGTCTGTTTTTAGTTCCTTTTCTGTGATTTTAGCAAAGAGTGGAGTTTTAGAAGACACCAGAGTTACATTACTAGTCATTCTCATTCACTGCCACAGTTTCTGAAGCTCAGCTGTTTTCATCTCATAGTTAGATGAAATACATTTTAACATGAGCATAACTTCGTTTTTTTACCCTTTCCTTCAGTTCCCCTATCCACACTTGAAATCTGAAAGTGGACTTGTTTTATTTTTTATTTATTAGAGTATCTTTATCTTTTAAGATTGAAGTGTCTTTTTAGAGTATCTTTAGATATTTTATCTTTTATAAGCCTAGGATATTGTTTTTCTTTATGCACATGATCACAGTTTGAACACTATATCCTGTAGGTGTGGTTGTTTGTAGAACCCAGTGCTTGTTCTAACACTTGCACATTTAGTGCCTATCTGACTGACACTGTAAAATGCGCAAACTGGAAAAGTTGAAAATATTATTTATTTGAGACATGATTATTTAAAAAAGGAAATGATCCCTGAAACTAAAACTACACTATACGAATTTGAATTTATATAAAATATTGAAAGAAAAAAAATAAAATTAAGAAGGAAATGTTCTTCCAACTCGTGTTTTTTAAGGTTTCTCTAAAGATGGTTTGTTCTTGTCTTTGGTTCCCTCACATTTATTAAGGAATATCTAATTCTACCCTGATACATTACTTATACTACATAAACTGGAGAGCTTTAGATAGGAACCTTCTTTTTTTCCCCTTTGTTTTGCTTCTCATTTTAAGTCCTTAATGTTAATTTTTTAACCTTTTTATTTTGAAAGACTTTAAGTATATTTAAAAATAGAACAGTGTAATGAATTTCCATGTACCCATCAACCAGCTTTAGCAGTTATTAACTGTTGGCCAGTCTTATTTTGTCTATAGTCTCCACTGTGCTTCCTCCTGGACCATTTGGAAGCCAATCTGATACCCTCTACAGTTTCATCTGTGGTACTTTCCCTATGTATTTTTAAAAGATACTTAGGAGTCCTCCATTTGTTAACCTAATAGAAAACAGAAAATCTATCCTTCCAGCATTACTCTTGCAATGAGGATTCTGCTTTGTCTTTAATATAAAGGTCCACATTTTTTCCAGTACCGAGTGTCACTAATAAGGCTTCATCGTGTCCATGGTTGCCACTGGATATTTCTGAGAGACTAAGACATATAGATGGAGAAGACAAAGACTTGACAAAAACATAAAGAAGGAGGAAAAAAGGAGAAGTGAGGAAGGCAAAACATATCAGACATGGAGTGGACCTGTGTCTATTTCTGATGCCGCTTAGGAATATTCTTTCTATGGGGGATACTTCCAACAATATTTTAAGGTTGAAATAAAGACCTAAAATTCCTGTTTCATTTGAGTGATATGGTTGGAGGTGATAGGAAGGAATGGAGTGAGTAGGGGGAATGAAGAAAGTAGAAGAGGACAGAATTCACAAATATGTGGAGATTATACAACACATTCCTGAATAATTGATAATCATAGAATAAATCAAAAGGAAAATCAAAAAGTGTCATGAGACAAATGAAAATGAAAACACAACATACCAAAATGTATGAGAAGCAGCAAAAGCAATTCTAAGAGGGAAGTTTATAGTAATAAACACCGACATTGAGAAAAAAATAATCTCCCTTTACATCTCAAGGAGCTAGAAGAAGAATAAACTAAGGCCAAAGTCGGCAGAAGGAAGAAAATAACCAAAGTCAAGGCAGGAAAAAAAGGAAATATAATAACTAGAGACACAATAGAAAAGATCAATAAAATTGAGAACTGTATTTTTTAAGATAAACAAAATCGACATGTTTAGATTGAGGAAAAAAAGACTTAGAAACGAAAGAGACAATACCAAGAGAAAGAGAAATACCAAGGATCATAAGAAACTACTTTGAATATTTCTATGCCAACAAATGAGATAACCTAGAAGACATGGATAACTTCCTAAAAACATATCCTACCAATTCCGAATATGAAGAAATAAAAAATCTAAATAGACCAATTACTAGCAAGAAGGTTGAGTCAGTAATTAAAAAAACCTCCCAAAAGGGGCTCCTGGGTGGCTCAGTGGGTTAAAGCCTCTGCCTTCAGCTCAGGTCATGATCCCAGGCTCCTGGGATGGAGCCCCGCATCTGCATCAGGCTCTCTGCTCAGCAGGGAGCCTGCTTCCTCCTCTCTCTGCCTACGTGTGATCTCTGTCTGTCAAATAAATAAATAAATAAATATTTTTAAAAAATAAAACAAAACAAAAAACCCTCCCAAAAAGACAACTATAAGACCAGATGGTTTTCCTGGTGAATACTATCAACATCTAAAGAAGAGGTAATACCAGTCTTTCTCAGACTCTTCCAAAAAGTAGATGAGGAGGGTAAACTTCCAAATTCACTTTACAAGACCAGTGTTAACCCTGATACCAAAGCCAGACAAGGACTCTGCAAGAAAAGAAAACTACAGGTCAGTATTCCTGATGAAGATAGATACAGATAGCCTCAACAAAATATTAGTAAACAGAATTTTAAAGATTTTTAAAAATTATTTATTTACTTGACAGAGAGATAGAGCACAAGTAGGCAGAGTAGCAGGCAGAGGGAGAAGGAGAAGCAGGCTCTCTGCTGAGCAGGGAGCCTGGTGCAAGACTCGATCCCAGGACCCTGGGATCATGACCTGAGCCGAAGGCAGACCCTTAACTGGGCCACCCAGGTGCCCAGTAAACTGAATTTAATAGTACATAAAAAGAAGCATACACCATGATAAAGTGGGACTTATTGCTAGAATGCTAGGAGAATTCATCATATGTAAATCATTACATGTGGTATACCATATTAACAAGATAAAGAATAAAATCATATGATCATCTCAATAGATACAGATACACATTTGACAAAATTCAATATCCTTTCATGATAAAAATGCTTAGCAAATTAGCTGCAGATGGAACATTCCTCAACATAATAAAGCACATACATGACAAGCCCATAACTCAAATTATGCTCAGCAGTGAGAAGCTGAGAGCTTTTAAGATCAGGAAAAAGACAAGGATGGCCACTCTTACAACTTTTATTTTAAAAAGTACTGGAAGCTTTAGCCAGAACAATTAGTCTAGAAAAAGAAATAAAAGACATCCAAATTAGAAGGGAAGAAATGAAATTGTCCCTTTTTGCAGATGCCATGATATATATAGAAAACCCTAAAAAAGCACACACACACACACACACACACACACAAAGTTAGCACTGATAATTGGCTTCAGGAAAGTTTCAGGGTACAAAATCAAGATACAAAACCAGTTGCATTTCGGTACATTAACAGTGAACTATGAAAAAGAGAAATTAAGAAAAACAATCCCATTTGAAGAACATCAAAAAGAATCAAATACTTAGGAATAAATTTAACCAAGAAAGTGAAAAATCTGGTCACTGAAAACTGTAAGCCACTGATGAAAGAAGTTGAAGAAGACACAAATAAATGGAAAAATAATTGTGTTCATTTATTCAAAGAATTAATATTGTTAAAATGTATATACTACCCAAAGTGATCTGTGGATTCAACGCAGTCACTATCAAATTCCAATAGTACTTTTTAACAGAACTAGAGAAACAGTCATAAAATTTATATGGAACCACAAAAGACCCCAAAGTGCCAAAGCAATTTTGAGAAGAACAAAGCTGGAGACCGCACACTTTCTGAATTTAAACGATAGAATGAGGCTATAGTACTCAAAACAGTATGGTTTTGTCAAAAGACAGGCACATAGATAAATGGAACAAAATAGCCCTGAAACGAACCCATGCATATATGGTCAATTAATTTCTGACAAAAGAGTTAAGAATACACAATGGAGGAAGGGTAGTGTTTTTAATAAACAGTGTTGGAAAAACTGGATATCCGCATGCAAAAGAATGAAACTGAACTATCTTATACCATACACCAAAAGCAACTCAAAATGAATTAAAAACTTGAGCATAAGACCTGAAACTTTAAACTCTTAGAAGAAAACATAGTAGGTAATTTCCTTGACTTCAGTCTTGGCAATGATTTTTAAAATTTGACACCGAAAGCAAAGGCAGCAAAAGCAAAAACAAACAAGTAGGATAACATCAACATGAAAAGCTGCACAGTAAAGAAATCAATTGACAAAATGAAAAGGCAACCACTGGAATGGGAGAAAATATTTGCAAACCACACATCTGATAAGGGATTAATATCTAAAATATACAAGGAACTTATACAATTCAATTACATACATATATATATATAAATAAAAATGGGCAAGGGACCTGAATAGTCATTTTCCCAAGGAAGACCTACAAATGGCCAAGAGGTATAGGAGAAGTTTTCAACCTTGAGATCAGAGATACGCAAATTAAAACCACAATGAGGGACGCCTGGGTGGCTCAGTTGGTTAAGCAGCTGCCTTCGGCTCAGGTCATGATCCCAGCGTCCTGGGATCGAGTCCCACATCGGGCTCCTTGTTCTGTGAGGAGCCTGCTTCTCCCTCTGCCTCTGCCTGCCACTCTGTCTGCCTGTGCTCGCTCTCTCTCTCTCTCTCTCTCTCTCTGACAAATAAATAAATAAAATCTTAAAAAAAAAATTAAAACCACGATGAGATGTTACTTCATATTTGATAGGCTGTCTATTATCAAAAGACCAGAGACAACAAATGCTGGCAAGGATGTGGAGAAAAGGGAACCCTTGTACATTGTTGGTGTCAATGTAAACAGGTACAGCCACTATGAAAACCAGTTTGGAGGCTCATCAGGAAATTAAAAATAGAACCACCTTATGATCCAGCAGTCCCACTTCTGGGTATATATCCAAAGGGGAAAAAAAGTCACTATTTCAAAGAGGTAGTTGTACTCCCATGTTTATTGTAGCATTATCACAATAGCCAAGGTATGGAAGCAACCTAAGTGTCCATTGGCGGATAAATGGATAAAGAATATGTGTGTGTGCGCACACACACACACACAGACACACACACTAGCATAGTATTCACTCGAAAAAAAGAAGAAAGTCCTGTCCTTTGCAATAACTTTGATGAACTTGGGGGACATTGCACTATGTGAAACAAGCCAGACAGAGAAAGCCATATTACAAGATATCACTTCTATGTAGAATCTTAAAAAAAAAAGTTGAACACATAGCAACACAAAGTAGAATAGTGGTTGCCAGGGGCTCATTGAGGAGTGGGGTGGTGAGAGAAAGCAGGAGAAACTGGAAAAAGGTTACAAACTTTCAATTATAACATGAGGAAGGTCTGAGGATGTACAGTGTGTCATGGTGACTATGAATAATACTGTGTTGTATAATTGAAATTTTTTAAATAGACTGTTTATTTTAGAGAGGTGGGGGAGGGGCAGACTCCACCCTGTGAGTGGAGCCCAACACTGGCTCAATCTCAGGATCCTGCGGTCACAATCTAAACTGAAATCAAGAGTTGGACACTTAACCGACTGCATCTCCTAGGCACCCCTGTATAATTGAAATTTGCCAAGAGAGTAGAACTTGAATGGTCTCATAAAAAAAGATAACTATGTGAGGTAATGGATGTGTTACTTAACACGGTGAGACTCCTTTCACAGTGTATGCGTATATCAAATCATGTTTCACATTTTAAATATATTATGATTTTGTTCATTTTATCTCAATAGATATTTTAAGATTTTTTTTAAAAAGTAGAAGAGGGGGAAAAGAAAACTTTGTCAAATCATGCTGGTTGTTAATTTTGTACTTATCAGTTGAGTTTTAGTTCTCCACTCCTGTTGCTCTTTTCAAGGAAATCCAAACATTTAGATGTTTGATGATAGGTGTTAACAATATTTAGATGTTTTCCTCAGTGTTATCATCTAATTTTTTTAAGTTATGACTATTGAAAGATTTAGTAGTTTTCATATACTGGTCTCTAGCCTGCCAACCTGTTAAGAAAAAATATTTTAGAAACTTGTTTTGTTGCTGGGATGCCTGGGTGGCTCAGTTGGTTAAGCATCTGCCTTCAGCTCAGGTCATGATCCCAGGGTCCTGGGATCAAGTCCCACGTCAGACTCCTTGCTAGGCAGGGAGTCTGCTTCTCCCTCTGCCTGCCGCTCCCCCTGCTTGTACGCTCTCTCCCTCACACAAATAATTAAATAAAATATTTTAAAAAACAATGAAAAAACTTGTTCTGTTGGAGAGAGAGATAATGAGCAAATGTATTGCTTCTTTTAGAGGAGGAGGCAAGCACTCTCTTATATGTGAATTTGGTTATTATGGTCAAACCACACATTCCTCAATTTTCATTTGAGCACCCACATATAGAAAAGATGTCCTTACGGGTGCCTGGGTGGATCAGTCGGTGGAGTGTCTGCCTTAGACTCAGGTCATGATCCCAGGGTCCTGAGATCGAGCCCCCACATCAGGCTCTCTGCTTACTGGGGAATCAGCTTTTGCCTCTCACTCTCCCTCTCCCTCTGTGTGCGCTTGCTCTCTTTCTCTCAGATAAATAAAACCTTAAAAAGAAAGATGTCCCTTTAAAGAAAATTAGAGAAGAAAGTTTTATATAACATTAAATATTACAGCCTGTCATCTAGAGCATATTGAACATAGCCTACTTCTTGCTTGATTTAATATTCATTTAATTGTAGTTGTCCAAATGTATATTAATTATTCCAAAGGTAACCTTGTCCATAATATTTTATAAATGGTGTTAAAGCTTAATTCCTGTGCATGGAAATGGGAACTATTTTCATATTTACTAACAGTGCTGTGGAGTCCAGTGTGTATAATATTAAAGCCAAGATATGGATTTTTTTAAAAGATTTTATTTATTTGACAGAGAAAGAGATCACAAGTAGGCAGAGAGGTAGGTAGAGAGAGAGGGGGGAAGCAGGCCCCCCTGCCAAGCAGAGAGCCCTATTCGGGGCTTGATCCCAGGACTCTGAGATCATGACCTGAGCCCAAGGCAGAGGCCTAACCCTCTGAGTCACCCAGGCACCCCAAGACATGAATGTTTAAAATAAATTTAAACATCTTTTAATGTTTAATGGTGTCCTTCCTCTTCAAAACATGCAATTGGGATGTGCTTTGATCAATCTAATGTCCTATTTCCAACTTTTCTCTCTAGGAGCTACAACTGGAACATGCAAGACAAGCCTTTGCGCTGAAAGACAAAAGCAAAAGTGGCATGATTTCCGGTTTGGATTTCAGTGACATCATGGTTACCATTCGGTCTCACATGCTTACTCCCTTCGTGGAGGAGAACTTAGTTTCAGTAAGTAGAAAACAAGTGCTCCATTTTCTGTTTCTTTAAAAATTTTGAACCGTTGGGTCCCGGCTTGCCTCTGTGGACCCATCGGAGTCTCAACTATTCTAACTTTATGTTTGGTTACAGAAGGTAATCAGGTATGTGTGAGGGAGGTGGGGGTGATGGTGAATTTCCCCAGATCATAGCTTTCTCAGAGCCACCATCTTGCTTTCATGTATTTCCAAATTGTTTATTTCCATTTATAGAGTCCAACCAAAGAAAACAAGGAGTTTGTAGACAAGGGTGTGTAATTACTTTTTCCAGTGGCAGTACCTCTCCCAGACACTACTGCCTTCACTTTGGCCTCTTTCCATCCCACCAGGCTCCCAAAGCCTTGCTATAAAGATGGCTCCTTCCTCTGTTGCCTGCAGGGTGCTGTTTGCTAGAGGAATCATCACTGGCCTCTACACTGTTTTAATAACCATGGCCGAGGCAGAAGGTATGGAGGAAATACGCGGGCATCAGCCTCTGTGGCTCCCTCCTCTCTCTGCCCCTTCACCTGTGCATTCAGTCTGCGTGGACCAGATGGGGTTTTTTTGTTTTGTTTTGTTTTTCTGTTTTTGTTCTGTCAAACTGCTAATCTCAACAAGTAACCATCTGGACCATAGCAAACTGATGTCATTCACTTCCTCACAAAGAGTGGTGAAACCTTCCTCACTTACCAGTTTTCTTGTTCATGCATTGTACTTACGTATAAGTTTTTGATTGCTGCTTGTTTTAAATGGAGGGAAGCCAGTGAGTACTTTTGTTGTTTCAGCTGAAGATCATTATCCCTGATTTAGACCAGGGTAGAAAGATCAACTTCTGTTCTTTTTCTTCAGTGAATTTGAACATGGAGCATGTCACCTTGTCCTACACATTTCACCTCCTTGACACCCATCTCCCACTCCCTGAACCCTCACCTCATACCCCAGCCAAAAAATGAGAGAAGGAAGGAAAGAAAGGGAGAGAGGGAGGAAAGTGGTGGTTGTGGTGGGGGGGCTATCCTAGGGAAGTACTCACTCAGTGCCTTGGAGTGAGGGGACCCATTTAATCTTTTCCAATTGGGTCACATAGACCTATTATAGCTTCAGCTTACCAAATGGCATTTCAATTCCTGAAGGAATGTAATAAATAATTTGAGTTCTGCTTCTGGGTCACCGGCATCCAAATTCAGGCTAACACACATATCATCTATATTTGGGTTAAGGCATGTGTGTGAGGGATGGGTGCCTATCATTACCTACACTGTTCTCAGTAGACCTTTATGATTAAGGTCACACTGGTATTTCCATAAGCATTTCTTTGAGTTTTTAATAGAGAATGTTTTTAATCATATGGGTTCCTCTGACTCCTGGCTTAGAAATTAGGCTTTATAAACTATGAAAAATATTCTCTCTGAGTTTATGTCCAACTGGTAGGCAGAGGGAGAGCTTACCTCCTCACCCTGGAGAAGTAATGAAGGCCACATTGCCCCCCATTGCTCCTCAGGCACGAGCCTCTTCTGCACCATTCCACTGAAGATCTAATTTCTGGTGAATAAATCCTCCCTAGATTTTCTCTACATTTTTTGGAGTTTATGGTAGTTGTACCTTTCATGATGTAGAGCCCAGCACAGACTGTTAAATATCTTAATTATAACAGTCGCCTTTAAAAAAAAAAAAGAAAAGAAAAGATTAGGAGGGCTGATACAGTGAAATAGTCTTAAAATGTAGTTAGCACTGGTTTTTATGTATCTGTATAGGAGTAAAAGCAAGTTTAAAAAAATACTCTTTATGTTGTACATTGATGTTTGAATTATGCTGGACTAGCAAGAGTTCCGTAGTTGAGGATCTTGAAAATCTTGTTTAAATAACCATTGTTTTTGATCTGTGATAATTGTATTTGTTGTTTCTGACCTTATAGGTAGATGAACCGTGAAGTCCAACTTCCAGATGTTGCTTTCTTCCTTAAAACCTAAATTACATAGACCTCCCTGAGGGCGTGAAATGCACTGAGTGTTTCAGTATGATGCTTTCTTTGTATTTATGGACTGGTTGTTAATCACTTTAATAATGAAGAGCCTTTGGATCTTCTTTGGGAGAAGTGTAGTGTCCTTAAATGTGTTTTTTTGTTTTCATTTGTTTTTTACACTTTTTCTGTTGTCATTTCCTAGGCAGCTGGGGGAAGTATCTCACATCAGGTCAGCTTCTCCTACTTCAATGCATTTAACTCCTTACTGAACAACATGGAGCTTGTTCGTAAGATTTACAGCACTTTAGCCGGCACAAGGAAAGATGTTGAAGTCACAAAAGGTAAGACTTTAAAAATATGTATTGATCTGTGTCTGCATTTTCACTTTTCTTTATCTAGCACGTGAGGTTGGTCTAAATTTACCCCTCTGAAGCCAGATCTAGAAAGTATGTTGCTATGTGTATATGCTTCACTTGGGCCCTAGTGATTTCCAAAAACCCAGGTGGAATTAATGGGATGCTGGGGTCAGGAATGGAAAAGTGCTTTGACAGTTTTGAAAAGAACCTTGGCCCAATCTGTCAAACTGGTCAGTGGCAGTGCGGCGGCAGCTTGTTTGTTCTAGGAAAGAGTTGCCCCAGAAAGATGGGCAAGCCTGTTCTTTTTGCTCTATTTTAGTAGGGTGTTTAGGTGTTTGGAGAATAGCAAATTCTTTTATCTTATAACCCTGGAGACCAAAGCAAAGAAACAAGATAAAAGAGGGGATTCTAAAGAGATCGCTTCATCTTTGAAGTTAATTTGTCTGGTTTTGCTGTTCATGATGTTAATATCTTATCTTTTGCCAGCTTTCAGAATTTCATAGTTGAACTTAGGTATTTAAATTCAGTTTTATATTTTTAAAATAATACTAAGATGCCTTCAGCTTTCAGATCATAGTTGGTTAAAGTACAAGCATATTAAGAATCTTTTCAGATTTTAAAATACTTTCTTTTTCTTCTAGAGGAATTTGCGCAGAGTGCCATACGCTATGGACAGGTCACTCCACTAGAAATTGATATCCTCTACCAACTTGCAGACTTATATAATGCTACAGGGTAACTATTTCAATAATTTTTTGTGATATTTATTATAGGACAATTTCTTTAACATGTAAAACAAGGGTATGCTTTCAGTTCATTTTTTTTTTCTTTTAAGATTTTATTTATTTATTTGATAGATAGAGATCACAAGTAGGCAGAGAGGCAGGCAGAGAGAGCGAGAGGAGGAAGCAGGCTCCCTGCTGAGCAGAGAGCCCGACGTGGGGCTCGATCCCAGCACCCTGGGATCATGACCTGAGCCGAAGGCAGAGGCTTTAACCCAATGAGCCACCCAGGCGCCCCCTTTCAGTTCATTTTAACAGTAGTTAATGCAGTCCACAAATTCAAAGAAAGATAGGCAATATGAGAAACAGGAGGAGGGAGAAACAGGAAGATAGATCTTTAGGTCGGGGAGATGGACAGAGAGAAGGGGAGAAAGGAAAGGGAAAAGGAAAAGAGGATGGGGGAAGGGAAGGAAGAGATGGAGAGAGAGGTAAAAGAAAAGAGCAGGGTTAGCTTAAGGGGCTTGAGAGAGGGAAATGGGGGAGGGAAGAAAAATAAGAGTAGAGGGGAGTGAGAAGTAAGAGAGGGATGGGAAAAAATGATTTCATCTGGACTCGATTACATGTAAGAGATTTGTGAAAATTTGCCCAAGTTTATCAAATAAACTGAAGTACATGTTCAGGAGTCTTATAATGTTATTGGTTTATTGTAAATATTCATTTTGCTGAATAGTATATATCATTTTTTGTTAGAGGGTATCATTTTTGTTAAATAGGGCTGTGACATTATCACCATGCTTATCATCCCAGACAAGCTTAGATGTTTTATGCTTTCATTTTATAGACTAAAAAAAAAAAAAAAACAACAAAAAAAAAAAAAAAAACCAAAGCACATTGAGAGTTTTTAATTTGCAAAGTTCTTTTGCAAATAAAAGAAAAACTTTAACTCTGGCAGGATTTGTGGGGGGGGGACTTATGCTCTATTAAGTAATAAGATTTTTTTTAGACACCTTTAGTAACTATTTAAGTGTAGGAATATCTGAAAAATGAGTTTTAATGGTAGAGCTGAGGACTAATAGAAGCTGAGTATACCTGGGTGATTTATTGCCTTCTTGCTACATAATGAATTGTTAGGCTGGATATGATACAGAATGGACCACCCCATCTCTGGTGATTAACGTGAAATGTCAGGCCGTATCTCATCCATCTAGAATTCATATTTTTAGCAAAGGTACTGAGCCTCCTTCATGATAAAACAGTTTCAAAAAAGTGCTTTTCAAAACAATCTGAAGTGACCTACCTAGTTCATGGAGCATACTTATTTTTAAGTAAGTTTTTGGAAAACAGTAGTTTATGATTCAAAACTTGGAGCTCAAAAGAGGGTGCCATAAAAAGTCTGTTCTACCTTTGTGCCTTTATTTATTTATCATTAAGGGCCACCAGTATTTATCAGTTTTGTGTTTATCCTTCTCAAGATACTTTGTACCTGTGCATTAAATATGTATGCCAGATGAATATGTTTAGTTATGTATGAACTGTCAATGTCTATACTTTGCTTCTGGTAATACTAGTTCTTTTCTTTTATTATGTATCATTGGAGTCTTATTAAATTTGTGTACTCCACATTATTTTTCTGGGGTCTTTTGCTTTTTGTTGTGGGAACCTGGGCCTGGAGATTTTTTTCTCTACTAAAAAATGATCTGGGTAAATAGAGAAATACTACTTTTAAAGCATAGTTTTTTTCTCCACTCCTTTGTTTTTGTTTCTGAAGAAATATGATCTTGGTATGAGGAGTTTGTTGGTGTCTGACAATTTTCCTTTTCCCTATTTTTGCCTGAAGGCGCTTGACTTTGGCAGATATTGAGAGAATAGCCCCGTTGGCGGAGGGGGCCTTACCTTACAACCTGGCAGAACTTCAGAGACAGGTAGGAGGCATCTCGTAAATAGAATCGCCCCCCCCAGAATGCTGAAATCATGTACACGGTGGCCTAGAGCCTGTGAATGCTATGAAAATTAAAAACTACTTTCTAGAAAAAGATCTGACTTAGCTCAAAGATTACCTTTGTAGAACTTTTACACCCACCCTCATGAAGTATTTTTATGAGGAACTAAATTTATGGGTTTTTTTTCTTTTAGCTATTAAGATAAGGAAAATAAGAGTGCAGACATACATGGGCTGGACTTCCTTCTTCCTAGAACTACTAGTCTTTTCCTTTCATTTGTATAGTGACATTTAGCTATCAGTGTTAAGTTCACTTTGAATCATTAGACTGATATTTATAGGGCTTTTAAAATATAAAACATTCTTCTAATGAAGTAAATCTTTCACTGAGATTGTGCTTTATAGATTACAGTAATGCAGGAAAACTATGTAATTAATGAACCAGAAAGAAAACCTTTACTATTATTACAAAATGTAAGCATTTTTTCTTAAAGGATGATTTAAAACAATAGCTATGAGTCCCATAAAGTTAATACAGTCCCATTTCTGATTTCAAAAATACTATCTTAGGGGCACCTGGGTAGCTCAGTCGGTTAAGCGCCTGCCTTCAGCTTAGGTCATGATCCCAGGGTCCGGGATCGAGCCCTGCATTGGTCTCTTTGCTCAATGGAGAGCCTGCTTCTCCCTCTCCCTGCCTCTTTGCCTACTTGTGCTCTCTAGCTCTCTATCAAATGAATAAATAAAATCTTAAAAAAAAAAAAAATCTATCTTAGTGGGAAAATAAACCCCATGATACTACATGGAAGAGTAGACCGGAACAGTAGTTTTATTTTTTTAGGTCTTGTTTTAAACTGAAACCTTTAACTTCTGTAGTGTTCAGAGGCAGTCTCAGTTGTAGTGATGGTCACATGGCTTTGTGTTAGGGGTGAGGATTAGGAGGGCTACTCCCTGTCCTTCTGCTATCTCCCTGCTTTAATAGATGAGGCCTGTGTCCCACGTGATTCCTTAGGAGACTCTGTGCCCTAGGAGACATTGAAAGGGTGTGGGGAGATGGGGAAGAAGACTGGAAACAGATAGAGAGAGAGAAAAAACTAAATGGGCATGCCACAGAAAGAGCCCAAGTTTGCTTTTTCTTTAATGCTGCCACACAGGTGAATAGCCACGTGTGCTAGTGAAAAATCGGGCATGTACGTCGGGCTCACTTTGGGAAATTTGGTAGGAAATTTTTCTTCTACTTGAGGTCCATGGAATGAGGATTCACCCTCTGAAGCTAATTAGAATTTCTACTTCTACTTTACATAATAAACAAGAACTTTTTAGTTAGATACGTAAATTAAAAATGGAAAATATTGCTTTTTATGTTAATACTTTCTTTTCTTGGAATGGAATAAAGTTTCCTGAAGATTAAAGTATACCTGTAACCCATTACAAGTAGTGAAGAAGTTTAGCTTCTTTAATAGCAAAAAATTCTTATCTGTTGCCATCAAAGTTTATTTCCACCGAATGTTCTCAGATCCTTTAAAAAATAGGTGGATTTGGGGCACCTGGGTGGCTCAGTGGGTTAAAGCCTCTGCCTTCGGCTCAGGTCATGATCCCAGGGTCCTGGGATCGAGCCCCGAGTCGGGCTCTCTGCTCAGCAGGAAGCCTGCTTCCCTTCCTCTCTCTCTGGCTGCCTCTCTGCCTACCTGTGATCTCTGTTTGTCAAATAAATAAATAAAATCTTAAAAAAAAAAAAATAGGTGGATTTATTCCAGTTCATTGATTTATAAAATTTAATGAATTTATTAAATAATTGAGACATTGTAATATTTAAAGAGCTCAGTGAATTGAATTTTGCATTTTTGTAGTATACATTTATAAAAATTTGGTCTTGATGTTTAAAAAATTGCATTTCAAAGGGAGGTATTTTTCAGTGTTAATAGGTCTATTAATATAGCTTACAAAATAACTGATTATATTTCCTGTGCCATACTTTTTATCTCTGTGACATATATATTTTATAACTGGAAGTTTGCACCTCTTAATCCCCTTTATCTAATTTGCCCACCCCCCACCCACTTTCCCTCTGGCAACCATTATTTACAACAGCTAAGATATGGAAGTAACCCAAGTGAGCATCAGTAGATGAATGGATAAGAAAGATGTGTTACGTATGCACACACACACACACACACACACACACACACACACGGGAATATAATTCAGTCATAAAAAAGAATGAGATCTTGCCATTTGTGATACCGTGGATAGACCTAGAGGGTATTATGCTAAGTGAACGAAGTCAGAGAAAGACAAATAGCATTTCATTTCACTTAAAGGTGGTATCTAAAAAACAAAACAAAAAACTCACAGACCCTTAAATCTTATTTTATAAGGGCGAGAATTTTGAATTGAAATCCAGGTGTGACTTATACGCAAGGAATTTTGTTTTATTTTCCCTGGACTTATTTCCATTCCAATCATACATTTCAGGAGGTATTAAAATCTAGCTTTTTTCTTCCCCCTGTGTAATCTTCCGCTTTTCCTTCCTTTTCTTTTCTCCATTAATAGTGTGCTATGTTGAAGGGGTGGTTCTTTTTATTGGGTTGGCATCCAGCCTGAAGCTGTGTTTTGGTTAGGTAGCTTGACTTTTTTACTGGCATGATCTTGCCTTATCTAATTCTCATTTATAGAATGAGATACATTCAACAACAAAAGCATAAGAACTTTCTACTATCAAATGAGGTCTCAAGTCATTTCCTATCATACACATATGCTTAGGGAGCAGGTTAAAAATCAGTTAAGATTCTCAACTCTTATTTTGCTTTGAAAAACACTTAATTAATCTTATTAAATATCACTTTCATGATCATAATCATAACCTTAAGAGAAAGAGTGTCTTTTCCTTTGGCCCATTTGCTCACGGCAGGCGATCTTGTTCTTAGTGCTGAGTATTTTCTTTCAGCCTAAATGCTAAAAATTCAGTACACAGTCATTAACAGGAATGACAGCTACAGTAGCATTTCTACTTATGAATATTCATGAAGTGAAATCTATAGCATTAATTAAATTAATTTACATACCTGAATACAAGTGAACCATAAGTTACAGTGCTAGCTAAGCTTAAAAAAACCTTCTTACTGACCATATATTGTACTTTAAAAAATAAAAATACTGTTTAATAAGGGTGGAGGCCAAAAACCATTTAGGCATTTGTATATTTATAGAGATGTTTTTAGCTAAGAATTAAAGAACACTATAATTCTTTAGTTTTCATACAGTTTTGTAGGACTTATAAACATTCTTTAAAGGAAGACAGGTTAAAGAAAATGTGTTTGGGCACCTGGGTGGCTCGGTTAAGTGACTGCCTTTGGCTCAGGTCATGATCCTTGAATCCTGGGATTGAGTCCCACATCCGGCTCCCTGCTTGGCAGGGAGTCCGTTTCTCCCAATGGCCTCTCTCCTCTCATGCTCCCTCTCATTCTCTCTCTCTCAAATAAATAAATAAAACCTTAAAGAAAAAGAAAAAAGAAAATGTGTGTGGTTGAACACAGGAGAGCCTTTTCATATGAATAAGAATTAGTGGTTACTGGATTCTTATTTGGGATCATAGCCCTTTTCATCTGTGAGTTTTAGTTCAACATATTCTTTTGAAAGGAGACATAGTTAAAAATAATAATCTAGGGGCGCCTGGGTGGCTCAGTGGGTTAATGCCTCTGCCTTCGGCTCAGGTCATCCCAGGGTCCTGGGATCGAGCCCCGCATTGGGCTCTCTGTTCAGCAGGGAGCCTACTTCCTCCTCTCTCTCTACCTGCTTCTCTGCCTACTTGTGATCTCTTTCTCTGTCAAATAAATAAGTAAAATCCTTAAAAAAACAATAATAATCTCTGAGAATGGAGCTTATTTTCACACAGTTTTGTGATTGAGAAACTCCATTTTGGAAAAAAGCTTTATGTGCATGTTTTTAGAAGTTAAAAATATATTTCTTTCCAAAAACAGACTCTGAACTATAGAGAACACACTGATGGTTACCAGAGGGGTGGTGAGTCGGGGGTGAGGGGATGGGTGACACAGGTGATGGGGATTAAGGAT
Source organism: Enhydra lutris kenyoni (assembly GCF_002288905.1). Taxonomy (NCBI): domain Eukaryota; kingdom Metazoa; phylum Chordata; class Mammalia; order Carnivora; family Mustelidae; genus Enhydra; species Enhydra lutris. The sequence goes on along the minus strand of NW_019154085.1, from coordinate 68,375,796 downwards.
GACACTTGTGATGAGCACTGGGTGTTCTATGGCAGTGTTGAATCACTATATTGTACACCTGAAACTAATATTACACTGTATGTTAATGAACTGGAATCTAAATAAAAACTTTTAAAAACCCTATATTTGCTGTGTTTAAAAGGTAGCATAACAGCCACATTGATTTTAAAGGATTTTTAAATCTAAGCTAAAATGCCATTACTAGAATTTCTTCAAAACATATGATGTTAAAAACATCATCTTTGCTGTGAAGATACTCATTGTGTTTTCAACTATGTTATCTTTGAAACAGAGTAATCAGAATTAACTGGTTAGCTTCATTTTGTTCAGTCCATGTTTAAAAAACTGAGGCATATTTAGTCAATATAATACATAGAAGTGATCCCAAAAATATTTTTGGATTAATAAATGAAAATAAAAAATTTTTTAAAGATTTTATTTATTTATTTGACAGAGATCACAAGTAGGCAGAGAGTTAGGCAGAGAGAGAAGGGGAAGCAGGTTCCCTGCTGAGCAGAGGGCCCGATGCGGGGCTTGATCCCAGGACCCTGGGATCATGACCTGAGCCGAAGGCAGAGGCTATAACCCACTGAGCCACCCAGGCACCCCTGAAAATTAAATTTTTAAAAAAACATTCCATCTCATTCTTTATAATTTCTACTTTTGTGTATGTTTAAAATGCGTACTATCTGTATTTGGTTTTTGTTTTTTCTTTAAAGATTTTATTTATTTATTTATTTGACAGAGAGAGACATAGTGAGAGAGGGAACACAGGCAGGGGGAGTAGGAGAGGGAGAAGCAGGCTTCCTGCTAAGTAGGGAGCCTGCCGTGGGGCTGGATCCGAGGACCCTAGGATGGTGACCTGAGCTGAAGGCAGACACTTAATGACTAAGCCACCCAGGTGCCCCTAAAATGCATACTATATGTAATTTAATAAAGTATATTACTTTTCAATTCTTATAGATATTATTAGTACAATGTAACTATGTATGATTTATAAATGAAATCATGTATTGGGGTAGATGCTTAAAATCTTCCTGGCAGGAGTGTTCAATTGCAAAGAGTTGTTAGAGCTGTTGACTTGAAGAATGATGAAGAGTCACATCATTCTTGGGTGGACAGGAAACTGGCCCATTGCTCTGCTTGTTCCCCATCTGATGAGACCTGTAGCAAGTCTTTAGTCCTGTCCATAAAATGGACATCTTACCTTTGTATGCACAGAGGACTGACTGAAAAATTAGTCTAGTGTGGTCTCACTGTGGAGAGAAATTGCTGAAAGCCTCTTCCTGGTGATCTCACAAAGGAGTTTATTTACAGAAGTTTGAAAAACATTGGGCCCCTGAGGGCTGCATTAGGGCCCAGGTCTTGAGTACTTGGTAGAATACTCTCACCCTTTGGGAGATAGTACATCTCTACAAAGTCTAAAATTAGTGTTATTATTATAGTGATAAGAGAAACAAAAAGTAATTAACTTTTCGGATGGCCCATTTTTCGCTATTCTATGAGTGAATCAAAATTAGTCTTATACTCATTGTAGTAGGATATTGTTAAAATATCCTACTCTTTCCCTTATTAGATTTCAGATAAAAATATCAGCTTCCAATTATTAATTGCTCACTTTTGTTACAGCATGTAAATTAAACATAATGGATGGCTGGGTAGTTGCTTGGGCTAACTTGATAGGAAAAAATGTATTTCCTACAAGATCGTGGTGATGTACTACTCTGTAATTTTCCACCTTTTTTTATGATGGTTTCTTCCACATACTAAGTTCAGTTTTGTACGTAATAGATGTACACTTTTACCTAATTGGATTATAATAAATTTAGTATAGTGTAATAGTTGAGATTTGTAAAATATGTGCTGATATTATTTGAAATAATGGTGCTCTACTAATTTTTTTTTTGGCCAAGGGTTTTACAAGGGTTTCATTTTGCATTTCATCAAATACTATTTATTTATTTTCCTTTTTACTATAGAATCTATTGAACTACAATACTGGCAAGCATAATGAGCTTTTTAAAAGATCTCTGCTTACAGAGATCACAATCAAACGTTAAATATTTAGGTATCAGATGTTTTGGTTAAAACCTGAAAGCACACTTATTATGGTACAGAATTTACAAAACAAGAAGCAGATAAACCCTTTATAGGCTGCTTCTCAAGTTATTTGTAAATATCTGGGTTTGCCATATTTAGCTTGGTTAATTGAGCTTTGAAGAGATTGTACAGATGAAAGCAAAGCAGAGTGGACTAGCTTTTTTCCCCCTTCTTTTAGATTTTAGGCATGGATTCCCTCTCCATTAAATTATTCTAGTGGGCATATCTAAGCTTCTTATTATGCTGGTTTTTAAAAGCTTATTCCAAGTTAATATGTTTCAACTTTCCTTTATGATAAACCAAATATTTTATTCTTTCATCTCAAACTGTTTATAGAGAGTAACTGCTCTCTTCATGAAGAAAATATTAAAGAACAAGACTGGCAGACAAGTATAGGCCAATTATTTTAGATACTATATGCTGGGGGCTACCTATGAAATAACATTCTGAGTCACAAGAGGGCTTTTTTCCTTTGCATTATCATCATTGTAAACTCTATGGTGGGACTATAAATGTGGCTAGGATAGTGGTTTTCCACCTAACTGCCTAGCAGAATGATTTGAAGCTTTTAAAAAAGAGATAAGCTCCAAGCCTTAGGAATTTATTTTTTTAAAGCCCCTCAGCTGTTTTCTTTGCATAGGTATAGCTGGACAATGCAGAGCCTAGCAGAGGGAATGCTTGGTAACATAGGCCAGAAGTCCTGTAGTTATGTAGTGATAACCTCAGTGGTGAGCTGCAAAGCTAGAAATAAGGGGTCCAAGGCTCTGAACACTTGTAATAGTAGTTATTAAAGGTTTTCGCTTTAGCCCCAAAGAGAAGTACTTGACTTTGCCTTACAAATAGAATTCTAACAATCCTAGTTATGTGATGTCTCTAGCCCTAGTAAATGAGAGGCAGCAAAACCAAATTAGGAAGCTGTTGGTAAAAGAAGTAATGTCTGTGAGGCCTGGGAAGACAGCACATGCCACTGCATTAGATCTTGATGCGGTAACTGATGGGCCTAGGAATATGACAGCTTTCAGTCGTTAGAGAAGGTAGATTATGATCAATATTCTCTGATCGAGGAACTAAGGTAGTGTTGTTTTTTAAAAGATTTTATTTATTTTAGAGAGAGCGTGAGTGAGCGAGTGGAGTGGGGAGCGGCAGAGGGAGAGGGAGAGAGAGAGAATCTCAAGCAGACTCCCTGCTGAGCACAGAGCCCAATATGGGGCTTGATCTTATGATCCTGAGATCATGACCTGGGCTGAAACCAAGACTCAGACGCTTAACTGACTGAGCCACCCAGGTGTCACTCAAGGTAGTTTTTGCACATTTCAGAAATATTTTAAATTTTAGGTTGGTTAAAGTAAAGAAGGGGGTAAGGGATTTTATACCCTAAATGTTAGTTTACCTGAAAGAGTCACTTCTCTGGAATGATGGTGTATTCCCCAATAGTAGCAGATAAATCAGGTATTAATAGGCTTGTTAAAAAAAAGGGGGGGGTAATGGTATCTGTTTGGCTGGATGTGGTTTTAAAATGCTATTTGTGGTATCCATTTTAAAATCTTAAAATAGCTGAATTGTAGCTTTTTAAAAAATTTGCCTCATACTTTTCCAATTTTTTTTTTTTTTTTTTTACATGTTTTCCTCCCACAGCAATCTCATGGTTTAGGCAGGCCTGTCTGGCTCCAGATTGCCGAGTCTGCTTATAGATTCACTCTGGGCTCAGTTGCTGGAGGTGAGTGACTTGGCTGTGTGCTGTTCCCAGCTTGTGTTCAGTAATATTATCTCACTAGACTGAGACCGATCAGCAGAGCTGCAGTTCATCGTTCCTGCGGGACATGACCGCAGAGCTTTCCAAAGAGTTCTTGATTTCTACCTGGGATCAGAGGGCCTGCTGCAGCACAGCCGTGGACCCTCAGGCTCCAGCCTGTCTTCAGGACAAAAGCTCCCTAGTAAAGTGAAAGTTTGGGCGTGTGCTGCACTCACCTTAATTATCCTGCGGAGAACCAGGATGAAGAAATGGAAATGAGACTGTGTTAATGGTGTTGGGGGTAAGGGCAGGTAGGAAATTAAGATTTGGGGTAGAAATCCCAGGACCTTATGAAATACAACCACCTCCTAAAGTGATTCACTTTGGCTTTTCTACTTGCATTTTTTTCCTTTCCCTTTTTACTGCTTAAAGAATATCTGGACTTGTACATACTATTTCCTAAAAGGAACCTCCCCTCCTAGCTCCTGGGCAGAATTTGAGGGACTTTTTTGGCTTAAATCTCTCCATAGAAAGCGTGAACTTGCTTTGTTGAGAAGAACCTAGGAGGTGTGATTAAAATGTTTATGATTTTTTAAAACAAGCCTGAACTGATGGAACTATTATTTTTTTTCTTTTCAGTTTCAGTTTTAGAAGTTGCAGAACATGTTTTGGTTTTCAACAGTTGAAAAATATAACACTCTAAGTCATTTTATACATTTTTCAATCTCTGAAAAATTCTAAAGCCTGACATTCTTTTTTTAAAGACCAAACTCTGGGGCACCTGGGTGGCTCAGGTGGTTAATTAAGCGTATGCTTCTGCTCAGGCTATGATCCCAGGGTCCTGGGATCGAGCCCTGTCTCCAGCTCCCTGCTCAGTGGGGAGCCTGCTTCTCTCTCTCCCTCTGCTGCTCCTCCTGCTTGTGCGTTCTCTCTGTCAAATAAATAAATAAAGTCTTTAAGACCAAATTTTGTACAAAGGGATAAGGTCATGTTGAGGTTGGTTCTGATATTATGCTTGTAACTAAGATTAATTTACCAAAATGCTTTAGTAAACTAAGTTTTAAAATTACAGCTACCTGTGTGAACATATATGATTACTGTAAGGGGTAAATGGTATTGTATTTAGGCACTGAATGGAAAATATAAAGAAATATGTTATATATAGTAGCCTCATATTGTTAGAAAAAATCAAGTCTGGATTATTTAATGTTGGCAATGACTTGAAAATCCATTGCAGTTGTTCTCAGAAGCAGCTGTATTTATGGATCCCAGTCGCTAGCCTGTCATCCTTCGGCGGTGCGCGGTGTATGGGAGAAGGAAAAAACACACCGTCCCTTTTTTTGTGTGTGTGTGTGTGTGAGCATAGATCCTGCATTTTGTTTTCGAGTCCTTTGAGATGAGATTTGTTGTGCTTGAAGATCTTCCATTTAACTATGCTCTCTTTTGAGCCTAACCCCTGTTTTATTTGTAGCCGTGGGAGCCACCGCAGTGTACCCTATAGATCTGGTGAAAACCCGCATGCAAAACCAGCGCGGCACTGGCTCTGTGGTTGGAGAGCTGATGTACAAAAACAGCTTTGACTGTTTTAAGAAAGTCTTGCGCTACGAGGGCTTCTTTGGACTCTACCGGGGTGAGTAAGCAGAGCTCAGCTGCTGAAGTTCATGATTTTGTCTCCCCAGCAGCAGATTTTAACTCCGTCATTCTGAAAATCAGTGTGTCGCCTGTCCAGTCAGACTAGAGCTGTTTCTCTCTTTTTATTTTCTTGTTGCTGGCTTCCCTTTTTACATTCTTGCTGGGAACTAGCAGTATTAGTCTGCAGACAAGGCCTTCACTTCTTCTCCCTGATACTTGTATTTTATGGAATCCAAATCCTGCCTTTGTCCCAACATGAGCCCATGGTCCCTGTGCTCTCAAAAACTCAGGCTGAGTTGAATAAAGGACAACAGCTAAGAAGTAGAGAGCTGCTTTTCTCGGGGTGAGAGAAGAAAGATGTACCTCTTCTCTGTGAAATGGAAGCCAGGCTGTTACTTGAAGTGAGTTTACCCTCTGTGCACTTGTTTGAGTTGAAAGAGATGTCAGATGTGTTTGTGTCTTCCAAGGAGACCATTCATAAGTCTTTTTTCTAGTGAGTATTCTGAAGTTAAAAAAAAAAAAAAATGAGTAAAAGAAAACCTTTGGCCCCAGGTCTCATTCTCTCTCCTTTCCCCCCCTTAGCTCAGAGGCACTGAGTAAAAGCAGAGAGATTTCCTTTTGCGGGAAATGTTACCACCAAGTCAAGGCTGCGCACAGTGCTGTCAGCATCAGAGACAACAGCCCCTTGTAGAATTCTCCCCACCCCCGTGGGCTTTGTAGGAACTTGTTCTCTTTGGAGAGGGAATGACTTTCATGTTCATGTTTTCACATAAGAATTTAGGGTTTCCTTTGGGAAGGAGATTAATTTTTTAATCCCTTTGGGCGCCACTTGGAATTCTTTGAAAATATTCTCCACATGCTCAAGTCCAGAGCGTTTATGGAATTTACTGTACTTGTTTGTTTGTACACACGGTCTCATTAATCCCCAGCTCGCTCTGAGCTCTGCTGACCTGTTGGGCTTAGAACCTCTTCCTTGGGAAGAAAGATTGGACCTGCACAAAGCTTCTGCTCACGGACAGGAGAAAAAAACACCTCTGGTTAGCATTATTTGCAGATACTCAAGTGAAAAATGTATTCCTGATATGCTCACATTTAAAGGAGAGGGTCATGAGAATGTTCACTTTTGGCGTTATATATATATCCAGAATAAGAAAAGAGGGTGGTCAAATCAAACTCAGCTCAAATACCCGGCTCCTAAGAATGCACGTAGTTAATTTTACTTAAGTATTCAGAACTCCAGCCTGTCTAAATTCTAGCTGTATAATATGTACTTACTCCATGGGAAAAGGTATGTGTTGTCCGGAATGCAGGTCTGTGCATGGGAATGCTTATTTTAAACTGTACCAAACCCTGCATATCTAGATTTTTTTCAATGAGGAACTTAAGGAGGGTTGAGTGGTGCTAGGGTTTGGTTTTGTTTTGATTTTTGCTTTGTCATCTCCAATCTTTCTTTGTTGAATAATAACCTTTCTTCCTCCCTGGTATGCTTTTAAAGAGAATGCTCCTATTAGAAGAACCCGGGTATATACTTCACAGTTTAGCCTTCTCAATGGTTGGATGCTTACAGAAAATTTCGTTTCGGAGAGATGTCATGTTAATTAAATGGGTCTGATATGGCAAGTTTGGGGGTGGGGAGAGGTGGAGGGATTGTTCGCTTTATTCAGGATGTGAGCTGATAAAATCAGTTCTTTAAATGAGAGACTCTTGTATTAGAGAGAAGATTGTAGGAGTCCTGTATGCGAACACTATGATTATTGAGATTTTCATATATTGCTTAGAACCGGCCATTATTCTGTCAGATGATTGACAAAATTGTTGACAGATTAGCTTAAATTTCTTTGCAAGCAATAGTGATAAAATGACATAAATCAGTACTTTATTAAAATTCCATGAGCCTTATTGAGGCAAGTTGTAAAACAAATACACACGCTGACATGGTTGTATGGAAGTTAGATTAAAAGTAATAGGGCCTCATAATCATGAAGGTTAGAAAGTTAAGACTGCCATCTGCTGATTTATTCTTTTAAATCAGCCTGCTACCCATTAAAGGTGTGTGCAGATTTGTGTTTGTCACTGATAATTCAGTTTGACTGACAGTAGCCTGTATGTATGATTACTTGCTGGCTCTCAACTCACAGAAAATCACTCAGCAGTATCCTCAAAGTAGGCTTAAGATCAGCAGTGAGTGTGCAAATACATACATAACTCCCCTATGGCTGGGTGATTTAAAGGGTATAGAATGTTTATTGTTAGCATCTTTAAAAATGTATGCAAAAAATGTACACCAGCAATTTGGATAATCTGTGTGCTTTAGAAAGCTGAGCCTTACAGATGTTGAATTGTTTATATATTTTTTTCTTTTCCGGTTTGCAGCCAGCCTTGGTAATTTAACTTTCTAAGAATAATGATTTCCTTTGTTTTAAGAAGATTCTTTTGAAATGTCTTAAGTTTGACATATATTAGTAAATAAGAATGCAGGAGGCATATGTTTTTGCTTATAGAAGACACCCATTAAATGATATTTAAAACTGCGTTTTTCTTTGCAGTTTTGGCTTCCTTTAAAATATATGTATACGAAATTCTGGTTTTCTCTAAGGAGAAAATTATGGGAGTTGGTATTCTATAATAACCAAACCACCGTATGCTATTACATAGGTAATAGCATCATTTGTGCCAAAACCTGGGTCTACTCAACAGCATGTTTTGCAGAGGTTTTCCAAACGTACGACATTGACTTCTCTAATGACTTCGTGTATGTTTGTATGTTGTTGGTTGAAAAGGACGGGAATTTGGTTACATTGTTATTGGCAGTGTTTGGGAATAGAGAAGATCATGGCCTCCGTTCCTTCTTCAGGTACTTTCTGAGAGATGTTAGATAACTAGGCTTTAAAGGAAGCATGCTTAAGAAAAGGATCTATAGCCTCAAGAAAGCCTAGCATTATGTTTGACATGAATAATTATTACATACATGTACAGAGTTCTTAGGACAATCCATTTTTTCATATTTTAGTGAAAACCCTAGAATGTTCAATAGGTAAATAATATGGGAGAAGCCATTAACTTGTTGGGTTTACATATTAATGTCTACTACATTCATATTGCTAATGCTTCTCTCTGTTTACCTAGGTCTGATACCACAGCTTATAGGAGTTGCTCCAGAAAAGGCCATTAAACTGACTGTAAGTTTTTTTCTCATTGAATTTATATGTCATTTGTTTAGATTATCATGAAACCAAAAATTAAGGCCGATGCTGCGGAGACTGGCACACTATCAAGATGTTTGTAAAACTTTTAACTTCTATGTAGACATTTGATAATTCTTAATTTTATCATGAGACAGGTATTTTGATGATTTGGAAAACCAGTAACATGCCAGGGGAGGAAATGGTTGAGAATTCTAGTTAACTGATATTGTTTTCTTATTAGGTTAATGATTTTGTCCGGGACAAATTTACCAGAAGGGATGGGTCCATTCCGCTTTTAGCAGAAATCCTTGCTGGAGGTTGTGTAAGTATGAATACTGGGCATTTCTCGTGGCAAGCATGTTCCTTTAACCTTTTTTGCACATTAGATATAATAACTGAGTGACATTCCTTCTTAACTCAAAGGATTCTAAGATTTTCTCAGTGATCATAAGGAATAGTTTTTAATTTCATTGCATGATCCTGACTGGTTTTGAATGAAGGAAAAAGGAAGTATTTTTTATCGGCTCTGACTCTTAGAAGCTCCTGGCATTACCTTCCACACTTTTAAAGTTCTAATCCTGATTTTTAAATATCCCAGGAAATAGAGTAGTGGGTAGTGTTCCCATACATTTATATCGTCTGGAACTTCAGAATAAGTGAGATGATTGATTAATTGGGCTTTTATATCTTAGGTGTAGGACTAAGAAAACCATTGTGGAGTAATTATAATTTTCCTTCTTTAGGGACCAGAGGTTAGAGCACACAACCATAATTATGTTAAGGCTATTACAATTCTGAATGCAGAGATTCAGATTATATTCACTTTGAACGCAAAGGTTTCTATCTTTAAAGGGTGAGCATGACATTGCATTTAGACCAATTCTCAAATTTAAGTTTGTAGCTCAACTGATTTTATTTGTGCTGTTTATTTCAAATTTGTTAATACATGATTTAAGACTTATTTAGTCCATTTTGTCCCTGAAACTCTTAATAACTTCCAGTTGAACTGGCTGACAGTCTTCGCTAAACCCTCTTCAGTTGCTTGTGGATCTTGAGGTGATGGGGTCAGTGACCCTTGCAACTTTTAATTCTGCGAAGATGCCCTGGGGGGTCAGAGAGCGGGGCTGCTCTGGATTCTTTTTGATGAGATTTGTCAGCCTGCTGCATACCTGGCTCCTCACCTTTGTGCAACCAAAGTTCCTATTGAAAAGGTGAAAAGGCTCTGTGTGTGTGTGTGTGTGTGTGTGTACGTGTACGTATGTTTGTGCATTTGCGTGTATGCTTGCACTGTCCAAGTGGATTCTCAGGAAGCAAACTCACCTCTTTGGCTAGCTTTCTTTTTTCATGAAAGACAAATAATAATCATAGAATAAGACCTTTGTTTAAGCAGATCACAAAGAAGTTTCTCCTCTTCCTTTACCCCAATTAGACGCTGTAATTATTTCTCTTCAAATGAGAGAATGTTTGCAAATTATAAATATTCTTTTTCTCAGTGGTTTTAGTTTTAGTTTGGTTAAGAAGTTTCCAAACTCAGTTTTGCCACTCCTCTTGCATATATTTGCCAGAAGTCTCCTAAGTCAGGCTCTTTCTGTTCCGTGTAGCTAATTTTTTCTGTTTCCCTTTGTAATACCCAGAGGTTTTTGTCCATGAAACTGACTTGTTCCCATGTTCCTATGTCTGACATGTGACCTAAGTGGTTAAACCGTAATCAGATCTTTGGTTCCTTTGTTTTTCCTACTATGTACCCTGTTTCTAGGTTTGAACTTTGGGAATTTCTGTTAAAGTCTAGGGTGCCTTGAGGGTTATGCTGACACTCTAAATCTCTTCTTTAATCATGACTCATTTCTGAGAACTTTGATAGATTGTCTAGTTGGAAATTGACAGCATGAAAAATAGACAGGTTGGGCTCTAGGCAGAATGATGCAGTTGTCTGCAGTTCTTTACCTCAAACATTTTCTGCTTCCATTTTTTTTTTTTTTCTAAATTTCTTCATTCAGGGAGGAAAGAAAATGTGTATTTATTGAATTTGTACTGATGAATTCAATCACACTACAGTGTAAATAATCTTTAAAGCATAATCTGCCACCTCTCCCCATGTCTATGTATTTCAGCAGAGAATAAAGCCTTGAACAGAATGAATGGGTCTCTATTTAAAGAATATCAGGCACTGTGGAATATAGAAGTGCTCTCTTTACTGAATGAAACCTGGTAAGCAGCCACCGGATAGACACTGGGAAGAGTGGCTTCCTGTGAGCCTGATATGAGAACCCTCACCGTCCTGAGTAGTGGTGGTGAAAAGATGCGTAGGGACCCTGTGGGTGTTCAGCTAAATGCTGTCTGTATCACCAGCTGAGAACAATGTTGCTGTTTTCTCAAAATTCACTCAGTTTTACCTTGTGTTAACCTAATGCAGATTGATTAAAAAAAAAATGGCTCAGACTGAATAGTCAGTATTGGCTTTATGGGTTTTTCCCCAGCAGAGGGATCATCTAGGACCCGGGCTTTGAGTTCCCTGTATATGGGAGAGAAATTCTGATAGGAAAATGACTGCTGGCCTTTAGGAAAAACGGTGCTCTTTGACCTAGATAATGAATTGACCAAGAAATAAAAATATCCAGACCTTATTTTTTTTGGGTGTTGGTTGGTTGTTTTGATTTATGATCTATTTTTAAGAGTAGGTGATATTTGATATATGCAAAAAGAGTGCACACTATAAATCTAGTAGCTCATACTGTAATGAGCATCTTTAAACGTATCACTCAACTAAAACATTACTGTCATTGACACTGGTTTTTGTTTCTAATGTAGCTCTAATCTGCTAAGATTGCTAATGAGCAGTAGGGACTTTGCCTATCGGAATATTTTTTTTTTTTATTCGTTTTAGAAAGAGAGAGAGCACAAGTGGGAGGGGCAGAGAGAGAGAATTCCGGGCAGAGAGAGAGAATTCCAAGCAGACTCTGCACTGAGCATGGAGCCCAATTCGGGGCGTGATCCCACAACCATGAGATCACAACCCGAGCCAAAACCAAGAGTCAGATAACCCAACTAACTACACCATCCAGGCACCCCTCCCAAACATTTTATAGGCATTATCTATCTCATTATTATTCCCAACTAGAGTTGAAGAAAATAAACCTAAGTGAGATCCAGACTTAGTAGGTGGTAAAGATTCAAACCACTTTTGTTTTAAATCCATATTTATTCATATTTGGTATATTTCCATTCATTCGTTCTTCCATTTATTCATTCTCATTCAGCAAGCTGTGAAGCCTGAGAGAGATTTACTTTCTTTTTTCCTGTGAAGGGAACCAGACTAAGGTTACGTTTATATCTCATAGAAAACGGGTAGCTCCTGATCATTCTTGACAGATAAAACTTAATCTTAAGTCTAATCATATTCTACGGTGGTAATTTGAAAGCCGAATTCCTTATTGTGATTTCCTTAATTTCTACATATCACCAAAGAAAATACATGCTTATGATTATAAGTCATCATAACAGCTAGCATTCGTAGAACACCCTGCCCTGGACTTGGACTTTACAGGCATCATCTCATTATTCCCAGCTAGAGTGGAAGAAATTAAAAGCTCAGTAAAATCCAGCACTTAGTAAATGGAAAAATTGAGATTCAAGCCACTTCTGTCTCCAAATCCATATTCTTTATTATTCGGTATATCTTTCTCTTCATTCATTCTTTCATTTATTTATTCTCTCACTCATTGAATGCCTGCTATGTTTCAGAAATATTTTAAGAACAACAGCTTTTCACATACCCTACAATTCCCCCTTTTTAAAGTGTACTGCTCAGCAGTTTTTAGCAGAGCCACAGAGCTGTGTAACTATCACCACAGTTAATTTTAGAGCATAATCTAAATTGTGTGATAACACCTGAAAATGAAACCTGGGACCCTTTTGCTGTTGCCCACCAGTCTTTCCTCTCTCCCTCCTACTAATAAACTTTCCATCTCTGTCGATTCACCAATTCTGGACATTTCATATAAATGGAACGAAAAATGTGGTCTTTCGTGTCTGGCTTTTTTCACTCAGCATAATGTTTTCAGGATTTATCCAAGTTGCACGATGTATCAGTACTTCAGACCTTTTTATTGGTGAGGAATAGTCCATTATATAGATACGTCACATTTGGTTTATGCATCAGTTGTTGAACTTTGGGTTGTTTCCACTTTTTGGTTATTATGAGTAATGCTGCTGTGAACATTAATGTAAAAAGTTTTATGTGGATGTATGTTTTCACTTCTCTTGGGTATATACCTAGGAGTGGAATTGTTGGGTTGTATAGTAACTCTAATTTGTATTTTGAGGAACTGCCAGACTGTTTTCCATAGTGGCTGCACCATTTTACATTCCCACTAGCAATGTATAAGGGTTCAGATTTCTCCACATTCTTGTTATTGATTATAGCTACCACAGTGGATATGAAGTGTTATCTTGTCGTAATCTAATAATGGACATTTTGAACATCTTTTCAAGAATGTTTTGGCATTTGTATATCTCCTTTGGAGAAATATATATTCAGAATCTTTGCCTGTTTTTAAATTGGATTGTCTTTTATTATTAAGTTATAAGAGTTCTTTATATATTTAGAGTCCCTTATCAGACGTGTGATTTCCAATATTTTTCACTTTCTGTCCTTTGAAGACTCGGACTTGATTTTAATGAAGTCCAATTTAACCATATTTTGTTGCTTGTGCTTTTGGTGTAATATATAAGAAATTATTGCTTAATCCAAGATTATGCAGATTAATACCTCTGTTTTCTTCTAAGAGTTTTATAGTTTTAGCTCTTACATTTGGGTCTTTGATCTTTCACACGAATTATTAACCTTAATTTTTTAGGGTCTTTTGCCTTGAGAATAGAGATTACCAAATGGTAGTTTTATTTTTCATTGTCAACATTTTGTTGTTGTATATTTCCTCCTCCTCCTCCTCCTTCTTTTTCTTTTTAAAGATTTTATTTATTTATCTGGGGGAGAGAACAGGAGAGAGAGCAGAGAGCACAAGCAGTGTTGTGGGGAGGGACAGGGGGAAAGAGAGAAGCAGACTCCCCATTAAGCAGGGAGCCCAATGCAGGGCTCAACCCTAGGATCCCGAGATCATGACCTGAGCCAAAGGCAGACACTTAACCTACTGAGTCACCCAGGTGCCCTGGAATATTTCCTTCTAATGTTCTCATATGCATGCTCACATACATGTGTCTGTACACACACACACACACACACACACACACACACACACACACACATTCTTTTTTAAACCAGATGGAAATTTTGTCGACTCTGATTTACCGGAGATGCAAGCTGCTTTCATTTCCTACAGGCAGCAGAGAATCACAGTAGAACATCTCACTTTAGAAATAGAATATAGGTGTCTCCTTAGTGCAGTAGGCAGCACATCAGTCTCATAGAAATAGAATATAACCTTTCTGATGGCTGAGTAATATTCCAATGTATGTATCAAAGACATCTTCTTTATACACAACTAATACATGAATCATTGAACACTACACCAAAAACTAATGATGTACTACATGTTGGGTAATTGAATTTAAAGAAGGAAAAAAAAAAAAGGAAACCATGAGATAATAAATGTGCATTATGGTAAGATGCTAAAAAAAAAAAAGAAATAGAATATAACCTTTGGGAATATAGAAGTATATACTTCTAGAAATATAAACAGAGTGTGGATTTTCAAATTTAAAGTCTTTACTGTGAACATTAACCAACCATTTTTTTTTATATCTATATCAAAGCCTTCTCAAAAAGTACTTAGTTCAGATTTTATAATATAGAGGTGCTGGCATAAATTTTTTTGTTGTTGCAGTATCAATAAAATGACCTTTAGGTTTAACAGTTGGTTGACCCTTCTTTAGATGGGGTTGGGGCAAAAGTGTATTTGTATATAGAGTTACTCATGAATATATGTTATGGATGCTGTATGTGTGGTGTATATATAGCCGTTGGTTTCAAACATTTTTTCCCATTGTTCTCATAGACAAGCCATTCTTATCAGGCCATATGTTTTTCTTTTTCTTTTTCTTTTTTTTTTTTTTAAAGGTTTTGTTTATTTATTTGACAGACAGAGATCACAAGTAGGCAGAGAAGCAGGCAGAGAGAGAGAGGAAGGGAAGCAGACTCTCCGCTGAGCAGAGAGCCTGACGCAGGGCTCGATTCCAGGACCCTGGGATCATGCCCTGAGCTGAAGGCAGAGGCTTTAACCCACTGAGCCACCCAGGTGCCCCTGTTTTTATTTTTCTATTAGAAAACCTCTCTTTTATATGTATAAATACATACATATCTGTGTACGCATACATATTACATGTCCATATCAGACAAAAATATAATTGAGTAATTATGATATCTATTGTGAACAAGAATAATACTTTAATGTCACCTTAGAGTTTTCAAAGTATTTTGGTAATGCACATTGTCACTTCTTGTGAAATAGGTACATGAGCTACAAAAGCTCAGAAAGGTTAACTCTCAACCCCAAATCATATAGATAATATATGCTGGTTTCATGCAAGCACCAGGTATTTTGATTTTCAGATTAACCCCTTTTGTTTGATCATGTTCTCTTGGAAAATCAAATCCAAGAGAAGACTTCTTCCTGTGTCAAAAAAATATCTAGATCAACTTTGTAGTGGCTTTAGTTCTTTTTTTAAACTA
The DNA here is from genome assembly GCF_002288905.1 of Enhydra lutris kenyoni. Classification (NCBI taxonomy): domain Eukaryota; kingdom Metazoa; phylum Chordata; class Mammalia; order Carnivora; family Mustelidae; genus Enhydra; species Enhydra lutris. The sequence goes on along the minus strand of NW_019154085.1, from coordinate 68,360,462 downwards.
TATTGTTACATATATAGTAAAAATTTAGCTTATATTTCTCTATATATACATATATATGATCATTTACTTAGATATATTTAAGATACCAAGACATGACCAGATTTTAGATGTCAGCTCAGGGACTTTTAACAATTATATACATTCCTAAAATCACCACTCGAGGTAAGGTATGGAACATTTCACCTCAGAAAATTCATTCACGCCTCTTTCCAGTCAATCACTCATCTGTTCCCCCAGGCCACCACTGTTCTGTTAATAGTTTTGTTTCTTCTTAGATTTCATATTAATGGAATTGTACAAAATGCATCCTTTCATGGCCGGTCTGTTTTGCTTAACATGTTTTCAAGAGTCATCCTGGTTATTTTGTGGGTATTAGTAGTTGGGTTTTTGTTTTTAATTTTACTATTATTCTGTTGTATGAATTGACCACAATTTGCTTATTCATTTCTGTTGATGGACATTTGGGTTGTTTCCAGTTTGTATCTGTTATAAATAAGGTTGCTATTAAGGGCAGCTAGGTGGCTCAGTCAGTTGAGCGTCCAATTCCTGATTTTGGCTGAGTCCTGATCAAGCCCCACATGGGGCTTCCTGCTCAGTGGGGAGACTACTTCTCCCTCTCCTTTTGCCCCTCCCCGCTCCTTGTGTTCTCTTTCTTGTTCTTTCTCTTTCAAATAAATAAATAAAAATCTTTAGATAAAGAAAGATACTGTCTGTTGGTTCTTTGAAGTGGATGGACCATCTTGCAGTCTCATTAGCAATATATGAGTATTTGTTACTACACATCCTTACCAATGTTTGATGGTCTTAGTCTTTTTTATTTTAGTCATTTAAGTTGGTATAAAAGGGTATCTTACTGTGTTTTTAATTTGCATTTTCTCTGATTTTTAAAGGCATTGACCACCTTTTCATGTGTTTATTGGCTATTTGTATATCTTTTTTTGTAAAGTGTCTGTTCAAATTTTCCACCAATTTTTAATTAGGTTATTTATATTTTTTATTATTGACTTATAAGAGTTCTTTATCCATGATGGATGTAGTCCTTTGTCAGATATATGTATTATCAATATTTTTCCCAGTCTGTGACTTACTGATTATCTTAATATATCTATGGTTTCTTTAATGAGTTATAATTGTTGTATATCATTGTATTAGTTTGAGAGTTTGAGGTGTACAATATGATTCAGTATTTGTATACACTGGGAAATGATTACCACATTAAGCATAGTTTCCCCTGCCACCATAAAAAGTTACATAATATGAAATATATTGTTGACTTTGGTTACCATGCTGTACATTACATCCCCATGACTTATTTATTTTATGACTGGAAGTTTGTGTATCTTAACCCCCATCTCCTATTTTACCCACTCCTATAATCCCCCTCCCTTCTGCCAACCACCAATCTGTTCTCTGCTCCTATGAGTTTTTTTCATTTATTTTGTGTTTTAGATTTCACATGTAAGTGAAATTCTACACTATTTTTCTTTCTCTGCCTTATTTCACTTAGCATAATACCCTCAAAGTCCATCCATGTTGGTACAAATAAGAAGAGTTCATCCTTTTTCGTGGCTGAGTGGTTTTCCTTTGCATACATATACCACATCTTCTTTATCCATTCATCCATCAGTGGACACCTTGGTTGTTTTTGTGTCTTGCCTATTGTGAATAATGCTGCAATAAGCATAGCAGTCAAATATCTTTTCAAATTAGTGTTTTCTTTTTCTTTGGATAAATACCCAGAAGTAATATTGCTGTATCATATGGTAGTTCTATTTTTCATTTTTTGAGGCAGCTCCATACTGTTCTCCATAGCGGCTGCATCAATTTACATTCCCAACAGCAGTGCATGTCCTCATCAACACGTATTATTTCTTATCTTTTTTAGAATAGCCATTCTGACTGGTGTGAGATGATATATCACTGTGGCTTTGATTTACATTTCCCTGGTGATTAAAACATTGAGCATCTTTTCATATGTCTCTTGGTCACTTGTATGTCTTTTCTGGAAGAAATGCTATTCAGTTGCTGTACCCAATTTTTTTTTTAAAGGTTTTATTTATTTATTTGACAGAGAGATCACAAGTAGGCGGAGAGAGGCAGAGAAAGGAAGGGAAGCAGGCTCCCTGCCTAGCAGAGAGCCCGATGTGGGGCTCGATCCCAGGACCCCAGGATCATGACCTGAGCCTAAGGCAGAGGCTTTAACCCACTGAGCCACCCAGGTGCCCCTGTACCCAATTTCTAATTGGATTTTTTTGTTGTTGAATTGTAAGAGTTCTTTATATATTTTGGATATTAATCTCTTATCAGATAAATGATTTGAAAGTATCTTCTCCTACTCAAGTAGGTTGCCTTTTGATTTTGTTGGTGGTTTCCTTTGCTGTCCAAAAGCTTTTCAGTTTGATTTAGTTCCATTTGTTTATTTTTGCTTTTGTCATCTTTGCCTTTTGAAGTCCAATCCAAATGCCAAGAGAAACGTCAAGGAGCTTACCACCTATGTTTTCTTCTAGGAGTTTTATAGTTTCTGTACTTATATTCAAGTTTTTAATACATTTTTAGTTAATTTTTGTGTCTGGGATAAGATAGTGGTGCAGGGGCGCCTGGGTGGCTCAGTGGGTTAAGCCGCTGCCTTCGGCTCGGGTCGTGATCTCGGGGTCCTGGGATCGAGTCCCACATCGGGCTCTCTGCTCGGCAGGAAGCCTGCTTCCCTCTCTCTCTCTCTGCCTGCCTCTCCGTCTACTTGTGATCTCTCTCTGTCAAATAAAATAAATAACATCTTTAAAAAAAAAAAAAAGATAGTGGTGCAGTTTCATTCTTTTGCATGTGGTTGTGAAGTTTTCCCATCACCATTTATTGAGGAGACTGTCCGTTCACCATTGTATGTTCTTGCTTCTTTTGTTGTAAAGTAATTGACTATATATGCATGAGTTTATTTCTGGGCTCTCTTTTTGTTCCACTGATGTATATGTTTTTATGCCAAAACCATAATGCTTTGTTTACTATCACTTTTAAACATAGCTTGAAATCAGCAAGTGTGATGTCTCCAGCTTTGTCCTCCATTCTCAAGGTTGCTTTGACTACTCAAGATCATTTTTGGTTTCATATAAATATTAGGGTTGTTTCCTCTATTTCTGTGAAAATGTCATGGGATTTTGACAGGGATTGCATTGAATCTGTAGATTGCTTTGGATAATATGGACATTTTTGCAATATTAATTTTTCCAGTCCGTAAGCACAAACTATCTTGCCACTTATTTGTGTCTTTTTCCATTTCTTTTATCTATGTAGTTTTTGATGTACAGATTTTTACCTCCTTGGTTTAATTTATTCCTAGGTGTTTTATTCACTTTGATGCAGCTGTAAATGGAATTGTTTTCTTAATTTCTCTTTCTGATAATTCATTGTTAGTGTAGAAAAACAACAAGTTTTTGTATATTGACTTTGTATCCTGCAACTTTACTGTATTTTTTTATTCAGTTTTTTGGAGGTCTTTTGGATTTTCATATGAGTTTTACTCTTTGCTTTCCAGTTGGAATGCCTTTTGTTCATTTTCCTTGCCAAATTGCTCAAGCTAAAATTTTGAATTCTATGTTGAGTAAAAGTGGTGAAAGCAAGCATCCGTCTCTTTTCCTGATCTTACAGGAAATGCTTTCAGTTTTTGACCATTGAGTGTGATGTTAGTCGGGAGCTTGTCATTAAATGGATGCTGAATTTTGCCAGATGCTTTTTCTGCGTCTATTTAGTTGATCATGGGATTTTTAGCTTTCATTCTGTTGATGTGGTGCATCACAAGGACTGATGTGCAGATGTTAAACCATCCTTACATCCTGGAATAAATCCCACTTGATCATGGTGTATGACTTTCTTAATGTATTTTTGAATTTGGTTTACTAATATTTTGTTGAGGATTTTTGCATCTGTGTTCATTAGGGATTTGGGTCTCTCATTTTCTTTTTTGGGTCTTCTTGTTTGGTGTTTGGTATCCGTATAATACTGGCCTCATCGAATGAGTTTGGAAGCATTCCCTCCTCTTCAGTTTTTGGGAGAGTTTGAGAAGGATAGGTATTAACTCTTCTTAAATGAATTAGCAGAGACACCTGGGTGGCTCGGTCGGGTAAGCCACTGCCTTCGGCTCCCGCATTGGGCCCCTTGCTTGGCAGGGAGCCTGTTTCTCTCTCTGCCTCTGCCTGCCACTCTGCCTGCTTGTGCGCGCATGCTCTCTCTCTCTCTCTCTGATAAAGAAATAAAATATTTTTAAAAACAAATAAATGAATTAGGGAATTCACCAGTAAAGCTATCTGGTTCTGGACTTTTGTTTGTTGAAAGGTTTTTAATTACTGATTTAGTCTCCTTCTCAGTAATCGGTCTATTCAGATTTTCTATTTTTCCATTATTCGGCTTGGAAGACTGAATGTTACATGTTTCTAAGGTTGTCCAGTTTGTTAGCATATAATTTTTCATAGTAGCCTCTTGTGATCCTTTGTATTTTTTTGGTATGACTTATAACTTTCCCTCTTTCATTTCTGATTTTATTTATTTGAGCCCTCTCTTTTTCTTAGTGTAGCTAAAGGTTTATCAATTTTCTTTATCTTTTCAAAGAACCAGCTCTTAGTTTCATTGATCTTTTCTATTTTCTTTTTAGTCTTACTTATTTCTGCCTGATCCTTATTATTTCTTTATTTCCACAGACTTACTTTGGGCTTCCTTCGTTCCTCTTTTTCTAGTTCCTTTTTTTTTTTTTTTTTTTTTAAATTCTAGCTCCTTTAGGTGTAAAGTTAGATTGTTTTAGATTGTTTGTTTGAGATTATTCTTGTTTTTTTGAAGTAGGTCTGTATCGCTATGAACTTCCCTCTTATATCTGCTTTTGCTACATCTCGTAGATTTTGTTGTGTTGTATTTTCATTTGTCTCAAGGTATTTTTCTACCTTTTTCTTTGGTTTCTTTGTTGACCATTGGTTGTTCAGTAGCATGTTGTTAAATCTCCACATATTTGTGATTTCTCTTTTTAAATTTTTTTTGTGATTGATTTCCAGTTTTGTACTATTGTGGTCTGAAAAGACGCTTGATATCATTTTAGTCTTAAATTTATTAAGACTTGTTTTGTGGCCTAACATGTGATCTATCCTGGAGAATGTTCTGTGGGTACTTATGAAGAATGTGTATTCTGCTGCTTTTTGGTGGAATGATCTGTATGTGCTTATTAAGTCATCTGTTCTCATGTATCCTTTAAGGTGGACTTTTCCATATTGATTTTCTATGTAGATGATCTATCCATTGATGTAATTGGAGTATTAAAATCCCCTACTATAATTATATCGCTGTTGATTTTTCCCTGTAGATCTGTTAATATTTCCTGTATATGTTTAGGTGCTCAATATGTTGAGTGACTTTATAGACATATATGTTTAGATGCCTTTATATGATGAGTGTACAAATACTTGCAAATGTTATATATTCTTGCTGGAATTACTTTTATTATTATGTAATGTCTGGTTTTTTTAGAGCAATTTTTTTTTTTTAATTTAAATTCAGTTAGGGGGCGCCTGGGTGGCTCAGTGGGTTAAGCCTCTACCTTCGGCTTGGGTCGTGATCCCAGGGTTTTGGGATCGAGCCCCACATCGGGCTCTCTGTTGGACAGGGAGCCTGCTTCCCCCCACCTACCCCGCCTACCTCTCTGTCTACTTGTGATCTCTGTCAAATAAATAAATAAAATCTTTAAAAAACAAAAAAACAAAAAAAATTTAATTCAGTTAATTAACAAAAAATGTAATATTGGTTTCAAAAGTACAGGTCTGTGATTCATCAGTCTTGTATAATACCCAGTGATCATTACATCACATGCCTTCCTTAATGTCCCATCTCCCAGTTAGCCCATCTCTCCCCTCCACCCGCTCCAGCAACCCTCAGTTTGTTTCCTATGATTTAAGAGTCTCTTATGGTTTGTCTCCCTCTCTGGTTTGACTTGTTTTATTTTTTCTTCTCTTCCCCCATGATCCTCTATTTTGTCTCTTAAATTCCTCATATCAGTGAGATCATATAATAGTTGTCTTTCTCTGATTGACTTATTTGATTTAGCATAATACCCTCTAGTTCCATCCATTGTTGCAAATGGCAAGATTTCATTTTTTGATGGCTGAGTAATATTCCATTGTATATATATCATTTTAGTCTTAAATTTATTAAGACTGATTTTGTGGCCTAACATGTGATCTATCCTGGAGAATGTTCTGTGGGTACTTTATCCGTTTATCTGTTGATGGGCATCTGGGCTCTTTGCATAGTTTGGCTCTTGTGGACATTGCTGCTATAAACATTGGAGGGCAGGTGCCCCTTCAGATCACTACGTTTGTATCTTTAGGGTAGATAACCAGTAGCGCAGTTACTGGGTCATAAGGTAGTTCTATTTTCAGCTTTTTGAGGAACCTCCATACTGTTTTCCAGAGTGGCTGCACCAGCCTGCATTCCCACCAACAGTGTAAGAGGGTTCCCCTTTCTCCGCATCCATGCCAACATCTGTCGTTTCCTGACTTAATTTTAGCCATTCTGACTGGTGTGAGGTGTTATCTCATTGTGTGTTTTTTTTTTTTAAAGTTTTATTTATTTTATTTGACAGACAGAGATTACAAGTAGGCAGAGAGGCAGGCAGAGAGAGAGAGAAGGAAGCAGGCGCTCCCTGCTGAACAGAGAGTCTGATGCGGGGCTCGATCCCAGGACCCTGGGATCATGACCTGAGCCGAAGGCAGAGGCTTTAACCCACTGAGCCACCCAGGAGCCCCTCTCATTGTGTTTTTGATTTGTATTTCCCTGATGCTGAGTGAGGTTGAACATTTTTTCATGTGTTTGTTGGCCATTTGGATGTCTTCTTTGCAGAAATGTCTGTTCATATCTTCTACCTATATCTTGGTTGGATTATTTGTTCTTTGGTTGTTGAGTTTGATAGGTTCTTTGTAGATTTTGGATACTAGCCCTTTATCTGATATGTCATTTCCAAATATCTTCTCCCATTCTGTTGGTCATCTTTTGGTTTTGTCAACTGTTTCCTTTGCTGTACAAAAGCTTTTTATCTTGGTGAAATCCCAATAGTTCATTTTTGCCTTTGTTTCCCTTGCCTCTGGAGACATGTCTAGCAAGAAGTTGCTGTGGCTGAGGTTGAAGAGGTTGCTGCCTGTGTTCTCCTCTAGGATTTTGTTGGATTCCTGTCTCACATTTAGGTCTTTCATCCATTTTGAGTCTATTTTTTGGGTATGGTGTGAGAAAATGCTCCATTTTCATTCTTCTGCATGTGGCTAGCCAATTTTCCCAACACCAATTTTTGAAGAGACTATCTTTTTTCCATTGGACATTCTTTACTACTTTGTCAAAGATTAGTTGACCTCTGTAGAGTTGAGGGTCCATTTCTGGGTTCTCTCTTCTGTTCCCATTGATCTATGTGTCTGTTTTTATGCCAATACCATACTGTCTTGATGATTATAGCATTATAATAGAGATTGAAGTCAGAATTGTGATGCTACCAGCTTTGCTTTTCTTTTTCAATATTCTTCTGGCTATTTGGGATCTTTTCTGATTCTGTACAAATTTTAGTATTATGTATTCCAGTTCTGTGAAAAACATTGATGATATTTTGATAAGGATTGTATTGAATGTGTAGATTGTTCTAGGTAATACAGATATTTTAACAATATTTGTTCTTCCAATCCATGATCATGGAATATTTTTCCATTTCTTTGTGTCTTCCTCAGTTTCCTTCATGAGTGTTCTCTAGTTTTCTGAGTACTGATCCTTTGCCATTTTGGCTTCGTTTATTCCTAGGTGTCTTGTGGTTTGGGATGCAATTGTAAATGGGATCGACTCCTTAATTTCTCTTTCTTCTGCCTCCTTGTTAGTGTATAGAAATGCAACTGATTTCTGTGCATTGATTTTATATCCTGCCAGTTTGCTGATTGCTGTATGACTTCTAGTAATTTGGGGGTTGAGTCTTTGAGTTTTCTACATAGAGTATTATGTTCTCTGCAAAGAATGAGTTTGACTCTTTCTTTGCTGATTCGGATGTCTTTTATTTCTTTCTGTTGTCTGATTGCTGAGGCTAGGTCTTCTACTACTATGTTGAACAGCATGGTGATAGTGGCTATCCCTACTGTGTTTCTAACCTTAGGAGAAAAGCTCTCGGTTTTTCCCCATTGAGAATGATATTTGCTGTGGGCTTTTCATAGACGGCTTTTATGATATTGAGGTATTTTCCCTCTATCCTTGAAGTGTTTTAGCCAAGAAAGGATGCTGTACTTTGTCAAATGCTTTTTCTGCATCTTTTGAGAGGATCATATGGTTCTTGTCCTTTCTTTTATTAATATAGTGTATCACATTGATTGATTTGTGGATGTTGAACCACCCTTCCTGACCAGGAATAAATCCCACTTGATCGTGGTGAATAATCCCTTTAATGTCCTGTTGGATCCTACTGATTAGTATCTTTGTGAGAATTTTTGCATTCATGCTCATCAGGGATATTGTCTGTAATTCTCCTTTTTTTGGTGGGGTCTTTGTCTGGTTTTGGAATCAAAGAAATGCTGGGCTCACAGAAAGAATTTGGAAGTTTTCTTTCTATTTCTATATTTTGAAGCAGCTTTGGAAGAATAGGTATTAATTCTTCTTTAAATGCTTGGTAGAATTCCCCTGTGAAGCCATTCAGCCCTGGACTCTTGTTTATTAGGAAATTTTTGATTACTGTTTCAATTTCCTTATTGATTATGGGTCTGTTCAGGTTTCCTATTTCTTCCTGTTTCAGTTTTGGTAGTTTATATGTCTCTAGGAATGTATCTGTTTCTTCTAGATTGCCTAATGTGTTGACATTTAGTTGCTCATCATATGTTCTTTCAATTGTTTGTATTTCTTCAGTATTGGTTGTAATCTGTCCTCTTTCATTCATGATTTTTTTGGGGGGGGGTCCTTTCTCTTTTCTTTTTGTTAAGTCTAGCTGGAGGTTTTCTTTTTGATAAGTCTGGCTAGAGGTTTATCAATCTTATTACTTCTTTCAAAGAAGCAGCTCCTAGTTTTATTGATCTGTTGTACTATTCTTTTGGTTTCTATTTCTTTGATTTCTGCTCTCATCTTTATCAGTTCTCTTCTCCTGGGATTAGGCTTTATTTGCTGTTCTTTCTCCAGCTACTTTAGGTGTAATATTAGTTTGTGTGAACTTTTTTGTTTCTTGAGAAAAGCTTGTATTGATATATACTACCCTCTTAGGACCGCCAAAGATGTTGGACAGTTGTGTTTTCATTTTCATTTGTTTCCATGAATTTCTTAAATTCTTCTTTAATGTCCTGGTTGACACGTTCCTTCTTTAGTAGGTTGCTCTTTAGCCTCCATGTATTTCAGTTCTTTCCAAATTTCCGCTTGTGATCGAGTTCAGTTTTAAAGCATTGTGGTCTGAAAATATGCAGAGAGTGATCCCAGTCTTTTGGTACTGGTTGAGACCTTATTTGTGATGCAGTATGTATAATCTGTTCTGGAGAATGTTCCATGTGCACTTGAGAAGAATGTGTATTCTGTTGCATTAAGATGGAATGCTCTGATTATATCTGTGGAGTCCATCTGGTCCAGTGTGTCATTCAAAGCCCTTGTTTCCTTGTTGATCTTCTGCTTAGGTGATCTGTCCGTTGCAATGAGGGGGATGTTAAATTTCCATGCTCTTACTGTATTATTATCAATGTGTTTCTTTAGTTTTGTTATTAGTTGGTTTATATAATTAGCTGCTCCCTTGCTAGGGGCATAAATATTTACAATTGTTAGATCTTCTTGTTGGATAGACCCTTTATTATGATATAGTGTCCTTCCTCATCTTATTACAGTGTTTGGTTTAAAAATCTAACTTGTTTAATATAAGGATTGCCACCCCAGCTTTCTTTTGATGTCCATTAGCATGATAGTTTTCCACCCCCTCATTTTCAATCTGGTGGTGTCTCTGGGTCTAAAATGAGTCTCTTGCAGTGATGCCTTGGTGGCTCAGTTGGTTAAGTGTCTGCCTTTGGCTCAGATCATGATCCCAGAGTCCTGAGATCAAGTCCTGCATTGGGCTCTTTGCTTAGCAGGGAGCCTGCTTCTGCCTCTGCCTGCTACTCCCTGTGCTTGTGCTCTCTCTCTCTCTCTCTCTCTCTGATAAATAAATAAATAAATAAATAAATAAATAAATAAAATCTTTTTTAAGGGGGCACCTGGGTGGCTCAGTGGGTTAAAGCCTCTGCCTTCGGCTCAGGTCATGGTCTCAGGGTCCTGGGATCGAGCTCCGCATCGGGCTCTCTGCTTGGCAGGGAGTCTGCTTCCTCCCTCTCTCTCTGCCTACTTGTGATTTCTGTCTGTCAAATAAATAAATAAAATCTTTTTAAAAAAAAAATCTTTTTTAAAAATGTGTTTTTTGCGGACAGCCTATGGATGGGTCTTTCTTTTTTTTTTTTTATTCAATCTGATACCGTGTGTCTTTTGATTGAGGCTTTTAGCCCATTTACATTCAGAATAACTATTGAAAGATAGGAATTTAATGCCATTTTAATACCGTTAAGTCACTGTTTTCTGCATATTGTCTCTGTTCCTTTCTGATCTATGTTACTTTTGGGCTCTGTCTTCATTTATAGGATCCCCTTTAATATTTCTTACAGGGCTGGCTTAGTGATCACAAATTCTTTCAGTTTCTTTTTGTCCTGGAAGCTTTTTATCTCTCCTATTTTGAATGATAGCCTTGCCAGTAGTTGTTTATATCTCTTTTTTTCAGCTTCTTTATTCTCCATCATTTGGTCTTCTATATCACTAATTCTCTCTTTTGCCTCATTTATCCTAGCAGTTAGAACCTCCATTTTTATTGCATCTCATTAATAGCCGTTTTGATTATGGCTTGTTTGATTTGGGTCTTTTATTTCTCCAGAAAGGGATTCTCTAGTGTCTTCTGTGGTTTTTTCAAGCCCAACTAGTATCTTTATAATTGTTATACTGAATTTTAGTTCTGACATCTTATATCCATACTGATTAGGTCCTAGGTAGTCAGTACTGCCTCTTGTGCTCTCTTTTGAGGTGAGTTTTTCCATCTTGTCATTCTTGCAGAATGTGGTTGCTTTTCTATTTGTAGAGCTGCAGCAATTCTTTTCTTAGATCTCCAGTGGAGTTCACTCACAGGTGTTCAGAATGATTTGATAGCCATCTAGCTGAATTCCTGGGACCAGATGAAACTAAGGTCTCCTACTCCATCACCATTTTGAAGTCCTTTTGTAGTTATAGTTATTTTTACTGCTTTAATTTTTTTTAACCTTCACATTAGCTTTATAAGTGGTTAGTCTACTATTTTGGCTATATATTTACCTCTACTGATGAGATTTTTACTTTCAATGTTATCTGGTTACTAATCAGTACCCTCTCTTTTCAGCTTAAAGAGGTCTCTTTAACATTTCTTTTTAGGCCAGTTTTTTCTTTTTAGGCTGTGATGAGCTCCTTTAGCTTTTGCTTGTCTGGAAAACTTTCTCTCCCTCCTTCAGTTCTGAATGATAATCTTGCCAGGTAGAGTAGTCTTGGTTGGAAATTTTTTGCTTTCAGTACTGAATATATCATGCCATTTTCTTCTAGCTTGCAAAGTTCCTGTTGAAAAATCTAATAATTGGGGCACCTAGGTGGCTCAGTTGGTTAAGCCTCTGCCTTTGGCTCAGGTCATGATCTCAGGGTCCTGGGATCGAGCCCCGCATCGGGCTCTCTGCTCATCAGGGAACCTGCTTCTCCCTCTCCCTCTGCCTGCCTCTCTGCCTACTTGTGATCTCTCTCTCTCTCTGTCAAATAAATAAATAAAATCTTAAAAAAAAAAAAAAAGAAGAAGAATCTGCTAATAATCTCATAGGGTACCTTGTCTATACCAAGTTCTTTTTCTCTTGCTGCTTTTCAGAGTCTCTCTTTAACTTTTGAGATTGAATTGTAATGTGTGTTAGTTTGAATCTGCTTGGGTTCATGTCTTTTGGAATTCTTTGGACTTCCTGTGTCTGGATGTCTGTTTTGTTCCCCTGGTTAGGAGACTGTCTAGCCATTATTTCCTCAAATAAGTTTTCTGTCCCCTTTGCGCTCTTTTCTCCTTTTGGGACCCCTGTTATTCAAAGTCTGTTCTGCTTGATGTTCTATGAGTCCTATAAGCTATCTTTACTTTTTAAAATAATTTTTTCTTTTTGTCCCTCTGTTTGGATGAGTTCCACTACTCTGTCTTCTAGGTCACTGAGCCTTTCTTTTCTTTTATCTGGTCTGCTGTTGAATCCATCTGGTATATTTTTCAGTTCGGTTATTGCATTTTTCAGCTCCTCTTTTTTGTACTTTCTTACATTATATGTCCCTTATTGAAGTTTTATTATTCATTCATTTTTCTCCTGAGATTGGTAAACATCTTTATAACCATTACTTTGACATTTTTATCAGGTAAATGACTTCTCTCCATTTCGTTGAGATTTTTTCCTGGGATTTTGTCTTGTTCTTTGACTTGGAACACATTCCTGTTTCCTCTGACTCTTTCTGTTTTTCTATATTAAGCAAAACAGCTGTCTCTCCCAGTCTTGAATAAGTGTTCACAGGAAGATGGGGGTGTGTTTCTGTCTGTTGCCTGTGTACCGTGGGGGTGGTAGCCTGTTAAGAACTGTGTCTCCAATTGTTTCAGTCCCATGGGCCCAGAAATGGCAGTCCCCAGACTCAAATGCTCAAGGGTCATCCCCTCTGTGCTTTTGGCAGGGCCTCATGGTAGCACTCAGCCAGGATAAGCTCACTTATCAGGGTGAGCAGGGCTGGGATAAGACTGCCCACTGGGTTTAGCAGAGCAAGGTTCCAGGAGAGTGCAGGGTTGGGACAAGTGATGCTAGCAAGGAGAAGAAGAGTGCAAAAATGATGCCTACTAGTGCCAGCACTACCAAGGCAGGAGAAGAGTGCAGAATTGTACCTGTCAGCATCCTCATCCTCAGAGGGTTCCAACAGACCCCTCTTCTTCCAGGAGATACCTTTTGCCTAGCCAGTGAGTCTCCATCACATGCGGTCTCGGTGCCCTCTAACCTGCTGCTTTTGTGCTAGGTCATAGGGTGAGTGAGTGTGTGCATGAACACTCTAAAAGCGGAGTCTGAGTTTCCTTTAGCCTTTTGGATCTCTTGGTTTTTAAAGCCAGATATTTTGGGGACTTGTCTCTCTGGTACAGGTCCCAAGGGTTGGGGTGCCTCATGTGGAACTTGAACCTTTTGTTCCTCATGGGTTGTCTCTGTACTTGTAAGGTCACTTTTGCTTGTAGGTCATTCCAGTGGGGTGGGGTTTTGGGCCGTACTGCATCTCTGCCTCTTTTACCTGTCTCAGTGTGGTCTTTTTACCCATCATTGTGGAGGAGTTGTCGAGCTAGTTTTCACGTCTTTTTTCAGAGAGAATTGTTCTATATGTAGCTGTAGATTTGGTGTGTTCTGAGTTTTCCTCTACCACCATGTTGATCTGCCCGCTCTGTGGTTGTTTGTTCAAAGAAAAGATTACATAGAGTTTCTTAGACATATCTCTAAACTTAAAAAGGAAAAAAAATGTAAGGTCTTTCTAAGTCAAAAAAGCAGAAAGTTTATTAGTCTAAATAAACCAATCTATATGTATTTTTAAAATGTCCCATTGGTACGTACCTGTTTTTCTGTTTAAAGTCTAACCAGAGCCCATACCTGCCTGATCACATTCTCCTCTTTCAGAGGGTGTATACTTCTGAATGGGTAGAAGTCTTTTAACTCAGAACATATTTAGTGCTCAGCAAAGGGCTAGTGTAATTGTATCATGTTGCAGATATTCTTAGCCCTGTGTAAACATAGCTCCTGACGAATACATCCGTTCCCTTGAGAGCTTGCTTTCAGTCTGCATGGTGCTCTCACGCTGGCATCGCAGAGCTCTGTGAGGTACATAGGGCCAGTTGTTGGGATTCCTGTTGTCATATTAGGAAACCAAGGACTGGGACAGTTATGACCTGTCCAAGGTTACAAAGTGAAAGACAGCATAGGTCAACAAACCTAGAATCTTTCTATTCTTCCATGCTTCCTCCCTTCGGCCTATGGGTGTCCACACCCATAGGTGCAGCAAGAGGTCCCCTCATTAGTTGGAGCATTGACTAAGTCTAGGGCCAGGATTCGTCTTTGACCAGCCATTATGCTGGGTCTTCCTCAGCAAAGTGAGTCTGCATATCTCTGAAGAGTTGTTGGAAATAGTATCTCCAACTTCCCTGGCAGGGATCAGTGTGCTCCCCGCTTGATGCTTGCATACTTACGTGAGCACACATATATAGGCGAACAAGTGCAGAGTCCGTATATATTTATGTGATAGGTACGCAGAGGTTTTGACTTCCCTTACCCTAGTTAGGGCTATGCGTGGTTTTATTCATTCATACCCTAACACCCTGGCATAGATCAGTGACTCAGCAGAGAGCAAACTGCAGTTGATTTCGTGATCCTAGGCTATTTAGAAAGAACCATTGCATTCCCCATGGCTTTATAAACTATCTAAGAATGTTTAGTTGATGTGAGACAGAGTCACTGTTCCTATTCTTCTTGAGTCAGTCCTGGTGACAGCTACTTGTGTGACTTTTATTAGCTTGATTTTTTTTTTAAAGATTTTATTTATTTATTTGACAGACAGAGATCACAAGTAGGCAGAGAGACAGGCGGGGGGTGGGAGGGGGAAGCAGGCTCCCCCCTGAGCAGAGGACCCGATGTGTGGCTCGATCCCAGGACCCTGGGATCATGACCTGAGCTGAAAGCAGAGGCTTTAACCCACTGAGCCACCCAGGCGCCCCATTAGCTTGATTTTTTTTTAAATGCACATATTTTGTTCAAGTTCCTGGTGTGGCCTTAAATTGAAGTTAAATTTTTCATCAGTCTCTATAAGGGAAGACTTTATAGTGAATTGTTCTGATTGTGGTTGGAGGGAAATAGTTCCAAAGGACAGGAGAAAACAGATCAAAGAAGAAAATAAACAGGAGACTGGGCATAAGCAGGGCCAAGCCCCCTGCCTCTTTGTGGACTCTGCCCCTGGGGTAGGATTTTAAGGGCAGGAGGTTGGACAGGCCTAATCCTGTGTGCAACCCTTTGGCCTCAGGCACATCAGAGGCCCGGTGACTTCTCTGTATTACATCCTTTTTCTCCTAATTTTTACCATCCACTTTAGTTGGTTTGTTTTCTCATTAAAAAAATAATTATGTGACACAAGATTAAATGGAAGTGTTTACATTCTTTCCATTTCTGTTATCTGTAGATCACTTTCATTTAAAATGAGATTTGTTTTCTATTATTGTGTCATTTGTAATTCATTTTTAGAACAAAGAGACAACATAGTAATGAAAAATGAAAGCCTCTAAAAGTTTTAATATTATTGTCTGCCTCTCTTTATAAGAATAAGTAGCAGATGTGAAGAAGGAGATTTCACCATTAGAAGTTTAGAAGCTAATTTTGGTGATCTGGTGAGATCCTGCTGAATGGATTGGTATTACCTATTATAAGCATCAGGATGTCAAAGTAGACCAAGTCCATTTACGAGTATAGAGCTGTGTATCATCATGATTTAATTGAAATTTTATATATCTTTATTATTTCAGATCACGGGCTATATTTGCTTAGATTTATTTGATGTTCATATCTACATAGATGGGTAAGCCTGTTTAAAGATTCAGATCAGCAGATAACTAGTGCTGACTAGTTTTTAAGATGCATTTAATGTATATAAATTATGAAATTTATCATGGGCAAGAATGTGAGAGAGGGTCTATCTATAAAGGAAGCCATTGTTTCTAAGACAAGTTCTGTTTCTCATTTTTTGGTTGTTTTTTTGTTGTTTTTTTTTTCTTGCTTTTGAGTAGTTAATACATTTCATGATTCAGAATTTAAAAGGAACAATAGGCTATGCTTTAAAAATTCTTTCAGGTACTCATTGCTCTTTCCAGAAGGCAACCAATATTTTCATGCCTAAGCCATTCTAATTTCGATAAACTAATTTTGATCAGTGCATACCTATATTTTATGTTGGACATGATTTTATTACCAGATCTTATTGCTTAAGAGCTTATAATTGTTTCTATTTAACTATGTCCTTATTGGGCATTTACATTTTTTTGTTTAGTTTTGTTCTTTAAAGTAGCAAACATCCTTGCATATTTGTAGAACAGCAAACATATTAGTGTATTTTTAAAAATACAAATACTTTTTTCCATTGAAAATTACCATATTTTTATTTCACAATTTAATACTTCTGAAATTCATTATATTCATTGATTATGCTTACTGTGTTTTTCTCTGTGAAAAGCTGTTTTTAATGTAATAATATCACAATCAGTAGAGCCTTAAAATAGAAGAGAAATGCTATTTTCCTGTATTTGTTTATCAGAGAGGAAACAGTTAAGAATGTTACAAAACATAATCCTTGTTCTGTGTCACTAGAATTCTTACTAGAGCAGTTGAATTAATTGAAGATTTCCTTCCCCCATCCCACTGTCTCCAGTTTAACATGTGTGAAATAGTGGTCAATCTCAGATTTTAGGAAAGGAGAGTGTATATTTGGCCTGGATGTTTCCCTTCAGGTGTTAGGAAATATCCAAAGTTTTAGACAACTTAAATAACAATCTTTATTTTTTCTAAAATTATTCAATGTTTCTGGATACTATTGGCCTACATATTCCTGGCCTATCATAAAGTTTGTTTGTTTGTTTGTTTGTTTTTAAAGATTTAATTTATTTATTTGACAGAGATCACAAGTAGGCAGAGAGGCAGGCAGAGAGAGAGAGAGGAAGAAGCAGACTCCCTGCTGAGGAGAGAGCCCGATGTGGGGCTTGATCCCAGGACCCTGGGATCATGACCAGAGCTGAAGGCAGAGGCTTTAACCCACTGAGCCACCCAGGCGCCCCAAGTTTTTTAAAATATGAACTTTTAAGGCATATACAGACTACGCAATTGCTAGACGTTTTCTTCCTTCAAATAGAGTTCATTAGTGTGAAACACACTCATAAATGTGTGCGTTGCTATAGTGTCATTGCTTTCTTGTTTACATGCTCACTTGTCAGATGTATATATAAATGCAAATCAGTTTAGTTTGGTCCTTACGCCCATTACATTCTCAGGACTTAGTACACATTCTAGATAACAGATCTTCAAAGCATACAGCAGCTAATGTGTTAGATATTACATGTCACACTCAGAAGGAAACATGAACTGTTGAAGGAACCCAGATCTCAATCAACTGACCATGATTTCCCAAATGGCCTGGCGAGGAGGGGAGGCGGAGCTGTGGGGTGGGGAACTGCCAGCCGGAGTACTCCTTCTCTGTGGGATGTTATACTTCACCAGTGATTAAAGACATAGAAGAACTTTGTATTTGTTTAAACATGAAGTCCATAATTAATGAATGGCGCACAAGGTTTGACATCATCTTGTGGTGGCACAGTTTGTGGATTATAATCAAAATTTGTGTTTCTGTCCTTTTTTTTTTTTTTTTTTAATCTTCTTTAGTTTAGAACATTAGGTGCATTTTCCCAAAGATGGTCTTTGCAACCATTATTTAAACAAGATGTTTCAGGGAAGTAGTGAACTTTTTCAATTGGTCTGGTCTTTAATACTAGCTATGGGAGCAATAACTTGGATTATCATTTGAACAATTTTTCACCCAGCAATCCTTTTGAGAGTATTGTTTGCTTAGATTGAAACACTGAAATGCTTCCTCCTCCCTGCAGGGCAGTAGATTAAGGCAGGGAAACACAGGCAAATCAACATGTAAAATTGGGTCAGTTGTCATTCAAGGGCTTGTGTGCCAGGGGCATGGAGTGTGGAGTTGGGAGTGGCAGGAAACCCAGAGAGAGATAGCAAATTGCTGCACCCCCATGCTTGGTGGACAAAAGGGGGATCAGGGCCCTGGGGAATCTAGGACAGCAGGCTTCCCACAGAGTGGAAAGGAATCTTGCTGCAGTGTTGGCGCTTGTGGACGTTGGGGGCCAGAGGAGTAAGGGGTCAGGATTGGAGCAGGAAGAATTGAGGGGTTTGTGGCTCCCAGCCAGTTGGGAGAATGGACCGAGACTTGCTACCCCTCGGACGTAGGACTGGAAGGACTGTGGGTTTTAGAGACATGGACAGGAATGTGGGTGAAGGTAGAGAGTTGAAGTGTCGTTGAATGCTGCATGTGAGTCTCACGGGTATCATTTGCAGTATTTCTGTACCTGCGGCGCTAGAGTGCCCCAGTGAGGCCTTTCCTAGCTCCTGTTTCACATGTGCCGCGCTATCGCGGTGAAGTATATGTTGTATATACTGTATATGGTTATACAGTATGATTATATGACTATGGTTATGCTTGTGTCGTATAAACAGCTGCAGTTCGGATGGAGATGTGCAGATGAGGTTTTTTTCACTTCGTGGAGAGATATATATACACACATATATTTATATATATACATATATATTTATAGTTTAGTTATATTTATATTTTATATATTTACCTTTGTATTTTATATTTGTACATATATATTTTTATATTTATATTTATATTTATGTTGTATCTTTTAAAAAGATTTTATTTATTATTTAAGAGAGAGACAGAGACAGAGCCACTAGCAGAGGGAGGAGGCAGAGGGAGAGGGAGAAGCAGACTCCCCTCTATGCAGGGAGCTTCGGGGGGGGAGGGGCTCGATCCCAGGACCCTGAGATTATGCCCTGAGCTGAAGGCATAGGCTTAACTGACTGAGCCACCCACCTACTCCTATATTTATGCTTTAAAATTTTATTTTTATATATCACATATACACACACCCATACAAACACATTTTTTTCTTGCAAAAACTAAAAGAAAAAAAAAATGGTAGCAGTTTTGTTAAACATTCTTCTCCCCCCCACCACACTAGTTAACAGATTTCAGATGCAAATACACCCTCATTATCCAAATTCAAATCCCTGTCACTCACCACCATTGTGGAGTGTGCTTTGGTTTGCCAGTCTTGTACTCATGGTAACTAGATGTTCCATTTCCCAGCAGAGCTTTTCTGGTTTTGTCTTGGCACTCAACGTGTCTTTCTAAATTCTCTCCTTTAGTTATGTATCTGTCTCAGGAATTTTCCTCAGTATAATACATTTTAGAATTTGAGCCAGGGGAGCCTTTTCCCCTCTGAAGACACCTCTGTGTCTGTGGGGCAAAGTTGTGTTAGTTGCTCTACAGTCTGAGGAAGCAGAAGCAGGGGGCTGAGTTAAAGTGGATGCTCGCTAAGAGAAAAGTGACCCTCATAGGTCCAAATTTTACCTCCAGCTTATGAAAGATACCAACCAGGCTTCTACCATCTCTTTCCCTTTCATTGGGGAGCTCCCCTCTGCCTCATCTGGCTTCACTTTGTTTTCCAAATGCATTTATTAGTTTTGCCATTTTGGATAAGGCTGGGTTGACTCTGGAAAGACTGGTTTGAGAAATATCCTTGACATTTCAAATCAAAACAAACCCAGACATAGATTGGCTTGCAACTGAGTTTGGGACCATCCCTGTGAGCCCCTCTAGCATCGGCCAAAGTGTGGGACTCTCATTCCCCTGGGAAGAGGGAGCAGTAAAGTAGTGCTGTGTAGAGGTTTTCTGGATTTTTCTTGGTAACACTCCAGTCGGTCTCTAATTTGGAAATCTGCTTCTGTCTCTTCCCCCCTTGCCTGTAGGCTGGCGGCTCTCAAGTCATCTTTACTAATCCACTGGAGATAGTAAAGATTCGCCTGCAGGTTGCTGGAGAGATCACCACAGGACCCAGGGTCAGTGCCCTGAATGTACTCCGGGACCTGGGGCTTTTCGGTCTGTATAAGGTGAGTAGATTCCCTCGGGCAATCTCAGTAGAGAGCTTGTCATGTACTCAATAGAACGCAAAAGAATGTGGAGACCTGGCTTCTCCCCACAAAGTGGAAAAGCAATTTTGTACAGCAGGGTAGTCCCTTGAGTATAAAACCAGACAAAAAGACAAAATCAGGACTTTTATGCGAGGCAGTGGGATATACAAACACACTCTCCTGTTGTCCCTTCAGCCTTTACGAAGCTGCCGGCAGGGAGCCGGGAGGGAGGCCCACACCGCAGACCTGCTGACTTTAGCCTCACAGCCTTTGATTTGATGGCAGGTTTGGGAGAAGTTTCTTTGGTGTTCTCTTTGGTCTGTTTTAGGTCTTCAAAATAGTCCTGTGTTTATTTTGAGTCTGAGTTATCTCTATTGTTATCTTCCCAGTAGGAGCTTCTGTTTGTCTTAATAATTTAACCACAGTGAAACAGTAGTAGAGTTTGGGATAATTCAGGTCTTTAAGAAGTTAAGTGGTGGGATTTGTCAATAATGAATTCCATTAAAAAGAAAAAAAAAAAAAAGACAATACAGAGTGTACTGTACTTTAGCAAAATGCCAGTCAACAGATTCCTTCCCTGCAGGTGTACTTACTCCCATCATTACAGATCAGATGTAATGGAGCAGAAGCTATGATTGTTCTTAAACAAGGAAGAGTATTTCTTTCCATTCTTTTGCCTGGCAGAAGGGGGGAATACGTAAATTTGGCTGCTATTAGACAACTGTGTTTCTACAGCATCTGAGTTATTTATAGATCTATCACTGTAGAAATGTGTAAAGTGCTTCTGTAGCTACAAATTGGAAATTAGAAATTCTCTCGATTAGAATCACACAGGTACAGGGCTTTTGGGACACCTGCAGACCTGTGATGGCTATCTGGAGAGAATTCTGTACACATTTCCTCCCTTCTACCCCCCATTTCCATCCTTTTTGGAATTCCCTTTGAGAGCTAAATTTATTAATATTTCTTGTCTGTATCATCTTCAGAGAATCCTTGGATTTTTTTTTTTTTTTTTTTTTTAATGTTTGAGTTTGTCTTTTGAAAACAGAACCAGTAGGGAAACGAGGGCCGAAGATGGAGTTTTCAGCTGGCTAGGTCAAGCCCTGGGCAGGAGAATAGCTGGGCTACTGACCAAGTCGAGGAAGGTGTTTATTTTTCCTCAGTCGCTGAGGCAAGCTATTCCTGGGAGGCTTTCTATTCCAGTGGAAACTTCTGCTGAAAGAATTTTTCCCGGTTCCCCATAGTCCTCTGCTACCTAGGACTTAGGGACTGAGGAGGGAAGGTTGGTGGTTTCTTTTTCCCGTTCCCTAGAATAGTCATCTTTCTCTTTCATTGCCACTGCCTGTAGCTCAACTGGTAGTTCATAGGCCCTACGCTGTGTGCACTGAATGGACAAATTGTTAGTTTTGTGAGCAGCCTTCACTGGTTGTTTTGGAATCAAGCTATCAACATTAGGTTTCCAAGTCTGTTCCCAATCTTGCTTCCCCCTCTCATCCACCAAAGCCACACAGGACAAGCAGCCTGGAGGTTTGAGAACTGACTTTATTAACCTTAAAATCTGAATCTGTATGGAAATGTCAGAAAATTCTTAGTTGTCAGGATAACATCATTACCCAGTTAACGAACTCTAGGTCTCCAGGGTCCTCCGGCCTTTCTCAGACTTTGAGCCAGGTACATTTCCTGTGCCCCTCTCTTTCCCCTCCCATTTCCATTCCACTCAGTCCCCATGCTGTTTAAGGGGACACCTAAGACCTGTCACCCCGGATCCCTTGTAGGCATTCATGGCCCTGTTTACACAACTGTTTTGTACTATTTCCTCACTTGTGACAGGGTGCCAAAGCGTGTTTCCTCCGAGACATTCCCTTCTCTGCAATCTATTTTCCTGTTTATGCTCATTGCAAACTGCTTCTGGCTGATGAAAATGGACACGTGGGAGGTGTGAATCTCCTTGCAGCTGGAGCCATGGCAGGTAACTACTTTTTTTTTTTTTTAAACCAAAGAATCCTCCCCCTCCATGCTCTTTGCAGAATGTCTGTGTACTGTCCGCCTTTATTTCTGGAAGGGTTATTGTTTGTATCTGACTTAGTTTAAATATGATTGCTTTTTCTCCTTTGTGGGATGTGCTGTAATTCTGATGAGAGTTAATTACATTTGCATAATGTGGATAAACAGCGTAATGCAGCTTAGCAACTCAGAGCCAAATTAGATCTGCCCATCTAAATTGGGCTTTCATCATTAACACACTTCTTAGCCTCCTGTGCCCCTGAAACCTTGAGTACAGCCAAGCTAAGCATTAAGGTGGAAGAGTTCTTCATCAGATCGGTTGCTTCATTGTACTTCATGTGATGCCCAGGTCTAGCATGCCTCACTTGCTATTTCTGCATGATGAAGTCTACATGATTGGCTCAAAATTGAGCTTTCTCCATGATACCGTCCATGTTCCTTCTACCATCGTTCTCTTTAGATACAAATAAGCAATACTACAAGCAGTTGGCCTGTCTTCTCTGTCCCTTAACACTCTCTTTATAATAGTTGTTTGCATAAGTTTGTTTTCTGTACTAGGCTGGGAGCTTTTTGAGGGCAAGAGTTTCATCTTCTTCATTTTTGCTTTCCCTTCGTGGTCAGCGTAGTAATAATAGGAGCTCAAATGTCAGCGGAACAAATGAAGATCTTCATTTGGTCTGAATTCCCAAAGTAAACACAAAAGAGATTCCATCTGACAGAGAAGCATAACAAATGCAGGGAGGTACTAAGATGCTTCCTTCCGGTCTCACAGGCCTAGCCTTCCTCTTGAAGGAGCCGACTTGGGATAGAAGGGGAGGACCAGGTGTCCTTGGCGGCACCAGCTCTCAGAAATGACAGAGGAAGGAAAGGGCGTGTATTTGCTCCCCATTGCTGCTGGTCCAGGATAGAAACATGAAGGGTGAACACAAACTCAAGTGTAGTGTCCTAATGCTTGGCGTCGGTCTGACTGGCTGGGCTCATGGTACTGCGTAGCTGTCACTGGATTCATCCTCCTCTGCTGCCCTGGCTAGACAGCCCGACAGCCTGAGCACTTCCTAGAGCATAGTGTGTATGGTGGGGTTCGGAGGGGGTTGAGCCCAACCATGTTCTTGTTCTCACCCACGATGACAGGGAGTGACTTGTGATGGTTACAAAACTCTCCCCAGGAGCTCTGAGCCCTTACCTGGGGGTCCAGCAAATCCCATGTTCTCTGGCGTTTGTTACTTGAGTCGACTGAAAGCCGGGAAAGCTACCTGCTCCGTGTTGGCACTGAGTGCTCATGCAGCCCCTTTTTGGTACTCACCAAAGTCTCCCACTTTTAAATGGGCCAGCAGATTTTCCCTCCAGGCTTTTGCCTGTGCTTTCCAGTCAGCAGCAAAACAAAACAAAACAAAGAAACAGCGAAGAACAGTCCAATTGTGGACAGGAATTTTGCCAGCGGTTGATGGAACCAAGTAAACATTTCCATGGAACTGGCAGCACCAACTTCTTGCCCACAGATACTTGATGTCAGTTTTCAGAACGAGAGATGATTTTTTCTAATTTTTACCAGTAAAGCCTTGCTGGCAGGCCCTAAGAACATTTAGAATTCAGAACATTCCAAAGACAGGCAATTTACCTAGTTCCATGGGAATATGGCACAGGGTCATGCGGAGGGGCAGGAATCGTGTCATTCTGCAACAGTGGCCCTCACACGTCCGCCAGTTCCATCTGCCCCACGAGGATTCAGTGGTGTTAAGGCCAAATTGAATATCATCCCTCTGAGGAATGTTATCTTGCTCCTTTGTTCCCAGCTTTGTTTTATAAGCCAAAGATGTGGTTATGAAATCTCTCTTGGGTGTCCCACTGCTGATCAGTCTCAGCATGACCCCAGGGAGCTCAGGAACAAGGGATAGATGATAAGGCCTTTTGATGATCAGTTCCACTATTGCTCCTTAACTAGTTGCCTGGCCTCCTCAGCTCCCATTGTGATAACTTCTGTCATGTAAGTATGTCTGAAAAGAGTCCCACTCTACTCTAGAGGTAGCCCCTCAAACAGGTGAGGGGATATGAGTATTGACCTTCACCTTGCACAGTAAGGTGACAAGAATCAGCCAAAAAACCCCACTACATTTAGCATCTTATTAAACAGGCAGTGTCCTCATTTCTTAATATATATAAAAATACTTGTATCTTATTTACAAAAAAAAAAAAAAAAAAAAAGGAGGTAAAATAACTGAAATCTAAATGAGAATACTTGGGAATTGTCCTAGTAATATTGCTGCGTTTTTTCCTCTCATAGTTCTTTGGGATCATGCAATTAGAGTGATTTTCCTAATTCAGAAAGAAAAAAGAATTTTATTCCACATGGAAGCAGCTAATAGGCTCATGTATCCTTTTTTCCATGAGTTCCCAGGCATCTGTTTAAGAAACTTTGGTTAGAGCAGTTAAAGTTGCTAATTGTATTGTTAGATGTTAGCAATATTTCTGTTCTTTATAAGGTACTTTGGATGACTAAATGTGCCTTTCTCCTGAAAGGTGTACCTGCAGCTTCTCTGGTGACTCCCGCTGATGTCATCAAGACAAGACTGCAAGTGGCCGCCCGTGCAGGCCAGACGACATACAGTGGCGTCATTGACTGTTTCAGGAAGATACTCCGGGAAGAGGGGCCCTCAGCATTTTGGAAGGGGACTGCAGGTAGGGGCTATGGCCATACAGAATGGCTAGCTGGTGTTAGGGACCTGCTCCCATTACTCACCCATTGGCTTTGCCACAGTCTTGTTCAGTAGCCCCACTCCCTTCTCTTTTTCAGCTCGAGTGTTTCGATCTTCTCCCCAGTTTGGTGTTACCTTGGTCACCTATGAACTTCTCCAGCGGTGGTTTTACATTGATTTTGGAGGCCTGTAAGTGTAGCTGTTCAACTTCTTGTAAAAGAAAGCACCGTTGCAAAATAGGTCTTTGTTCGGCCTACAGAGGCATTTTTGGAACTCTTAGAACTGGGTTCGACAGAGAATCCTACAGAACCAGTGGGCTTGAGAAGCTAAAGTATGAGGGCAGTAAGACCTTGGTCGGGGGACATCATACACAGGGTTAAGCAGTGACTTGGGGGAAGTGAAGGCAAGCAGCAAATTAAAATGTTATGTGAATAAGTTGTCTTTTTTAATGTAAGCAAATACAGAGCTTCATGGATTTAGGTCCTAATTATTTGAATTTCATGTATGGCCTTTTCACCAGATATAATGTAAATTTGTATTAGTAACACTTTTATAAACTTTCTTTCCAAGTCTTTCCAAGACTCAGTCAAGACTTTCCACACCTGCGAGACTTCATTATTTTTATTTATTATAGTTAAGTGTAGATGTTCTTAGAGCTAACAGAAAAAAAAACTGTCGAGAGAGGTTATGCTTATGGACATAATTACTGGTGAAATCAAGGTCAGAAGTTGGGCCACTTGAAGCCTGTGCTGTAAAGAAAAGGAATTACTTGTTGAATCTGCTGGGTGGGCAAGGTTGTACCTAAAACAAGCAGTTATCAGCTTTTCAGGAGATGATCAAATCCCATATCTGGGTCTTCAGCTCATAAACCTTTAACCTCCCTTCCTTGCTCAAAGGCCAAATAGGGAAGTAGCTGTTGAACCAAGGAGTAGAGGGACTTCTACAAATTAGGATGTGAGAATAGGAATCTTACAACTCCAGGGTTTTCTGTGCTTTCACATTGTGTAAAAGTAAGTATTTTATCTATGTGTCTTTAAATTTAGTAATAGCGTTCATGAGTCTACCACTTAAAAATTAGCTTTTGACCTATGTCAAAATAAAAGAAAAATGTAAACTTTTTATGACCAGTTTATGCTTAGTGCAGAAAATATGGAAAACATAAAAGAGAAAAACACTCACAATCCTACTTCTCTGAGAGTGTTATTATTTAAGAGTGTTTTCTTCTGATCTGTTCTCTGTGGATTTATAAATTGAGGCCATCTCTTTTCCAAATCAAAAATGTGATGCTTTCAAAGCAGCTATAAATCATGAGAAATTTGGCATAGATGATGAGGAAGTAGCCGGACAAACACTCCTCTCTGTGGCACCTGGGTGAGACTGGAAACGTGCTTCTGTGCTCCTGGGCCACCCACATCAGTCTTGAGCACGCTAACCATTGGCTTTTTCCTGTCAACAGCAAACCCTCCGGCTCAGAACCAACACCTAAATCACGCATCGCAGACCTTCCTCCTGCCAATCCCGACCACATCGGTGGATACAGACTTGCCACAGCCACTTTCGCTGGCATTGAAAACAAGTTTGGCCTTTATCTCCCCAAATTTAAATCTCCTAGTGTTGCTGTAGTTCAGTCAAAGGCAGTGGCGGCGGCAGCTCAGTGATGAGACAACTGTTGAGTGTGGCCAAATGGTGCCCTGGAGAGAGAAGCCTAGAAGAGCAGCCCTGTAATGTATCCAGTCAGTTGCATGGTGCTGACTGAGCTGAGGAGTCAGACTCTTCTTTCTATATGACATATACATATATTTGTTTATAAAGTAATCATTTGCCCAGGAAAAAGCAACAACGCAGTTTCGAGCTTTAGTGTTAAGTGTTGAAATGTTTTCTAAGCCTTGGCATGAATTAGTGTTCTAGAGTGCTTTGCACAGCTTGCACTTAGAGTGACTGTACATATTGTACATCTTTGTACAGAGACATCTTGGCACCTCATCCCAACAAATCACGTTTATAGAATGTACTGCGGTTCTAAGTGGCTTGAAATGTACAGAATGTTTTGAAAGTGTTTTATTAAGAGTCACACAAAAATAAATGTATTAAAATTAAATCCATTCTCTTATTGGTGACTTATGGAAATAAAGCATCAATATTGGATGTATTTAATTCCCAGTTCATTTTCCATTCTGGAATGAAAAGGTATTTGCTGATAGGAGGCATAACACGACCAAGCGCTTACACCACTGAATCAGAGATCCTTTGGAAAAGATGCATGCTAGTGGAAGCCAGAGGACCAGGCTAGTGACTTGTGTGTGCTGATGTGTTTCCATTTGTGTTTAACATGTGTGTAGATTCTCCTGTGTTCATCAGTCGAAAGGCATTTCCTCACTAGCTCCTCTCCTGTCGGTGTGCGTATGGAACAGGGGTGTCTCCAGCATTACTGACTTAGCTTTGCTTTCCTCTGACCCAGCAAGGCAAGGGCCTAGCTTTCAAGATTAAAGGATACTTGGGCAATTTTTCTTCATATGGATATGATTCCAAAAAGATAATAAAATGCACACCAAAATGTATCCATGTAGTTGGATTTTCCTTCATAAATAGAGTGATAGTGCTTTTTATTTTGATTCACTACCAGTTCCAAATAACTTGTGGTCAGGTGTCCCTCTCTCCCACTTCTGTAGGAGATTATTTGATTTGGAAAGGGTGACGGGAATGAGGGGAGGGAAGAAGAAAATGAGAAGCTGTATCTTGTGATTTTTAGTGGGGTCTAGGTTCTTCCTTATGAATCCAAATCCAAATTACTTATTCCAAAAGTCACTCACCAAGGGTGTGATTACTAATTTAGATCTAAACATGCATCTTGACAGCCACAGCTACACTTTGCTAGGGTTGTGATTTGATGTATACATCAGAATTTACTTTAGCAAAGTGCTTTGAGAAAACATTCTTGCTATTGCCAGTAAGCCAAGATATGAGAATATATGCAAATATTTTCAAGGGGCAAACTTGGAGATAGACCCAGTCTACACGGCACTTATCATTTGATGGCTGACAGCCCTGTAACACAACCAGAAGCTCTCAGGCCTTCAAGGAGCAGAAGACTTGCTTTGAAAGCAAGTTATTTCCAAATGTATTCAGTTCTCATTAAAATGGAATAAATAGCAATACAGTTGTTTCACTATTACCACCTGTTAGAAATATGCAAGTAGTCCATGGATATGTTCTTACAAAAGAATCATAGAATATCTGTGCATATAATTGACCTTTGAACAACTTGGGGGCAGGGGACACTAACCCCCAGTGCAGTAGAAAACTGGCGTATATTGACTCTCTGAAAATTTAACTACTGATAGCCTCCTCTTGACCAGAATCCTTACCAATAACATAACCAGTCACTTAACACAGATTTTGTACCTATATTTTATACCGTATTTTTATAATAAAGTAAGCTAGAGAAAAAATGTTTAGAAAATCATAAGGAAGCGCTCGCTTCGGCAGCACGTATACTAGAAAATCATAAGGAAGACACATTTACAGTAATGTATTAAAAAAATCTGCATATAAGTGGACTACACCACACAGTTCAAACACAAGTTGTTCGAGGGTCAGCTGTATCGAGTAAGATGTGAAAGTGCCCTCTTTACCCTGCTTCTCCCTTCACCACTCCCTGCCTGAGAGGTAATCACTAGTAGGTTGGAGTCTAAATTTGTAGTCTGTTTTTCATACATCTATATATAAAAATATATGTATATATTTATATTTTTAAAACAGGGTTATGCTGTGTATGTATTCTGTGACTTTTGTTCATTTAATATCTTCGAGATTTTTCCATGCCCATTCGTATTTATCTTAATTTTTAATAGCTACATAGGATTCCATTGTATGAATTATGACACTTTTCATAAATACTCCCTTATGGACGTTCATTTTTTCACTATTGCAGGCACTGCTATAGTGAATGGTATATACATCTTTTTGTACATATATTGAATATGTGCACTAGTATTTCATTAGGATATTTAAAATTGGAACTGATGATTCACAAGATATATGGACTTTACATTTTTGTGTATATTGCCACGTTGTTCCTCAAAAAGGCTTTACGAATTTACTTTCCTACTGACAGCATATGAGAATGCTTGTTTCTTTGTAACCTCAGTAAAAATGGGTATTATCATTCTTACATTTTAGGTAAATCATGACAGGTGATCACTGTTGTTTAATTTTCATTTTCCTAACTACTAATAAGGTTGAATGACTTTTCATATTTACTGGTCATTTGTGTATTTTCTTACTGTGGAATATATGGAAAGCACATGAGATGTACATGTATGTATGCACATACACACACACACAGAACTTAAAGTCCTAAAGTGAACATCCCTGTAACTACCCTTGTGAAAAAATCGTTCTCACACCTCAGAAATTCTCACATATCCTCCCCATCACACTTCTCTCCTCTTTAACACAGCCCTACTCTTCATTTCTTTATAGTTTTATACCTATATATATCCCTAAATACAATATTTAGTTCCTGTTTTTGAAATGTATATGAATCAAATTATATTATAGACTTTTGAGACTTGTTTCTTTTGCTAAACGTGTTGATACGAGTCATCCATATAATCATGTGTATCTGAATTTTGCTCATCCCAGTATATGAATGTATTTTAATCTTCATTTTACTCTGGACATCTGAGTGCTTTCGAATTTGAGGATATTACAAACAGTGCTGCTCTGGATATTTTGTATGTGTATTCTAGAGTATGCACTTCAAAAAAAAAAGTTTATTTATTTAATCTCTACACCCAGCATGGGGCTTGAACTCATAATCATGAGATCAAGTCGCATACTCCCCCAAGCACCCCTAGAGTATGTACTTTTAAAAGTACATATACCTACAAGTAGGACCACAGAGGCACAGGCTTGTTAGGTGCTTGCCAGATCATGTGAAACTGTTTCCCCAGATGTTCTTGTACTGATTTACATTCCTCCAAGGGTATATTGGCTTCTTAATTTTTACCAGTCTATTGGGTGTATAATGTTATCTCACTGTGCTTTTACTTAGCAGTTAACTTATGTCAAATGAGACTGAATGCCTTCCATATGTTTATCTGTATTGTCACACTGTTCTTCAAAAAGGTTTACTTACTTTCCTGCTGACAACAGATGAGAATGCCAACATGTTTACTGGATATTTAGGTTCCATCTTTGGTGAGTGCAGTATGTGTTCAAGTTTCGTGTCCATTTCCCCCAGCAATTTGCAGGGGATTCTGGTGTATATCTTGGATACTACTCCTTTATGAGTTGTGTTTGCAAAAATCTTTCCCCAATTTGTGGCTTGTCTTTTCACAGTGTTTCTGATAGATTACCATTTTAATATGTTCACATATTTTTACCTTATGGTTAGCATGTTTTAGATTTCACTTAAAAATTACTCTCTCTGGGTCGTGAGTATGGTTGATATTTTCTTCATAAATGCTTTATAGTTCTGCGTCTCACATTGAGGTTTCATCCGACTTGGAAATGCCTTCTGCGTGTGATAAGAGGTAATTTTTTTTGCGTCTTTATATGGTTAGTCTGTTGTTCCAGCACTGTTTATTGAGAAGACCCTCTTTTCCATACTGCTTTGAAGTGTCTTCTCTGTTATATATGGACCACTGATATGTGCAGACAGATCCTTCTAGACTATTTTGTTTTATGTTCCTTATGCTAATATACAGTCTCTTCATTACTCTATCTTGAAAAAAGTTTTGATATATAGTACTGCAAGTCTTTTCACCTTGTTATTCTTCAGTCAGCTTGTGGCTTTTCTTGGTTCTTCACTCTTTCATATCCATTTTATTTTATTTTTTTACAGATTTTTATTTATTTATTTGACAAAGCGCGAGAGAGGGAACACAGGCAGGGGGAGTGGGAGAGGGAGAACCAGGCTCTCCGCTGAGCGGGGAGCCCAATGAGGGGCTTGACCCCAGGACACTGGGATCATAACCTGAGCCAAAGGCAGACGTTTAAAGACTGAGCCGTCCAGGCACCCCCTTCCAAATCCGCTTTAGAAACAACCTGTGAATTTCCTTCCAAAGACTAAGGAAGCCGAACACACTGAGATTTTAATTGGAGTTGCAAAGATTCTACAGGCCATATGGGGAGAATTTACATCATTATAATGGATTTTCTAATCCATGAACATGATATATCTCTTAAGTCTTTGTAATGTCTTAATAAAATTTTATCACCCAAGAGGTCTTGGACATTGTGTGTATATATATTCATTTCTAGGTATGCCATATATTTAGATACTATTATATCTTTTTAAAAAAGTCATTCCTTGTACATAGGAACATAATTAAGTTTCCTATCCATTTTTTATTTTCAAAAATTACAAACCTGAGAAGTTTGAAGAGGTAATATGAAACTCTTTGAATATGTTTCAACTAGATTCACCTATCTACATTTTTCCATGCTTGCTCTATCTTTGCAAATAATTATTTTTGCTGAACCATTTGAAAGTATGTTGCCAGTGACCTGATACTTCGTTCCTAAGTATATTAGCAAACATTTCCTAACAATGAGGACATTCTGCAACCAAACACCATTATCACACTTTAAATCCACAATAACTTCATATTTTCTGATTTTGTCTAAATTCAACCCTTCCAGCTACTCCAGAAATTTCTGTTTTTCTGTTGTGGAATCTAATTGGTATCAATGCATTATGCTTGGCTATGCATTTTTAGTTCTTAATTCTAGAATAGTCCCTTGCTTTTTCATTTGTCAGTCTTTAACTTTGTAAGTCATTTGTCTTATAGAGTATCTTGCGCTGTTTATCTGATTGTTCACTTGTGGTATTGTCTAATTTGTCCCAATACTATAAACTGGAAGTCTCGTGGTACAGTGGTTAATTTTTCTTTCTTTTTTAAATGAATTGTTTTTATTTATTTTTTTTGGAGAGACTCTTTTTTAAAATTTTATTTATTTATTTATTTATTTTTGAGAGATTGAGAGAGAGCATGAGAGGGGAGTAGGTTAGAGGAAGAGGCAGACTCCCTATGGAGCTTGGAGCCTGATGTGGGATTCGATCCTGGGACTCCAGGATCATGACCTGAGCCGACAGCAGTCGCCTAACCAACTGAGCCACCCAAGCACCCCTAATGAATTATTTTTATTAACATGTAATACATTATTTGCCCCAGGGGTACAGGTCTGTGAATCATCAGGCTTACACACTTCACAGCACTCACCATATCACATACCCTCCCCAATGTCCATAACCCAACCACCCTCTCACTCTCCTCCCTCCCCTCAGCAATCCTCTAATTTTTCTTTTAAACAGCTTTACTGCTGAGGTTTGCTTTATAGAGCTATGTAACCATCACCACAGTCCAATTTTAGTATATTTCCATCACCTCCCCAAATGTAAAATATGTCATTTTATATTCCCACCAGTAACATGAATACAGTTTTTCCACATTCTCACCAACATTTTATTGTCTTTCATTATAGTTATTCAGTGGGTACTTAGTGATACACATTAAACATCCATTTCTACATTGACTAATGATGTTGGGCATCTTTTCATGTGCTTATGGATATTTATGTTTAAGCCTTTTACCTGTTTTTAAATTGGGGGTTTGTGCTTTTATTATTGAGTTATAAGTGTTCTTTATACACTCTGGAAATGAGTCCTCTCTCAGACTTGCAATTATTTTCTCCCAGTTTATTCTCTTAATCCTGTTTTTGAAAGGCAAGAGGTTTTTTGGTTTTGTTTGTGTGGGGGCAGAGGGAGAGCTTAACCAGCTGAGCCAGGCAGGTGCTCTGAAATGCAAGAATTTCAAAGTTTAACAGCAGTTTATCAACTTCTGAATTTTATGGTGTCATCTGAGACCTCTGCCTAAACCTCTGCCTAAACCGAGGTCATCAAGATTTTCTACTGTGTTTTCTTTGAAAAGTTTTCCATTTTGGGTGTTATATTTAAATCTGTGAACTACTTGGAGTTAATTTTTGTGTACGTGTGAAGGGTCTAAATTCATCTTTGTGCAGGAAACTATCCAGTTGTCTATCTTTTCCCTAATGAATTGTTCTGGTACTTCCGTCACCAATGAATTGCCCATACATGTTTATTTTAGGACTCTTCAATTTATTACACTCATCTGTAAGACTGTACTTAACGCCAGGACCATACTTTCGTGATTGCTGTAGCCTCATATTAAGTTTTGAAATAGGAAAGTATAAGTTCTCCAGATTTGTTCTTTTTCAAAATTGTTTTGGCTGGATCTTTTCACTTCCATATAAATATCAGATTAGCTTGAGAGTTTCTTCAAAAAAGTCAGTTGGTATTTTGATACAACTTTGTTGGATCTGTAAATCGGTTTGGGGTGAATATCTAAGTAAGTAGAGAGAGATTCCAAGTTCATGGATTGGAAGAGTAAATATCTATTTACTTAGATATTTAGAAATTTTGTTTTCTGTGTTGTTTTCAATGCACAAGTCTGGCACTTCTTTTGTTAATTTTTTCTTAAGTATTTTATGTTTTATGATGTTTTTATGAATGAAATGGTTTTAATTATATTTTCAGAATGCTCACTATTACTATATAGAAATACAACTGATTTTTCTGTATTGATCTTGTATCCTTTGACATTGCTGAATTCACTTATTAGTTTTGAAAAATTTTTTTTCTAAATGTCTCATCTTTTTGTTCCTGTCTTCCTCCTTTACTGCTTTCATGTGTAAAATAGGTATATTTACTAGATCTATTAGATATTTCTGTTTATAGCTGTAGTGTACCATTTTAATTCCTTTTACTATTTTAAAAAATACTTATTTTTTTCTAGAGCAGTTTTAGATTCAGAGCAAAATTAAGTGGTATTATAGAGATTTTCTATATATACCCCCTGTATCCCTACACATGCATAGCCTCCTCATTATCAACATCCCCATCAGAGTGATACATTTGTTATACTCCGTAAACCTACATTGACACATTAAAGTCACACAAAGTACATAGTTAACATTAGCGTTCACTCTTGGTCTTGTACATTCTATGAGCTTGAACAAAGATAAAATAACTTTTATCCATCATTATCATATCTGAGTATTTTCACCACCCTAAAGATCCTCTGTTTCCTCCGTTGCCTCCCTTCAGCCCCTCAGCACCTGGTAATCACTGATGTTTTAGTTTCCATACTTTCGGCTTTTTCCGAATGTCATATATTTGGAATGAGATAGCATGTAGCCTTTTTCAGATTGGACTCATTCACTTTGTAGTATGTAATTAAGATTCCTCCATGTCTTTTCAAGTCTTGCGTACTCATTTCTTTTAGTCCTAAGTATTTCATTGTCTGGATATACCAAGTATTTATCTATTCACCCACTGAAGGATATCTTGGTTACTTTCAGTCTTGGCAATTATAATAAAGCTGTTGCTATAAACATCCAGGTGCAGGACATAACTTTTCAGCTCCTCTGAGTAAATGCCAGGGACCATGACTGCTGGCTTGTATGGTGAGAGTATGTTTAGTTGTGTAGGAAACCACCAAACTATCTTCTCAAGTGACTATACCATTTTGCATTTCCACCAGCAATCGAATGAGAGTTCTTGTTGCCCCACATCCTCATCAACACCACATCTGATGTTGCTATTCCAGATTTTGGTCATTCTAAGAGTAGTGGTATCTCATTTCTGTTTTAATTTGCATTTCCCTGATGATACAGGGTATGGAACATCTTTTCATATGTTTATTTGCCATCTGTATATTTTCTTTGGTGAGGTGTTAAGGTCTTTGGCCCACTTTTTTTTTTTTTTAAGATATTATTTATTTATTTGACAGACAGAGATCATAAGTAGGCAGAGAGGCAGGCAGAGAGAGGAGGAAGCAGGCTCCCCGCTGAGCAGAGAGCCTGATGCGGCGCTCGATCCCAGGGGACCCTGGGATCATGCCCTGAGCCGAAGGCAGAGGCTTTAACCCACTGAGCCACCCAGGTGCCCCTGGCCCACTTTTTAATTGGATTTTTTACCTGTTTTTTAGAATTCTTTGTATATTTTGGATAACTTTTTATATTTGGATAGCCCTTTGTCAGATGTGGCTTTTGCAAATATTTTTTTTTCCAGTCTGTGGTTTGTCTTCTCATTCCCTTGACAGTGTCTTTCACAGAGCAGAAGTATTTAATTTTAATAAACTCTAGCTGATCAATATTTCTTTCATGGATCATCCCTTTGGTGTTTTACCTAAAGTCACCACCATGTCCAAGGTCACCTAGGTTTTCTCCTGTGTTATCTTCTAGGAGTTTTATAGTCGCATGTTTTACATTTAGCTCTCTGGTCTATTTTGAGTTAATTTTTGTGAAGGGTGGAAGGTCCATGTCTAGTTTTTTTTATATATAACTGTTCAGTCGTTTCAGCACCATTTTTTGAAAAGACTGTCTTTGCCCCATTCTTTCCTCCTTTGTCAGAGATCGATTGACTGTATTTATGTATTTAGACTATTTTGGCCTCTCTGTTCTGTTCCATTGATCTGTTTTTTGTTTGTTTGTTTTTGCTTTTAACAATACTACTGTCTTGACTACTGTGGCTGTATACTAAGTCTTGAAGTTGTGTGGTATCAGTCTTCTTTTTTCTTTAATATTGTGTTGGCTATTTGTCTTTGGCCTCTCCATATAAACTTTAGGTCTGTTTGATGTTACCTATAAAATAACTTACTGGGAATTCAACTGGGATTTCACTGAAATCAATTGGTCAAGGTGGGAAAAACCAACATTTTGACAATGGTGAGTCTACCCATCCATGAACATGAAATATCTATTTATTTTGTTCTTTCATTTTGCTCATCAGTTTTATAGTTTTCCTTAAGGAGATCTTTTTACATATTTTGTTATAGATCAATATTTCATTTTAGGAGTGCTAATGATAGTGGTATTGTGTTTTTAACTTCAAATTCTACTTGTTCATTGTTCATTTGATAAAGGAATTGACTCTCGTACATTAGCCCTGTCCTTTAACTTTGCTCTAATCACTTATTAGGTTCATGAGAGTTTTTTTGGTCACTTCCTTCAGATTTTCTACATAAGCAGTCATGCTCATTTTCAAACCAACAGTTTTATTCCTTCCTTCCCAATTCATATATCTTTTATTTCCTTTCCTTGTTTATAGTGCATTAGCTGGTACTTTCAGTACAGTGTTGAAAAGGAGTAGTGAGAAGGTGCATCCTTGCCGTCTTTCTCTTAATGGGATAGCATCATGTTTTTCACCATTAGGTATAATGTTAGCTGTAAGTTCTTCATAGTTTTTTTTTTTTTAATCAAGTTGAAGTTTTCTCTTCCCAGTTGACAATTTTTTTTTTAAATCAAGAACGAGTGTTCAGGATTTACATGCTTTTTGTACCTATGTTAACATGATCATGTGATTTTTCTTTAGCCTGTTGTGATAGATTACAATGATTTTCAAATGTTGACTGTCTTGCATGCCTGGTAGAAAATCCCAAATCGTTGTGATATGTAGGTAATTGTTTTTATACATTGTTGGATTCAGTTTCCTAATATTTTATTGAGGATTTTGCAGCTATATTTATGAGATATTAGTCTATACTTCTGTTTTCTTGTAATGTCTTTGGCTTTGGTATTAGGGTAATGCTGGCCTCATATGATGAAATACTCCCTTTTCTCCTGTCTTCTGAGATCGTAGAGAACTAGTAGAATTTCTTCCTTACATATTTGGTAGGATTTACCAGTGAACGCTTCTGGTTCTTGTTCTTCTGTTTCAGAGAGTTATTATTGATTCAATTTCTTTGATATGAACCTGTTCAGATTATTTCTTCTTTTGTGAGTTTTAGCAAGGTGTGTCTTTCAAGGAATTAGTCCATTTCATCTAGGTTATCAAGTATGTGGGCATAAAGTTGTTCATGGTATTCCTTTATTATCCTTTAAAGTCCTTGGGATCTAAAGTGATGTTCCCACTTTCATTTCTATTATTAGTAACAATTCCTTTCTTTTTTAAGCCTGGCTAGAGGTTTATCAATATTATTGATCTTTTTAAAGAACCAGCTTTTTGGTTGCATTGATTTTTCTCTATTGATTGTCTGTTTTCAATTCACTGATTTCTGTTCTAATTTTTCTTTTCTAATGCTTACTTTGGATTTAACATGCTCATTTTCTAGTTTCCTAAGAAGGAAACTTAGATGATAAATTTTAAATCTTTCTTTCTAATATATGTATTCAAGCTATATTTCCTTCCAAGCACCACTTTTGTTACATCCCATGAATTTTGGTGTTATCATTTAATTCGAAATATTTTAAAATTACCTTTCTGAGATTTCATTTTTGACCCACGTACCATTTTGTAGTCTAATCTCCACATATTTGGGGATTTCCAGTTGTCTTTATCTTATCAATTTCTAATTTAATTACATTGTGGTCTGAGGGTAGATACTGTATTTCTATTCTTCAAAAATTTTCAGTGGACCCAGAATGTGGTCTGTCTTGGTGAATGTTCCATGTGTGTATTCTGTTGTTTCTGGATAAAGGAATCTACAGATTATTGACTATATTCATTCGATGGTGCTTTGAATTCAACAACATCTTTACTGATTTTTCTCCCTGCTGGATCTGTCTCTTTCTGAGAGAGGGATGTTGAGGTCTCCAACTCTGATAGTGGTTTTATGTATTTTTCTTTGCAGGTTTATTAGTCTTTACCTCAAGTAGTTTGATGCTCTGTTAAGTGCATACACATTGAGGATTATTATTTCTTTTTGGAGAATTGACCGTTTTATCATTATATAAAACCCCCCCTTTTTTTTTAAAGATTTTATTTATTTATTAGAGAGAGAGAGAGAGCATGAGCACAGGCAGACAGAGTGGTACGCAGAGGCAGAGGGATAAGCAAGCTCCCCGCTGAGCAAGGAGACCGATGTGGGACTCGATCCCAGGACGCTGGGATCATGACCTGAGCCGAAGGCAGCCGCTTAACCAACTGAGCCACCCAGGCGTCCCTATAAAACCTCTTTTAATCCTCAATAACTTGTCTTGATTTGAAGTCTGCTCTGTCTGAAATTAATATAGCTACTCCTGCTTTCTTTCTTTCTTCTTCTTCTTTTTTTTTTTTTTTTGACAGTATAGTATAGCTCTCCATTTATTTAGGTCTACTTTAATGCCTTTGAATAACATTTTGTGATTTTTTTAAATGGAATTTTTTTTAATTTAATTTCTTTTCAGTGTAACAGAATTCATTGTTTATGCATCACACCCAGTGCTCCATGCAAAACGTGCCCTCCACAATACCCACCACCAGGCTCCCCCAACCTCCTACCCCCCACCCCTTCAAAACCCTCAGATTGTTTTTCAGAGTCCACAGTCTCTCATGGTTCATCTCCCCCTCCAATTTCCCTCAACTCCCTTCTCCTCTCCATCGCCCCATGTCCTCTGTGTTATTCCTTATGCTCCACAAATAAGTGAAACCATATGATAATTGACTCTCTCTGCCTCCTGCTTTTTTTTTTTTTAAGATTTTATTTATTTATTTGACAGACAGAGATCACAGGCAGGCAGAGAGGCAGGCAGGGAGAGAGGGAAACAGGATCCCTGCTGAGCAGAGAGCCCTATGTGGGGCTCAATCCCAGGACCCTGGGATCATGACCTGAGCCAAAGGCAGAGGCTTAACCCACTGAGCCACCCAGGCGCCCCTCCTGCTTTCTTTTGATTAGTGTTGGCATGGTGTATTTTTCTTGCCCATGTACTTTTAATTTATGTGTCTTTATATTTAAAGTGTGTTTGGGCACCTGGGTGGCTCAGTTGGTTGAGCATCTGCTTTCGTCTTGGGTCATCATCCTGGGGTCCTTGGATTAAGCCCCGCGTCAGGCTCCCTGCATCGGGGGTAGCCTGCTTCTCCCTCTCCCTTTGCCTGCTGCTCCTCCTGCTTGTGTCTCTCTTTCCTCTCTATATCAAATAAATAAATGAAATCTTTAAAGTGTGTTTACTATAGACAACACATATTTGGGTCTTCTTTCTTGATCAGCTGTGACAGTCTTTTTTATTTTTAAAAAAATTTGAGACAGTGTGTGTGAGTGGGGGGGATTTCAACCAGACTCCCCGCTGACCATGAAGCCCACTGTGGGACTCGATCCCATGACCCATGATATCATGACCTGAGCCAAAACCAACAGGCAGATGCTCAACCGAGCCACCCCAGCACCCCACAATTTGTCTTAATTGGTACATTTAGACCACTGATGCTCAAAGTGATCACCTATATATTAATACCTACCTTATTTGTTACTGTTTGCCCTTTTTCTTATTTTTATCTTCCATTTTCCTGCCTTTTTTGGCTTTAATTGGGCATTTATAGGATTCCATTTTCTCCTTTTTGTATCAGTCATACTTTTTTTAAAACCTGTTTTAGTGGTTCCCCTAGAGTATTCAATATAAACTTACAACTAATCCAAGTTCACCTTCAAATAATATGCCACTTTTTGGGGCGCCTGGGTGGCTCAGTAGGTTAAAGCCTCTGCCTTCGGCTCGGGTCGTGATCCCGGAGTCCTGGGATCGAGCCCCGCATCGGGCTCTCTGCTCTGTGGAGGGCCTGCTTCCTCCTCTCTCCCTACCTGCCTCTCTGCCTATTTGTGATCTCTCTCTGTCAAATAAATGAATAAAATGTTTAAAAAAAAATAATATGCCACTTTTTGGGTTGTAAGAATACTTTATAACAAAGTAATCCTAATTCCTCCCTTTTGTCCCTTCATTGCTGTCATTCATTTCACTTGTACATAAGCATACACACACACAAAGTATATATAGTTGAATATAGTGTTGCTATTATTTTGAACAAAGTTATCTGTTATTTCATAGAATAAGTAAAATGAAGCTTTTAATTTTACCTTCACTATTCCCTCTCTGATGCTCTTCCTTTCTCTCTGGATCAGTGTTTCAAACCTATATCATTTTTTTTTCCTCCAAAGAACTTCTTTTAATATTTTTTGCAAGACAGCTCTCCTGGCAAAAAATTCCTTCAGTTTTGTTTTGAGAAAATCTTTATTTGTTTTGTTTTGAGAAAATCTTCATCTTCACTTTTGAAGACCACATTCTGGGTCCTAAAACACACTGGAATTTTTTAAAGAATAAAAACCATACCATTCCTGTTTACTTAGCTATGCTACAGAATTCTAGGTTGGTGGTTTTTCCCCCCTCAACACTTTTAAATATTGTACTCCTTTCTCTTCTTCCTTTCATGGTTTCTGGAAAGTTGGATGTTATTCTTAAATCATTTTTCATCTATAAAGTAGATAGCAAATTGTCAATTGCTGTCAGGTTTTCCTACCCTGGCACTGGTTCCCATGGAGATAACTGCTCCAGTATGTTGTGGTTTTCTGTATTTGCCTGTCTCTCCAATCTGGGGGACAGTGGCTTGAACTTTGACCTTATGGATCTAGGAAGAGCTGTTTGTTCAGCTTTTTACTTGCTATTAGGACAGGGTTGCAACTTCTAAACTTCTTACATGCAGGACTAGAAACTGGAAGTCTAGAATTCTCAAAGTAATTTTTAAAATGTTTTGTCTTCATATATTCTTGTTAAAGAGAGGCCTGATGCCAATGGTGTTAACTTGTATATAACTTGTTTTCTTTAGCCTCTGGCAGTTTTTAGAATTTGTTCTGTAGTGTTGGTATTTTGAAATTCTCCTTTTAAAACTTCATCAGGTTCTATACAGACTGGGGATGAACCCTTTTAGTCCTAAGACTTTTCAGACCAAAGGACTCTCTTCCAGTTGATTTTTTTTTTTTTTAAGATTTTATTTATTTGACAGAGAGAGATCACAAGTAGGCAGAGAGGCAGGCAGAGAGAGAGAGAGAGAGAGAGAGAGGAGGACGCAGGCTCTCCACCGAGCAGAGAGCCCGATGCGGGACTCGATCCCAGGACCCTGAGATCATGACATGAGCCGAAGGCAGAGGCTTAACCCACTGAGCCACCCAGGTGCCCCTCTAGTTGATTTATTTCTCT
This sequence comes from Enhydra lutris kenyoni, assembly GCF_002288905.1. Taxonomy (NCBI): domain Eukaryota; kingdom Metazoa; phylum Chordata; class Mammalia; order Carnivora; family Mustelidae; genus Enhydra; species Enhydra lutris. Next base: position 68,319,964 of record NW_019154085.1, on the reverse strand, counting down.
GCGTTTTCTCATTTATCTCCTTTCTGTTTAGGTAGATGTTGTGATTTTTGGACCTGTCTCAGTGTCTTTTAGCTTTCCTTCCTACTTTCTCCTTCTGTACTTCTAGGTCGAGTAATGGGAGACACCTGTGGTCATCCTGCTGTCAGATTTGCTCTTTAGCTGTATCCCTGGACTATTTGGCTTTGGTTTTGTTTTTCCTTAATGGCTCTGATATCCTCTTCTATGCCTTTGGGATATTAATTAGAGTTCTTTGGTCTGTGGACTTTACTTTTTTTATTTTTTTTAGATTAAAAAAAAATCGTCAGGGAGAGAGTGCACAAGCAGGGGAGAGGTAGGCAGAGGGAGATGCAGGCTCTCCGCTGAGCAAGGAGCCTGATGTGGGACCCGATCCCAAGACCCTGGGATCACAACCCAAGCCGAAGGCAGGTGTTCAACTGACTGAGCCACCCAGATGTCCCTAGTCTGTGAACTTTCAAAAAATTTTTTCGTTGTTTGGGACGCCTGGGTGGCTCAGTTGGTTAAGCAGCTGCCTTCGGCTCAGGTCATGATCCCAGCGTCCTGGGATCGAGTCCCGCATCGGGCTCCTTGTTCTGTGGGGAGCCTGCTTCTCCCTCTGCCTCTGCCTGCCACTCTGTCTGCCTGTGCTCGCTCTCTCTCTCTCTCTGACAAATAAATAAATAAAAAATCTTAAAAAAAAAATTTTTTCGTTGTTTGGGCCTTTCATAGTGGTTTTCTTGAAAGAGTTTGGCAATTCATGGTTGCAATTTGGTTGCTCATTTTTGCATTGTAGTTTTTTTGGTGGATTTTTTAAAAAAGATTTTATTTATTCGAGAGAGAGAGTGCATGGGGTGGGGAGAGCGAGGAGCAGAGGGAGAGGGACAAGCAGACTCCACACTCAGCATGGAGCCTGATGGAGGGCTTGATATCAGGACCCTGAGGTCATGACCTGAGCCAAAACCAAGAGTCAGACACTTAACCAATGGAGCCACCCACCCGTAGATGTTTATCAGAGCCCATGATGGGAGCAGTGGGCTAGGCTGCCAGGTGAATATACACCAGTATTTTGATTCTCGGTATAGGGTGCTCTTCCCCTTTTGAGGGTTAAAGCAAGTACCTGGGGGGCACTGCCCTGCTTCTCCAGTTCTAATGGCTTCAGTTACTGTTCTGTTATAGGCTGGGTGTAGACATCCCTTCTGCCTACCACTTGGCCCATGGTTGGGGAATGGGACTTACTTAGCTACTCTGCATCAACTCCCTAATGAATCACCCTGCCCAGCACCCATCAGTACCCTCCTGCTCTCTGCATCTGTTGAATGAGGTTCTAACCCATTCCTCTGTTTGTAGCAGTCTTTTTTGGTTTTGTGTTGTAGTTTCCTAATTTTATTTGCCCAGAGCTTTGATTCCATCTACTTTTGAAGTTTCTGGCATTTGTCAAAATTTCTACTCTTTTGCTAGCCCCTATTTTTCAGTGCTGTAGCAGATTCTCTTATTTTTCTTCTGCTTTAGCACTTTATATAGGACTTAGCATTGAGAGGGATAGTAGGTGGTTGGTTCTGTCCTATCTGCCATCTTGATCCAGTCTTACTACCACTTTGAGAAAACAGAACAAAAACTCTTTTGTAGCCTTTTATTTCAGTTAATTTCCTTGAAAAGAACTAGCTACAGTGGCTCCTGGGACAGTCCTCTAGTTATAAAATACATTGTACTATTATTATTCACAGAAAGTATTGTTTACAAGGGACTATTGAAGTATCAGCTCTTTGCTTTCTAACATGCACAATTTTGTGAGCCCCTACTCAATACTAAAAACAGTGAATACTATGAGGGATCATGAAAGAGTTTTAGTGATAACTGATTTTATTTGCATTGAAAAATTAGGGATAATAGAATGATCTCAAAAACTACTCAGTTGGTCAGGTTCATAGTGGTATAAAATGTTCTTTTTGTCCTCCTTTTTTATTTTATTTATTTATTTATTTATTTATTTATTTTTAAAGATTTTATTTATTTATTTGACAGAGAGAGATCACAAGTAGGCAGAGAAGCAGGCAGAGAGAGGGAAACAGGCTCCCCGCGGAGCAGAGAGCCCAATGCGGGACTCGATCCCAGGACCCTGAGATCATGACCTGAGCCGAAGGCAGCGGCTTAACCCACTGAGTCACCCAGGCACCCATTGTCCTCCTTTTTTAAACAATGAGTTAGACATCCATCCATGAACAAAGGACTGTTGTGGGAGTTGGGGGAACGAGCACCATCTGCCAAGAGACCTGGGAGGAGTCTTGCCCACCTGTGCATCCAGTAATAAGCAGACAGACCTTGTTACAGGCCACAGAACCTACAAAACTGCCTCAAACCTTCTCGCTGCAATAAGGGACAAACCTAGAGAGTGCTGTCCTAGGTGGATATGCATGGATGACAAAGAATTCACAAAAAATCCAGACTTCCCAAGAGGAGATTCCAGGACACTATGGGAACAAAAAACACAAATCTGGTCCAGTGCGGACTGTAAGAGGAACTTTCACAAAGCAACACTGCACAGGGCTGAACTATCCAACAGTGGTAACTGCTCCCATGGGGGAAAGAAAGAAGTAAGTGCCTGACTACCCCAGTTGTGAGCGACCTTTATGACTGGGGCTAGGGTGGTCTGGGAAAAAACAAGAATATTAAAGGGCATCAAAAGAATGTAGTTCCTGCTCACAGAACTCAGATGTCTGCCCACAAGCCTCTGGATGTGATTCACCCAAGTTTCACTCCACTGGGTTGGGTCCACAGGCACCCCCAAGACTCCAATGGCTAAATAACATCCCCATCGACCCTGCAGCCAGCTCCCTGTGCATTCTGGAGTGCAACTGCAACAGTAAGTGGAGTAAACACCATCAGAAAGACCAGGATGGGGGCGGGGTGGTGGGGGGGGGTGCTAGGGAGAAACCACAAACTTGAGCTATAGCACCACCTTCTGGAAAATGAGAGGATTCCGGTGGGCACTGGTGAGAGGTAAGAACCAGGGAAGCCACAAAAGCTTAAGAATTCTGCCACAAGAGGGACAAAAAAAGTGTATGTAGCCAGGTATATCCATACAAAAGCAGAGAAAACCCCAAATATAACAGCACCAATGAATAGTATACCCTATCTGAAGGCAACTGGTAAAGTTTTAAGGAGATGTCAGCTACTTCAAATGTGAAAGGAACAAGCCAAACTACAGGAACATAAAAATCAAGGAAACACATCATTACCAAAAGAAAATAATTTTCCAATAACCATGCTCTCAAAAGCATGGAATTTTGCGATCTTCTGATAATTCAAAATAGCTGTTTTGAAGAAACACAATGAACTACAAGAAAACTCAGACAATTCAATGTAATTAGGGAAAAAAAATACATGAGCAAAATGAGTTATTTTCCCAAGAGACAGAAATCACAAAGAACCAAAAAGAAATTCTGAAGCTGAAAAATTCCATGAATAAAATGAAAAAAAAAAAAAGGAACAGAGAGAATCTGCAGCAGAATAAAAGCAAATGGAAGAAGTAAGTGTTTTGGAGGACAGGAATTCTGAAATAACACAAAGTAAAAAAAAAAATGAATAAAAAAGAATGAAGAAATCCCGTGTAATCAATAGGATTCTATCAAAAGAACAAATACTAGATAACTGGGGTTCCAGAAGGAGAAGAGAGGAAGAAGGAGGGGGGCAGAAAATTAAAGAAATAATGGTCAAGAACTTCCCAAACCTGGGGAGAGATTTGGACATGAAGGTTACATGTCACCCTAGATAAGTTCCTGAAGGTTACAGGTCACCCTAGATCTCAAAGAAAAGACCTTCTCTAAGACACATTATAATAAAACTGTTAAAAATCAAAGAGAATCCTAAAAGCAGTCAGGGCAAAAAGCCTGTAACCTACAGAGAAACTCCTGTTAGGTTATGAGCAGATTTCTTGGCAGAACTATAGGTCAGGAGAGTGGGATCAAAGTGTTGAAAGAAAAAAACTGACAGCCAAGAATACACTATCTGGCAAAGTTATACATCCGGTATAAAGGAGAAATATTTTCACACACAAAAACTGAGGGAGTTCATCACCACTAGTCCAGCCTTGAGGTAAATGCTGAAAGGAGTTCTTCAAGCTGAAAAGACACTAATCAGCAACATGAAGACACAGGAAAACACACTGGTAAAGGTGCTGTATATGCAGTACATATATATATATATATATATATATATATATATATATATATATACAGTCAGAAAACTCTAATTCTGAAATAGGATGTTTGTTAACCACTTAACTGTAGTATAAAGCTTAAAGGGGAAGAGTATTAAAAATGATAGCTACTATAATTTGTTAATAAACAATTTATATTTATATATAAGTTTTTACATTATATAAAAATATATATATTTATATTGTGAGTAAATTAGACTTCAAAATATAAAAAGGAAAACCAAAAGGATGAAACTTTTTAGACAACTGAAGCTCAGCTACTATCAACTTAAAATGGACTGTTTTATTGATGAGACATTTTATGTAAGCCTCCTGGTAACCACAAAGCAAAAACCTAGAATAGATTCACAAAAAATACAAAAAGGGGAAAGAAAACATACCACCATGAAAGGCACGCAGAACAGAGGGAAAAAGAAAAAACGGAAATACGAAACAACTAGAAACCAATTAATAAGATGGCATTTGTAAGTCCTTACCTATCAATAATTTTAAATATAAATGGGTTGAATTCACTAAAAAGGCAGAGTAGCTGGAGGGATTTAAAAAAAACCCAACTATATGCTGCCTACTAGAGACTCACTTTCGCTTGAAGGACAAAGAAGCTCAAAGTTACAGGACAAAAATTAGCATACAGAATCAGCTTGCATGTCTATACACTAATATTGAAACATCTAAAAAAAATAAAGCTATCCCATTTACAATAAAATACTTAGGAATAAATTTAACCAAGGACATGAAAGATCTGTTCAATGAAAACCACAAGACTTTGATGAAAGGCACCGAAGTTGGAAACAAATGGAGAGATCTCCCATGCCCATGGATCAGAAGAATTAATATTGTTAAAATGTCCATACTACCCAAAGCCATCTACAGTTTGGACAAAATCCCTATCAAAATTCCAATGGCATTTTTCAAGAAATAGAATAATCCTAAAATTGAGACCACAACTAGCCAAAGCAATCCCAAAAAAGAAATAAACCAGAGGCATCTCACTTCTTGATTTCAAACTATACTACAAATCTATAGTTAAAATAGTACAGTACTGACATAAAAACAGACACATGGACAAGAGAGCCCAGACATCAACCTTTACATACCCAGTCAACTAATATTTGACAAGGGAGCCAAGAACACTCAGTGGGAAAAGAAGTTAAATAGTGTTGGAAAAACTGGATAACCGGGGTGCCTGGGTGGCTCAGTGGGTTAAAGCCTCTGCCTAGGTGGGTTAAAGCCTCTGCCTAGGCTCAGGTCATGATACCAGGGTCCTGAGATCGAGCCCTGCATCAGGCTCTCTGCTCAGCAGGGAGTCTGCTTTCCCCTAAAAAGAAAAAAACAAAAAAACAAAAACTGGAAAACCACATGCAAAAAAGTGAAATTGGACCCCTTATGCCACTCACAAAAATTAACTCAAAATGGATTAAAGTCTTTTTTTTCTTTTTTTAAAGATTTTGTTTATTTATTTTGACAGAGAGAAATCATAAGCAGGCAGAGAGGCAGGCAGAGAGAGAGGAGGAAGCAGGCTCCCTGCTGTGCAGAAAGCCCGACGCGGGACTTGAACCCAGGACCTGGGATCATGACCTGAGCCGAAGGCAGCGGCCCAACCCACTGAGCCACCCAGGCGCCCCAAAATGGATTAAAGTCTTAAAGAGCAGATGTGATACTGTAAAACTCATGGAAGAAAACATAGGGAATAAGCTCCTTCAACTGGTCTGTGCAGTGATATTTTGGATATGACCCTAAAAGGACAGGTAACAGAGGCAAAAACCAACAAGCAGGACTACATCAAACTAAAAAGCTTCACAGCAAACAAACAATAATAAAAAAAAAAAAATGAAAAGGTAACCTATGGAATGGGAGACATTTTGCAAATCATTTATCCTGTAAAAGGTTAATATTCAAAATACATGAAGAACTCATACAATAACAAATCAATTAACAAAACCCCCCAAAAATCTGATTAAAAATGGGCATAGGAACTAAGTACTTTTCCAAAGACATATAAATGGCCGACAGGTACATGAAAAGGTATTCAACATTCCTAATCATTAGGGAAATACAAATCAAAACCATAATGTGATACCACTTCATACCTATTAGAATGGCTATCATCAAGAAGAGATAGAAGAGGGTGGTTGGGTTATGGACATTGGGGAGGGTATGTGCTATGGTGAGTGCTGTGAAGTGTGTAAGCCTGCTGATTCATAGACCTGTACCCCTGGGGCAAATAATACATTATATGTTAATTTTTTAAAAAAAGAGCAAATGTTGATAAGGATATGAGGATAAAGAAATGCTTGTACACTGTGGGAATTTATTATTTTTTTAAATTTTATTTTTAATAAACATATATTTTTATCCCCAGGGGTACAGGTGTGTGAATCACCAGGTTTACACACTTCACAGCACTCACCATAGCACATACCCTCCCCAATGTCCATAACCCACACCCCCCAACCCCCCTCCCCATCAACCCTCAGTTTGTTTTGTGAGATTAAGAGTCACTTATAGTTTGTCTCCCTCCCAATCCCATCTTGTTTCATTTACTCTTCTCCTACCCCCTTAACCCCCCATGTTGCATCTCCTCTCCCTCATATCAGGGAGATCATATGATAGTTGTCTTTCTCTGATTGACTTATTTCGCTAAGCATGATACCCTCTAGTTCCATCCACGTTGTTGCAAATGGCAAGATTTCATTTCTTTTGATGGCTGCATAGTATTCCATTGTGTATATATACCACATCTTCTTCATCCATTCGTCTGTTGATGGACATCTAGGTTCTTTCCATAGTTTGGCTGTTGTAGACATTGCTGCTATAAACATTCGGGTGCACGTGCCCCTTCGGATCACTACGTTTGTATCTTTAGGGTAAATACCCAGCAGTGCAATTGCTGGGTCATAGGGTAGTTCTATTTTCAACATTTTGAGGAACCTCCATGCTGTTTTCCAGAGTGGTTGCACCAGCTTGCATTCCCACCAACAGTGTAGGAGGGTTCCCCTTTCTCCACATCCTCGCCAGCATCTGTCATTTCCTGACTTGTTAATTTTAGCCATTCTGACTGGTGTGAGGTGATATCTCATTGTGGTTTTGATTTGTATTTCCCTGATGCCGAGTGATGTGGAGCACTTTTTCATGTGTCTGTTGGCCATCTGGATGTCTTCTTTGCAGAAATGTCTGTTCATGTCTTCTGCCCATTTCTTGATTGGATTATTTGTTCTTTGGGTGTTGAGTTTGCTAAGTTCTTTATAGATTTTGGACACTAGCCCTTTATCTGATATGTCATTTGCCAATATCTTCTCCCATTCTGTCAGTTGTCTTTTGGTTTTGTTAACTGTTTCCTTTGCTGTGCAAAAGCTTTTGATCTTGATAAAAATCCCAATAGTTCATTTTTGCCCTTGCTCCCCTTGCCTTTGGCGATGTTCCTAGGAAGATGTTGCTGCGGCTGAGGTCGAAGAGGGTGCTGCCTGTGTTCTCCTCAAGGATTTTGATGGATTCCTTTCTCACGTTGAGATCCTTCATCCATTTTGAGTCTATTTTCGTGTGTGGTGTAAGGAAATGATCCAATTTCATTTTTCTGCATGTGGCTGTCCAATTTTCCCAACACCATTTATTGAAGAGGCTGTCTTTTTTCCATTGGACATTCTTTCCTGCTTTGTCGAAGATTAGTTGACCATAGAGTTGAGGGTCTATTTCTGGGCTCTCTATTCTGTTCCATTCATCTATGTGTCTGTTTTTGTGCCAGTACCATGCTGTCTTGATGATGACAGCTTTGTAATAGAGCTTGAAGTCCGGAATTGTGGTGCCACCAACTTTGGCTTTCTTTTTTAATATTCCTTTGGCTATTCGAGGTCTTTTCTGGTTCCATATAAATTTTAGGATTATTTGTTCCATTTCTTTGAAAAAAATGGATGGTACTTTGATAGGAATTGCATTAAATGTGTAGATTGCTTTAGGTAGCATAGACATTTTCACAATATTTATTCTTCCAATCCAGGAGCATGGAACATTTTTCCATTTCTTTGTGTCTTCCTCAATTTCTTTCATGAGTACTTTATAGTTTTCTGTGTATAGATTCTTAGTCTCTTTGGTTAGATTTATTCCTAGGTATCTTATAGTTTTGGGTGCAATTGTAAATGGGATGGACTCCTTAATTTCTCTTTCTTCTGTCTTGTTGTTGGTGTAGAGAAATGCAACTGATTTCTGTGCATTGATTTTATATCCTGACACTTTATTGAATTCCTGTACAAGTTCTAGCAGTTTTGGAGTGGAGTCTTTTGGGTTTTCCACATATAGTATCATATCATCTGCGAGGAGTGATAGTTTGACTTCTTCTTTGCTGATTTGGATGCTTTTAATTTCCTTTTGTTGTCTGATTGCTGAGGCTGGGACTTCTAGTACTATGTTGAATAGCAGTGGTGATAACGGACATCCCTGCCGTGTTCTTGACCTTAGCGGAAAAGCTTTCAGTTTTTCTCCATTGAGAATATTTGCGGTGGGTTTTTCATAGATGGCTTTGATAATATTGAGGTATGTGCCCTCTATCCCTACACTTTGAAGAGTTTTGATCAGGAAGGGATGCTGTACTTTGTCAAATGCTTTTTCAGCATCTATGGAGAGTATCATATGGTTCTTGTTCTTTCTTTTATTAATGTGTTGTATCACATTGATTGATTTGCAGGTGTTGAACCAACCTTGCAGCCCTGGAATAAATCCCACTTGGTTGTGGTGAATAATCCTTTTAATGTACTGTTGAATCCTATTGGCTAGTATTTTGGTGAGAATTTTTGCATCTGTATTCATCAAGGATATTGGTCTGTAGTTCTCTTTTTTGATGGGATCCTTGTCTGGTTTTGGGATCAAGGTGATGCTGGCCTCATAAAATGAGTTTGGAAGTTTTCCTTCCATTTCTATTTTTGGGAACAGTTTCAGGAGAATAGGAATTAGTTCTTCTTTAAATGTTTGGTAGAATTCCCCCAGGAAGCCATCTGGCCCTGGGCTTTTGTTTGTTTGGAGATTTTTGATGACTGTTTCAATCTCCTTACTGGTTATGGGTCTGTTCAGGCTTTCTATTTCTTCCTGGTTCAGTTGTGGTAGTTTATATGTCTCTAGGAATGCATCCATTTCTTCCAGATTGTCAAATTTGTTGGCGTAGAGTTGCTCATGTTTGTGGGAATTTAATGGGTGCAGCCACTATGGTAAGAAATAATGGAGGCTCCTCAAAAGATTAAAAATAGAACTACCATATGATCCAGGAATTCCTCTTCTGGATATATATCCAAAGGAAATGAACAAAGGATTACAAAGAGATATTGCACTTCTTTGTTTACTGCAGCATTGTTCACAATAGCCAAGATATGGAAGCAACCTAAGAGTCTATCTAAACAGATGAATGGATACAGAAATTATGGTACACACATATAGCGATATTATTCAGCCATGAGAAAGAAGGAAATCCTGCATTTGTGACAACATGGATGGACACTTGAAGGCATTAATACTGAGAGAATTAAGACACAAATACTGTATGATATTACTATAGGTCAAATCTAAAAGAGCCAAATTCATAAAAGCAGAGGACTGCCTGGGTGGCTCAGTCAGTTAAGCAACTGACTCTTGGTTTCAGCTCAGGTCATGATCTCATGATCTCAGGGTCATGAGATCAAGCCCTGGGTGGGGCTCCAGGCCGGACTCTCTCTCCCTCACCCTCTCTGCCCCTACCCCCTGCTCACTTTCTAAATAAATAAATAAGTCTTAAAAAAAAAGCAGAAAATAGATTGGTGGTTATCAGAGACTGGGGAGTAGGTTAATCGGGGACATATTACTTAGGGATACAGACTTGGAGATCTAAATCACAGCATAGTGATTACAGAAAATACCGTATTATAAATTTCAAAGTTGCTAAGAGATTAAATCTTAGTTGTTCCCACCACAAAAAATTGTCACATAATTTATGTTAGCTAATAGAGGTATTAGCTAACAGTGTGTGTATACACAGACACACACAGACACTATACCTGTTTATGTAAGTATTTCAAACACCTTGGAAATCTTAAACTTATACAATATTATATTTTAATTATGTCTTTAAAAAAACCCCAACAAACTACTCAGTTGACTTTAGGAGAAAAGGCCCAGCACTGCCCTTAGCGGCCTCATTTTAGAGGGCCTCTTTTTTTTTTTAAAGATTTTTTTATTTATTCATTTGACAGAGATCACAAGTAGGCAGAGAGACAGGCAGAGAGAGAGGAGGAAGCAGGCTCCCCGCTGAGCAGAGAGCCTAATGTGGGGCTCGATCCCAGGACCCTGGGATCATGACCTGAGCTGAAGGCAGAGGCTTTAACCCACTGAGCCACCCAGGCGCCCCTAGAGGGCCTCTTAAAAAAAAAATTATTGCCTAGGCCCTCCTGTAGCTATGGCCCTTAGGGCACAGACTAAAGGGCCAACAGGATATCCCCACCTGGGGCCCATCTCATTCCTTTAAAGACTGTGTTCAAGGTACCTGAGATAAATTTCCTGCCTGAACAGCTCTGCTTCCAGGGTCTCCATGAGCCTCTTCACCCAGGTCCACCTTCCCTAAAATGCACCCCTAAACCTAAATGGTGGCCAACAGATGGCTCTTTGCCAGTGGTTCAGAATTTAAGCACACAGGCTGAAGAACCACAAAAGTTCCTTTGAGGCCTGTCATTCACAGAACAGGTGGAAGAGGAGGAGAGGGATGGGCTGTGGGGTTGTTCTCCTCTGGCTGCTACATTTTGACATGGAATCCTGAAAATTCTCAAATCCAAGCTATATGTACATGCTATGAACATATTTTTTTTAAATTTTATTTATTTGACAGAGAGAGAGAGAGAACACAAGTAGGCAGAGAGGCAGGCAGAGAGGTGGGGGGGAGCAGGCTCCCTGCTGAGCAGATAGCCCGATGCGGGGCTCTATCCCAGGACGCTGAGATCATGACCTGAGCCGAAGGCAGAAGCTCAACCCACTGAGCCACGCAGGTGCCCCTCTGAACATAATTTAATAGCTTGTTTTTATAACAGTGAAATCTTTTGACCTACTGCTTCAAGGCCTGAAAATGTTAGGGGAGGGCCTAGGAAGGAGAAAAGCAGCAATTGATAAATGGATTTCAGGTACAGCCCTTGCTAACAGAGAGGCTACAAGGGAGCCTGCTCAGTTGTGGTTAAGTTACAGCTACCGCCATCATCTTCAGCCAGTGGAAACTTACTTTGCAGGCTCCCAGAGCCTTAATTGCTCTCTTACAGTGTTCTTCTATGATCTTTCAGGCATGTAGCCGTAGGATTATCTGAATAAAAAACTGACTTGATTATTGGCTAAGATCATAAAGGCAGTGTAGTATAGTGGTTAAGAATATAGCTCTAAAATCAGGTGTGGTACATAAACAATGAATTTTGGAACCCTGAAAAAAAAAAATTAAAATTAAAAAAAAATTAGACTGTTTTGGTTTAGTTCATAGATTGTGAGTCACTTAATGTCCCCAGACCCAGTGACATGCTGGACCTGGCTTGCACCAGATGAATGAAAGCCCATTATATGTGTATCTTCCTAATTCCATGTTCAGTGACATCACATTGGTCGTTTGCTATTGACCCTGTGGGAGCATTTATACCATGGAAACTGGCTACAAATCAGGCCCACAGAAATTGGTTCAAATTAGTTTCTGCTTTTGTAAATTAGTAATCCTTTATAATAGTTATAATTAGTAATCCTTTATAATAGTTCCCACATTATAGGGAAGCTAGGATAAATAAGAATATGTGAGTCATATATAATCATTTAGCAAGTACTCAATAAATGCTACCCAGTTATTAATACTACATGGTCAGAATGTACAAAGGCCAGCTCTTTATAAGGCAGAGGAAACTTCGGAAACGAAAGATACATTGGAAAGAGACAATGGAAAGATTTCCATTAAGGATGAAGTGCTGATGTGAGATCTTTGAAAGTCACGTTCCCAGTTCCATCTCTTTGAAACGTACTTCTTACCGGTTTATGGTCTCTGTCAATAGAGGAAGCGGGAGGGGAAAGAAAGAAGGGAATCCTAACTGGGCAAGCCAGAAAGCCATGTGTGGTAAAGCAGAGATCTCAGAATTTTAGGTGCTTGTTTTTAGCCTCTAACAGCCAAGAGGTAAAGCCTATAACCTTGTAAGAGCTACTGAAGAGCAGTTGACCTGCTGAGTGTTACTTACTCATCACCTCCCATAACAGCTATGCCTCATATTTGATAATTCTTCATTTTCACACAGATTCTGGTTGAATTCCGTAACAGCCCTGTGAAGCAGTAGATGAGGAAGTAAGCTTAGGTGAAACCATTTGCTCAGAGTTATGGTTAACTGAGTTTCAACACAAGTTGACTCTAAGTCCAAGACTCTGTATTAGAAATACAAATCTCAGGACCACCGTGTTTTGAAGGAGCGTCCCCACCAAATATCAGAATTCAGTAGTCAATTCTTTCCTATCAGTTGATAGAATTCCAACTAAGGTACAACAGACATCCTGATAGTCAGTGATAGCCTTTTTTGGGCTCTGGATCTATGTGGAGGTATTATTCCAATTATTCTCTTGTTACACTATTATCACTGAAGCATTCATTTTACAATTGTGTGGATGAAGGTTTAGAGAGAAGAAGAACAAGAAAATCCAGGGAAGTCTTCTATGAGTCACACTGTTCTCCTGGGCTGATTTTCAACACAAAATATAAAAGTCCTTTTTCTCAATTGATACCAATTCTACTCAAGTAGCTCCTGAGTTTCAGGAGAGCTAAGGCCATTTCTCTTGCCTTTGGAAAACTAAAGATCCTCCAAAGCCATCTAGAAACCCTCATGTACTGACAAATTCAGGATTGTATCAAAAACATTATTGGAAATGAGGCCCATTAGGAAGGACCTAGTCATTTTACCATGTTTCTTGCTCAATTGGTGTTCATTGATAAGTCAGGTTTTAACTTATTTCAGAATCACATTTTGGATACGAGATAGCAGAGATCTGCCAATCCAGATGTGAGCTATATAAAAGCTATTCCTGCAGGACTAATCTTAGGGCTTCCTCTAAGCCTAACAGTCACACACAGGTCATCAGGACTGAAGCTCCCCCTTCTAAGTGATGATCTTCCTACAATGAACACAAGTTATTTTCAAGGGGCCTAAACTCAGGGAAGAAGGGACGGTAATATAAAAGTCATAATAGCTGATTAATGCTGTTCTCTAGATTTTTGTGGAAGTGATGGATTCCAGTTCTGCTAACATTTAACTGGATAGTCATGAACCAAGTTTGTTTTCTCACTAACTTGAAAAAGGGGTTCCATGTGCTCTTTTCTAAGACTCTAGATATCATAACCCATGTTATATGTAAGCAACATAAGAGCAACAGCTGAGTACAGGCTGGAAATTCAGAGTGGGTCATTTTTTTCTATTTTCATAATTTGTAATTTTATCATAGAATGTAATAAAACATTCCCAGGAAAAGTATCACTGATTAAGGGCAATTTATATCCCCCAGTACACTGCTACTCCTAAGCATCTGTGAGGTCTTAGAATTAAGAAAAAGATTTTCTTGAACACCAAGTCACTTAAATCCTTGGGAGATGGGCACTTATTACACTGCACAAGGGCTACACAAAATGGTCTCTCTCCATTTTTGTGTTCTTAAAAAAATTAAGAAATACAATCCCTTATTTGGATGGTACTTTACAATTTACAAGTTTTCACACACACCGTTCACTTATACTGTATCTCCTATAATCTTCAGAGGAAGTGAACATTTTCCTCACTTAACACATGAGAATACTGACCCTTGTCCCAGGTGACATTACTGGTAATGGTGGTATCAGAAATAGAATTTGGGTCTTTTGAGCCCAGTGTTCTTTTTCTCACATACCAGCCACACTTCAGCATTAGAGATTTTGTTCCAAAGCATTTCTATTACTTTGTCCAGAAAAAAACTTTAAAAACCTAGTACAAAAATTCACAAAAGATAAAATTACTTGCCATCAAAGCCTTACTGGTGGTACACCTGATTTCTGAAGTCCCCAGAGGCAGGTCCTGCATGTTCAGCACCACGTAGGTGGGTTCTACACCATACACAATCACTGCCCCACAGCTTTCTGACCAAATCAAGTACATTAAAAGACAGGCATGATAACACATTACCAGAGACCTGAATAAATGACCTCACAAAGTGAAACAGACCTTTCTGAAAGCCTACCTGAGTACAAGCTGTTCCATCCTCTGACTGGGAACTGGTAATGGAATATTAAGAAGCCAAAACGGAGATTCCTGCTATGAAACTAACAACACAAAATACTGTAATTTTAGAAAAGTTTGTAAAAGATGGCTGATTGGCTATGTTGAAACTATCAGTGGTTAGAAACTATATATTGAAATCTTAAAAATCTAAAATCCATTTGAACTTTAAGAAGTTGGGGAATTGCAAACACGAATGGGCAGAATGAATCCGTACACCTAGAGTCCAACAAAAATATCCAGGAACATTGGCCTATTGAGAAAAGCATTGCAACGTGATGACTATTCAAAGTCTTCCAGTTGGCATTCTGAGTTAGGACTGTAGCATCTTTTTTTTTTTTCTTTAAATGTGCTTGTTTTATATGAAAAGGATTTTAAAAACACAACATACTAAGTATAAGCAAATTAGAACCTTTTGGGGGCGGTTAAGATTAAAGAGATCGATTAATGTTCTTAATTATAATCCCTGAATTCAAAACATTTACTGAACATAGGTGTTCTTTTATTCTTGTCTTTGAGGCAACTTTCTAATTCTTTGGTAGCACTAGAAGCTCCCAGAATCTGTTAACCAGATCTTTAAGTAAATAATTTCCCAGCACTTTTTAATGAGTCAAAAAGAACCCCAAGTCTTTTTCCCAAACCTGTAAGACATTATTGCAAACCTATAAGACATTATTATCAATCAGCAAGATGATAGCAGGAAAGCAAGAACTCCGGTCTTGTTCTGTGTAGACTGGGGATAAAAGAAATCAAATGGGAATCTCATCACTAAATTATCAAATGAGGCAAAGCCAATGGTTTTTTACCCTAGACTTATGCCCAAGGTTCAGGCATGGCGCTAATGACACTACGACCTTGGATGCTGTGTCATGTTTGAAACAACTCAGTTCTCACAACCACCGAGCAGCTAGAGCTAACAGGAGACGCATCCTCTCCAATATATTGTAGAGCTTTCCCTATTTAGAAAACACCGCAGTACCAATGTTGAAACATCAGGACTATGGAAAAGATTTAAAAACGCATTGTCCAATAGAATGGGAAGATGAAAAATCACGGGCTTCATATCAGATTTTCTTTCACTCATTCAACCTCATTCCTTTCCATATGGTTCAAGTTTATTTAGTCTGTTTATTCAGTACTAGTACAAAACAGAATGAATCAACATTCTTACAATATTGTAAGACTAGGATCACTCCTAATACTACTTTCCTTTAGTTCCTTCCCCCCTAATTTTAAGTCATCCATTCCTTCAAGATGCAGTATGTCAGCATTACTGAAACAATATATTGTATCTAGAGATTTTCTAAACTTTGTAGGGAATTGATCTATAAGCACAAAGATAGACTCTACCAATGAGTTTTTGTGGAGTTTTTTTGGTTGTTTTGGGGGGTGTTTTTTTTTTTGCTTTAATTATACCAAAAATTGTTTCTAAAGGGCACCTGGGTGACTCAGTGGGTTGGGCCTTTGCCTCAGGCTCAGGTCACTATCTGGGGGTCATGGGATTAAGCCCCGCATTGGGCTCTCTGCTTGGTGGGGAGCCTGCTTCCCCCCTCCTCTCTCTGCCTGCCTCTCTGCCTACTTGTGATCTCTGTCAAATAAATAAAATCTTAAAAAAAAATTATTTCTGAGACTTAGTGTAAGCTAATTAGGTATTTGAAAATTGAGTATTCTTCCTCAACACAAATAAGAATAACCAATAATCTTTCTCATTTAAAAGATAGTAACATCATCCTTTATTGTTATAAAACAATATATAAAGTAAGTTAGCCTGAAAGCTATGGCTTGTTCTCACTCAGCAAAAAAAGTGTAACTGGTAACAAATAAGGTGTAATTTCCGTAACTGGGTATTTTTGAAAAATTTAAAGCTTTCATTCATAGAAGAGTAAAAAGCTGTTGCTACACTTTTCTAGTCAGCTTGACTTGTCAGAAAATTTAACATCAATATTGACAGTCTTAGTTCTTCCTTTTTGCCCTATCATATACTCAAACTTAAAAGGCAGTTACTTGGGCACCTAGGTGGCTCAGTCAGTTAAGCATCTGCCTTTGGCTCAGGTCATGATCCCAGGGTTCTGGGATTGAGCTCTGAGTCGGGCTCCCTGCTCAGCGGGAAGCCTGCTTCTCCCTCTCCTACTCCCCTTGTGTTCCCTCTCTTACTGTGTCTCTCTCAAATAAATAAATAAAATCTTAAAAGAAAAAAAGGCAGTTACTCACATTAAATTCATGTGTTCCTAAAAATGTACAGTAAGTTATATGGGCAAAGGTACACATCGCATTTGGGGGCTGGGGTGGGGCGGTAGAGAAGTTATTCCTCAAAAGCAAAAATTCTGGTGCTAAGTATTTTACTTACCAATTTTATTCTTTCAAAAGCAATCAAACATATCAATTTTAATCCAGTGAGCATCCAATTTGCCAAATCTCTTGATTTCCAAACTTAGTTATAATGATGTTTTCCCTTTTCCTAGTACTTTTTACAAACTGATAGCAAAAATGTAATAACCAGCGTGCCTGGGTGGTATAGTCAGTTAAGCGTCTGCCTTCGGCTCAGGTCATGATTCAGGGGTCCTGGGATTGAGCCCCACGTGGGGCTCTCTGCTTCTCTCTCTCCTCTGTGTGTGTTCTCTCTCTCTCTAGCTCTGACTCTCTTTCAAATAAAATCTTTAAAAACAAAAACAAAAAGTGTGACCGCTGAAATTGAACTTCTCCCATCCAAGTACTAACCAGGCCTGACCCTGCTTAGCTTCTGAGATCAGATGAGATCCAGTGCATTCAGGGTGGTATGGCCATAGACTGAAATCAAACTTCTGACTCATAGACAATGCTACCATGAGCTAACTTCAGTTATTTGCCTACTAATATAAAAAACTAATATAAAAAACTTATAAAAAATAATAGGCAATTATGGGGTGCTAATTTGTGAAAACTGAATATATAAAAATGGAGAATTGCCTGAAGTAAACAAAATCAATATAAAATTTTAGAGTCGGAAGGAAATTTAACAGTCGTCTAACCAAACTTAATTCCTGGATAAAAAGAATGAGGTACAAACAGATTGAAACACTTGGCTAAAATCACACTTCTCGTGAGTGCCAGAGCTAGAACTAAGTTGGGTCTAGTATTCCTAGTCAATTATTTTACATTACACAATACTCATAGTTTGGAAATTTTATTATTTGGAAATTTATCTTCAACAGATCTTTGTTAGAATTATAAAACAACCACAAAAACGTTCAAATTCTGTATCTATTCTTCCTTCCTAGCTCATGTTCTGTTGAATAAACAGTTAAACTTTAGAAGGATAAGTGGTTAGGACCAAGGAAATAGACAATTTAATTAAAGTGGATAAAATAAAGATCTGATCATAATGCTTTCCTCTAATTCTGAAATAGGTTGATTTCAACATTAATTCTTAGATATTTTTCACTCACCTTTCAGACTTGCTTATACAAGGTTGTGTGGTAACAGATCTCAAGATGTGGAGTTGATTCAATGACAAAGTTCATTTGAACACTTCCTTCATAGCTACTACTGCAACCATGAAATCAATTTCTCTCACAGGAGGTTTTAGTTTCAGAGAGCTCACATACATAATAATCTCAATCAATGAAAATAATAGGCAGCTTTCTGTTTATTCTTTAGAAGAACTACATCTCAGATGGAAAGTAAATTAGGGAGTGAAGCAAAAGTTAACCCAGGATAAATTTTTTCACTGACAGGAAACATCAGTTCATCATTTCATCAAGAGATCTACATTATAATGTATGGCATATTTAAGACACAAAACTTGACGAGATTTGAGGTGGCCACTTACAATGAGAGCTTAAAGAAAGATACATTAAAAAAAGACACTTTATAAAAGGGATGGGAAAATTAAAATTGCAAGGCTAAATCAAAATGAAAATCTGAAAAGTTAAAGCATATTTGTTTTTATTTAATAGTGATCACATGAATTATAAAGAAGAAAAGGGATATTAGAATAGAGCTTGGGTAAATGTATGCATGCTATGGTTAAGAATAAACATTGTTCTTACATATTATGGTTAGTGAGGACAGTATCAGTATAACAGGGAACTGTGATTATTTAAAAATATGCAGAACTGATTTAATCTGTACTTTAGAAATAACTTGAATATAGTGTTACACGTTGAAAAGAATTCAGAAGAATAACTAATACCAAATATACACTTGTGTATAAGAATTCAGAAAAGGCTGCAATCTGTAAAGTTAATCAGCTGTATTAAAAATGACACAAATCCAAAACAAGATGCATGTTATATAAAAAGGGACACTGTAAGATTTACTTGCTCCGTTAAATCCATGGTTAAATCCACGAAATTTCCTTTTAATGAACATTTAGACAGAAACATGCAAATAGTCTTAGGTTCTACTTAGAGACTTCCCCAAACCCGCTAAGGCTACAATATCCCCCTTTCAGCAGCTAAGCAGGTATTCGGGTAGCTGCTTCCTCCTCTGCATCAGCTCGGTTTGCATTAATTTCTGCGAGTGTTCGGCCGAACCGTGCCCATTCATCATTTCGGGGGACAGCAATCTGCTGTTAAAAGAAAGACAATGTTTTATGTGCGCTGAAATAAAAGATCATCTTACCCAATATTTCAGTTTGTTTTCAAATAATTTTTCCATTAAAAAGTAGTAATTGACATAAATGGTCTTTCCATAATTACAGAGACTATAACAATGCTTTACAATACATTTCAAAACAAAAGATGATGTTTGGGACGTGTGTTGTGACAGCCTCAGAAACGCTTTTGCTGTTACCACCATCAGTAAAAGAGAGAGTAACAGTGACACTCTGCAAATATAACTCCTATGCACTATTTCATGGATTTTGCTGGTGGGGTGGAATTCCTTAAAATTTTTTACTTCTTGCACTATTCCGATACGAAATAGTTTTTGAAGCATGCTTCAAAGGGCTGGTTTCTTATTAGAAATTTATTTTTGTTTGGTGCATAAGATAACCATTTTCAATATCTTAATCCCTTCATCAGAAGGTACATTATGTTTTACCACTTTAGTGACCTACAAATAGCTAAAGGAGAAAAGAGGCTCATGATGTTTTTGCCTCCCTGAAGCATCCAATGACTAAAACTTTTTGATAATTGCTGTCATAATATTGGAGAAATCTCAACACTGCCGAATTAAGGCACAAACCACTCAGTATAGCAAATGAATGTGCCTGCTTCTTAATCTACCATATTAGATTAGATTAGTCATATCCAATATGGTAACTACCAGACACATGTGACTGTTCACACTTAAATTACTTGAAATAAAATTTAAAATTCAGTTCTTTCGTTGTGCTAGCCACATTTTAAGTGTTTGATAGCTCTATGTGGCTAGTGACTACTGGATTAGACAGTGCAGATATAGAGCAATTCCATCTGTGTGGACAGTTCAATTGGCTATTCTAAATGATTCAATCTACCTCCCTCCAGACCCAATTACTAGAGGCCACAGGGAGTCCAGAGGGGATGGGGACTCATAAGCCATAGCAAAAGAAACAGTGACTAAGGCTTCTTTAGCCAGGGCTAAAAAGAAGGAAATCATTCCTGAACATCATGTATAGCCAACCCAAATACTAAAGAAGACACAAAGATGCAACTCATCCTGCTGGATTCAATGATAATGGCTTTCCAACAAGGTTCAGAAGTCAAGATTCACATTTCACACAGTCATCAAATAACTCTCAAAGATACTACTTTTGACTTCTACTTCCTGGCCCAAGCAAATCTAAACATACAGAAAAATAAGAACTTAAATCTGTAAAGTCCCAAATTTCGTAATGCAGAGTCTATAATTCAACTGTAACTCCAAATATCTTCTTTCTGAAAAGTTCCTAATCTCTAGTAATTTATGCTTCAAGAAATAAGGTACTTCCAATATATGATATTATCCTCAAAATCTGTTGTGTGGGGACACAGAACATCCAATTTAGAAAGAAAATAAATCTTAAGAGTTGTTTCTGTTGTGGAAAAAGTTTTATCTTTACAACCATATGGTTTATACAACTCATGAACCTCGAAGACTAGTTTTAGCCACAAAGATACCATAACTACAATGCCCTGAAAGCAAACAGATGTATCAAAATTACAGGCAGTGAGCCCCATACCTCTCCCACATCATAAATGACAATCTGTCCTTCAGAATCACCCACAGCAATCTCTCTTCCAGAATGGGTCCATCTTACACGATTAAGAGCAGGATTACCCTCCACAGAAATGCTGGCAGTTGGCACCTGAAGTCATTTAAAATATAGTGCAGTTAAAAGTTTCATCAAGATTTCTATAAACATGTAAAACAGTAACTCTTCTTTCTTCCAATCGGGCTACATTTTTTAAAACAAAGATGAAAATAGATGAAGAATTTTCCCAACTTTCTTCCTGTTCAGTGATACATTATGAATGACATTACAGACAATCCTTGAAAATGGTTTGGGAAAATAACTTAAGTTCTTATATAAGAAATTCTCACATGACTGGATACACACATCATTTTGAAAGATCTTCTCCTTAATAAAGGATTCTTTGTTGTTATTTTAACTTTTTTAAGAAATCAAGCTGTTTGAAAACATGGACAAAACCCCATTTTAAAGAAACATTTCAAAAGCCCTCATAAACAGATTATGGTTCAATTTTAGAGGACAGAAATTACTTTTGTAGCTTGTGACTCTGTCAGCTGAAACCTGTGATTTGATCCACAGTTCCTAGAAAGAGTTCATACTGAAGGTGCAGTCTGGGTCTTGCCAAAGCTCTTGTTCCCATCAGCTGCCTAGAACAGGGTAGGATGACAGCACCAAGACAATGGCACCCCCCCTCCCCCCCACCCCAGAATCTCCCTGTACTTCTCTTATGCTGAGGAAAAGAGATTTATTTGCCACACCCAGAACAAACAGTCAATGTCTGACTCAGACTGGAAGCACAAAAAAATTTTTGAAACCTGATTAAAAATAATCCTTTTAATTGACATTAGTCATCCCCAGATGACTAATTTAACTCCTAGAATGCCAAAACTGTTAGAGAGAAAAACTGTAATTTAGATATATTTTTTGAGTTAAGGATTATAGGAAAGACCCACATTTAAGTATAACCCCAAATCTCAAACACCAAAATCCAAACTGAAAAAATACAATTGGTACCATTTTAGGTAACTATAAAAGTATAATTAATCCCAACCACCTAGTCAGATACTCTTTCTCCTAGAAGTATCTGAATATTCCTCCTCAAAATACTAAACCAGGAGCTGGCACACTTAACTACTCTTACATTTCTAATATGTAACTTCCTTGGCCTGTATATCCAACTATTTTACTTCAAGTGATTTGGATGGCTGCCACCAGAAATATGAAGAAATATGGGAAAGAGTGGGATGTGGGGGAAGGCACCAAGAGACTTTATCCTCTATAACTGTTTCTGACAGAACTTCTAAAACATTATCTCTTACCACCACATAGAATTCAATTCAGTATAGAATTCAAGGAACATTTAAAATACACATATCTAAAAGTAAGTAATAGCTGTAGTTAAATTTCATTTCCAGGAAGTAATGTTAGCATAGTAATTAGGAAATTTTGTGGTTTCTCTATTCATTTTATAGTAATAACACTCTGTTTTCAAGCCTTCATGGAACAAGTCATCAAAATAAATTTTTCTTTCATTTAAATAAGACAGGCTAAAACTAATGTTTATGGAAGATATACAATTCTGTCAAGGCTAAGAGATAATTTAGAAATTCAGAATTAAGGTTAACATACTTCAACAGTCTGAAATGATCTGCTTTGTAGCCTGCGAGTAAAAAATAACCCCGTTGCCTTATGAATGAGACTTTGCCAGGACACTACAGACATGATAGTGCTTTTCAGAAGTAAAAGGAAATGCCCCAGTGCTCTTGGCAACATTATTTCTCCCTTCAGTACTGCACAGCATGCTGTTTATTATTAAGGGTACAAAGCTTATTTGGTTTCTTTGTGATGAGGCTACAATCACTGAGCCCTTTACATTCCTTGGGATAAAAGGAATTTCACAAATTATTCAATAAATCTCCAATTTTCTATTTTTCAGTGCAATTTTTGTTATTTTCCTGCTCACCTCTGTATCATTATTGAGATTCCACAAATCCAGCCTCCCCATGCCATCCACACAAGCAAACAGGGCTGGGTGGGTGGGTGACCACATAACATCATAAACATAGTCTGAATTATCTTCAAATGAGTACAAAGGCTTGTTATTCTGAAAGGGAAAAGTTGATTCTTAGCATAGTCAAAATACAACATACATTCAATAGGTATATGAATAACATTTTATGATATTTAACTCAGTCTAGAAAAAGTTCCTCTTACTTGTTTCACTACAGAATTACCTGGAGTTATGAACTGAGAATCGACTATTGTATTGCAGTTTAACTTCTAGACACCACACTGTTTTAAAAAAGGAACAGAATATGCTTCAAAAACATTTGCCCATGAGAAGACTCTGGGAGGATGATAGCAATGGCAGTTCACTTTTTGAATTCTTTTAACTCTCCCCATAAACCCAAACAAAGCAATGACGATAGCAAAACCAAAGATTCAAAGACAATATGAACAACAAAATCAGGAGACGAAGCTCCAAATATAATTAGAAAGAAACTGGGGCACCTGGGTGGCTCAGTGGGTTAAAGCCTCTGCCTTCGGCTCAGGTCATGATCCCAGGGTCCTGGGATTGAGCCCCTCATCGGGCTCTCTGCTCGGCAGGGAGCCTGCTTCCTCCTCTCTCTCTGCCTGCCTCTCTGCCTACTTGTGATCTCTCTGTCAAATAAATAAATAAAATTTTTTAAAAAATCATTTAAAAAAATAAGTAGAAACAAACTTCTACCAATAACAAGGCTTCTGTGGTACAAACATTTGTGCAGGAAGAAGTGTGGAAAGGCCTCAGGCTTCTGACAGCCAGAAAGCAGAACAGAAGAGCCTCATAGTTGACAGCAGATACTTACTGGACAGTGTCAGGGAACATGCTGAGTCTGAGAACAGCAGCAGAAACTGGGAGTTCAATGTAATTCTATTTATAAATAAGTGCAAGCAGACTCCAATGTGATATAAGTAAGGTCTAATGGTGCAGTCTGAGTTCTATAAACTCTCAAAATTAACAAACCAAAGCTCCCTTTCAGGACAAAGTCTCACCGAAGAGAAACTGCGAGGAGTAGAATCAGCGTTGTAGAATATAGCACAGTAGGGACAAAGGGAAAGAGAAGGCTCAGATAAAACTGGCGGAGAGAACAGAAAAGGCACATCTCAGAAAGTACAAGACTGAGAGAGGGAAGTATTTACTTTGCAAAAAACACAGAGGAGAAATCTTTAGCCTAAACTACAAAACTAGAAAAGCTATCCTATGCCCATTCCCACCCTCCTAAAAGTAGAGAAAAACTAATTTCATTAGTAGAGAATAAGTGACAAAAAAGGATTTTGGTCAAATCTCACACAAAGTTATTGTGGCAGACCTTCAATAATGCTGTCATGACAGTTAAATGGAAAATGGTAGACAAGATGGATTTGCACATGCACAAGAATGAAGAAGGACCCCTCCTTCCTCATACCAGACACAAAAAGTAACTTAAAATGTACTGGAAGTCCTAGCCAAACAAAGAGAAATAACAGACATCCAAATAGGTAAGGGAGAAGTAAAACTTTCACTATTTGCTGATGACATGATACAGAAAACCCCCCCAAACAGCAAGAAGTGATTAAAAAAAATCAGTAAATTCACAGGATACAAAATTGATGTACAGAAATCTATTGTATTTTTATATATCAACAATGAAGCAGCACAAAGAGAAATTAAGACAATAATCCCATTTATAATTGCACCAAAAATAATAAGATACGTAGGAATAAACTTAACCAAAGAGGTAAACAACCTGTATCCCCGAAACTATAAAACACTGATGAAAGAAACCGAAGATGACACAAAGAAATGGAAAAACATTCCATGCTCATAGATTGGAAGAGCAAATACTGTTAAAAATATCTATAATTAACCAAAGTAACCTACATATTCAATGCAATCCCTATCAAAATATCAACAGCACTTTTCACAGAACTAGAACAGACAATTGTAAAATTTATATGGAACCACAAAAGAGCCCAAATACCCAAAGATATTCTGAGAAAGAAAAGCAAAGCTGGAGATATCACCATTCCAGACTTCAAGTTATATTATAAAGCTACGGTCACCAAAATAGTATGATACTGGCACAAAAATAGACACAGAGATAAATGAAATAACAGAAGACCCAAAATAAACCCACAACTATATGGCCAATTAATCTTCAACAAAGCAGGAAAGAATATCCGATGTGAAAAAGTCTCTTCAACAAATGGCATTAGGAAAACTGGTCAGATACATGCAAAAGAATGAAACTGGACCACTTTCTCATGCCATACACAAAAATAAACTCACAGTGGATTAAAAACCTAAATGTGAGACCTGAAACCATAAATCCTAGAAGAGAACACAGGCACTAACTTCTCTGACGTCAGGTGTAGGAACATTTTTTCTAGGTATGTCTCCTGATGCAAGGGAAACAAAAGTAAAAATAAACTATTGGGACTACATCAAAATAAAAATCTTCCGAACAGTGAAGGAATCAAGCAAACTAAAAGGCAGTCTATGGAATGGAAGACAGTATTTGCAAATGACATATCTGATAAAGGGTTAGTATCCAAAATATATAAAGAACTTATACAACTCAACACCCAAAAAGCAAATAACCCAATTTAAAAATGCAGAAGATATGAATAGACATTTCTCCAAAGATGTACAGATGGCTAACAGACACATGAAAAGATTCTTATCATGACCTATCATTAGGGAAATGCAAATCAAAAGCTACAATGAGGGCCCCCTGGGTGGCTCAGTCAATTAGGCGGTTGACTTCAGCTTGGATTGTGATCTCAGGATCCTGGGACTGGGCCCCACATGGGGCTCCTCACTCAGTGGGGGGTCTGCTTATCCCTCTCCCTGTACCCCTCCCTCTGCCTGTGTTCTGTCCCTCAAATGAATGAATAAAATCTTTTTTTTTTTTTTTTAATTTGACAGAGATCACAAGCAGGCAGAGAGGCAGGCAAAGAGAGAGGGAGAAGCAGGCTCCCCGCTGAGCAGAGAACTGGATGCGGGGCTCGATCCCAGGACCCTGAGATCATGACCCAGGCTGAAGGCAGAGGCTTAACCTGCTGAGCCACCCAGGCGCCCCAAATGAATAAAATCCTAAAACAAAACAAAACTACAAGGAGATATCACCTCAGACCTGTCAGAATGGCTCTTATCAATAACACAAGAAACCAGTGTTGGTGAGGATATGGAGAAAAAGGAACCCTCTTGCACTGTTGGCAGGAATGCAAACTGGCACAGCCACTGTGGAAAATGGTATGAAGGTTCTTCAGAAAGTTAAAAACAGAGGTAACCCTATGACCCAGCAATGGCACTACTGGGTATTACCCAAAGAATACAAAAACACTAATTCAAAGGGATATATGCACCCCTAGGTTTATAGCAGCATATATACAATAGCCAAGATATGGAAGTAGCTCAACAAACACACAACAAAAACATACATGAGTGTTCACAGCAGCATTCACAATAGCCCCAAATGGAAACCACTTAAACAATAACTAATGAATGGATAAACAAAAAGTGGCATATCCATACAATGGGACAGTATTTGTCCAAAAAAGGACTGAAGTACTGATATATGCCACACATGGATGAACCTTGAAAATATTATGTGAAGTGAAAGAAGCCAGTCACATATTGTGATGCCATGAAATGTCTATAACGGGAAGTTCTGCAGAAATAGAAAGTAGGTCATTTCCAGTAGCTGGGTGAAGGGAAAGGAGGAGTGACTGCTAACAGATTTAAGGTACCTTTCCAAAATTTGAAAATGTTCTAAAATTAGACAGTGATGATAGTGCATATCTCTGTGAATCTAAGAACTGTACAATTTAAAAGGGTGAATTTTATAGTATACAAATTACATCTCAATAACAGGGTTTTTTTTTTTAATTTTTTATTTTTTCAGTGTAACAGTATTCATTATTTTTGCACCACACCCAGTGCTCCATGCAATCTGTGCCCTCTCCAATACCCACCACCTGGATCCCCCAACCTCCCATCCCCCGCCCCTTCAAACCCTCAGATTGTTTTTCAGAGTCCATAGTCTCTCATGGTTCACCTCCCCTTCCAATTTCCCTCAACTCCTCAATAACAGGTTTTTAAAAAAAGATTTTATTTATTTATTTGAGAGAGAGAGCAAGAGAAGGAAAATAAGCAGGGGGAGTGGAAGAGGGAGAAGCAAGCCTCCTGCTGAGCAGGGAGCCCAAAGCAGGGCTCGATCCCAGGACCCTGGGATCACGACCTGAGCCGAAGGCAGAGGCTTTAACCCACTGAGCCACCCGCGTGCCCCAATAACAGTTATTTTAAAGAAAAGAGATAAAGTGAATTTCTTAAAAAGCGATAGAAATTAATAAAGACATACCTATAAAGGCAGCCCCTAAAGAAGAAAACCAAAGCAATACTATAGAATACAAAAAATAACTCAAGAGAACTCTCCTAAAATAAAAGACAGCTTGAAACTACATATTTAAGAGTAGCCTGAGCATCTACTACAATCAACCCTTTAAAGAAAAAGAAAAAAATTTGATCAGAAAGGTTTTGTAAGGACAATTAAGGACAACAATGCTTTTTGCCAAAAGATGACAGAGTGATATATGTAAGGTAATCAAAGAAAACAGTGTAAATATGGATTTTATATACAGCCAAACTGACCTCTGTAACCCAATAGGCTCTTGTGAATATGAGAATAATGAATGCATCCACAAACACACTACTATAGTGTGACCAAAAAAACTGAGGAGATGTCGACGTAAGGACAGGCAGATACCAAGTGATTCATGAGGGTAAACTCTTCTTTATGGAATTGTAAACAACCTACAACTATACACAACAGTATGAACAATACAGTAAAAATGCAAAATCCAGACTGTGAGAAACTCTAACAAGACAACCAATCTGGTTTCTTCTTCAACAAGGACGAATCAAGAAGAGAGGGAAGGAAGCCCTATCTTAAGAGAGGGGCTCAAAAGATGTGTTACTTGCAAATATATGGATCTCATTTGGATTGTGCTTCAAAAAATAAACAGTAAAAAAAAAAATTTTTAATTGAAAACTGATTGGCTATTTAATGAAATTAAGAAATCATTTAAATTTTGGGGGGTGTGATATAGAGTATCATTTTTTTTAAGACTTTATTTTTTAGAGATATGTATTGAATATTTGTAGATGACATAACATATCTGGGTTTGCTTTAAAATCCAGGGGTGGGGAGGGTGTGTACATGGAAATGAATCAAACAAGATGGGCCATGTGATGATAATCATAGAAGCTAGGTATTGGGTACCATGGCTTCATTATACTCTTCTATTTGATTTTGTATCTACTTGGAATTTTCCATTAAAAAAAGAGTTTAAAAATATTTAAAATTTTCATTCAGATATTAATGTCAAGATTATGACTTAATAGCCAAAAATGTTTACCTGTAATTAAGAACACTTTTTTTGAAGATTTTATTTATTTATTTGACAGGCAGAGATTACAAGCAGGCAGAGAGGCAGGCAGAGAGAGAGAGAGAGAGAGAGAGAGGAGGAAGCAGGCTCCCTGACGAGCAGAGAGCCCGATGTAGGGCTCAATCCCAGGACCCTGGGATCATGACCTGAGCCGAAGGCAGAGGCTTTAACCCACTGAGCCACCCAGGCGCCCCTGTAATTAAGAAATTTTTAAGCAAAACTTTGAAGTAAGCTAGAAACTGAACCTAAGAGGTTTTTTCCTCTCAAGATCACCATTTTCTGTAACTCTCTTTGGCAAAAATGCCAAAAGAAGTCTCACTCTGAAGTAGTGGTTTTCAACACAGGATGAGCAACACATTCATCTGTAGAGCTTTTTTAAAAAAAGACTTACTTTATTTGTCAGAGAAAGAGAGAGAACACAAGCAGGGATAGCAGCAGGGGGAGGGAGAAACAGGCTCTCTGCTGAGCAAGGAGCCCAGTGTGGGACTTGATCCCAGGACCCTGGGATCATGACGTGAGCCAAAGGCAGACACTTATCCAACCGAGCCACTGTGCCAAGGTTTTTAAAACTCCAGATGCAGCCCCCTGCATCATACAATTCATCAGTGTTTCTGGTGTTGCTGCACTAGTGATTCTGATGCACACCATGATTAAGAGCCACCATGCTAAGGTATATTATTCCTAAGGTGATAGTATATTTCCTCAAAAATATTCCATTTTTAGCCCATTTTATGGTCTCCAATCAAGGACTTAACCACAGAAGTTGTTCAAAATCAAAATCATGTTCACATGCTCCTCTCTGTAAGCATATATATAGGTCCACATAATTTTCTAAAGAAGGGGTTATCAATAGAAAAATGGATAAAAGATTTGAACAGAAATGTTACAAAATGGCCAAAAAGTATATGAAACGTGTTTAACCTCATCAGTCTCAAGGTAATGCAAATTGAAATCACAATGCAATGCAACTACACCTACCAGAATTATTAAAATGAAAAAAAAAAAGGCAGAAAATATCAAGTGTTGAGAAGGCTGCAGAACAAGGGAAGATTTCATATGCTATGAGTTGATTATAAACTGGTAAAATCACTTTGGAAAACTGCTTGGCAGTGTCTACTAAAGCAGAATGTAGGCGTATCTTAGAAGTATTTTACTCCTAGGTATATCCTCAACAGAAATAAGTGCTTATGTCCATCAAAAGACATCTACAAGTGATTCGTGAGGAAAATTTTTTCTTTAAAGAAGTATAAACAATGCCAGTAGCAGCACTACTCTTTAACAGCCCACACTGGAGCAAACCCAAATACCATCAGCAGTAGAACGGATAAACTGTGGTATACTTACATATTGGAATAGTATACAACTGAGAGAACAATCAATGAATCTCACAAACATAATGTTAATAAGCAAAAACAGCCAGCCACAAATATGTAAATATTATATGATTCCATTTTTATAAAATATGAAGTTATATGCAAATTAAACTTATTTATGTCTTTTTAAAAAAGATTTTATTTATTTGAGAGAGAGAGACAGAGAGAGCACAAGCAAAGGGAAGAGAAGAGGGAGAGGGAGAAGCAGGTTCTCCACTGAGCAGGGAGCCAGATGTGGGGCTCGATCCCATGAGCAGAGCCAAAGGCAGATGCTTAACTGACTAAGCCACCCAGTCGCCCCAACAGAATCTCTTTAAAAAGAAATAATTCCAAGGTCAGAAATATCTTCCTATATAACTTGACTGAGATATGACCTTTTTGAGAAGGAATGTGTCTATTAAAAGCAAAGGAAATACAAAGAAGCAGAAGATAGTACTCAATTCAAACATTGTCCAGGAGAGAGTCTCAGCCAAAGGATTCTAAGAATTACCATCCATGGCAAGGCTATCTCCATGTGAAAATGAATGAATCACACTATCTTCGCTTGATGCCATTCAACATTCAAATTAGAAAACTTCCTTTGTTCCAATTCCTTGCTCACCAAGCAATCTTCTGATTATAATTTGGCTTCCCACGTGGGTTGTCTACAGAGAAACAATGAGCTGGTCAGGCCAGCATGAGTATCTGGGCCTTCTGGCAGTTTCTCATTATTAAATTAATAAATTGACCCTCTCCCTATCAGTGTCTTGGAAGCCTGTTAGTTCAGTCAGCACTCCCTAGCTAATCAACTCTAGTAGACTGACAAGACTAAGTTTCTGAATTAGGAAAGAACAGGCTGGACACTGGCCAGTGGCAGGTTACTATAGTAAATGCTACCATGGAGGATTGGGTCTCAACGGTCAGAGAGCCTTCCCCAAGAAACACTCCAAATTCGAAGCATTTTTTTGTTTGAACTTGTCTAATATGTGCACAGTTGCTATTCCAAGCATTAGGAATGTCTCTTCAACCTCATTTTAAATGGTGGTGTTCTCTGAGAGTTAAATAATGAAGCCGTTAAAATATAAAAGAGAATTTAAGACATCAGAGATTGTGAAAAAATTTAAGGTGTGTATGGACTACTGAAGTCTGAAAACTACCTACTCGAAGAAATTATCCCATGAATGATTTTAACCTTGACACTTAATGGTAATACAATTCTGACAGGCAATGTTCTGACATTAGAATACACTGTGCTTACATGGAAATATTTTGGCCCCAAATAAACAATCCTTATATTTTTAAAAGTAATTTGTAACAAGTATGGTTAAATGTGGTAGAACATTAAGCTAATTTACCAGGTCTACCCCTAATCAAGTTCTTAATAAAATCCTGTTTACCTTCCAGTAGTTTCACTGCTCCCACATTCTTCCTACTGTTTTTCAGGGCTGCCAAAGTACTTCTGTCATGACTTTCAAATTTGGCATTTTGAAAAGGTAATAGTGTCCTCCAAATATATTAAAAGTAATGTCTTGGTTGGTATAAACTTAAGAAAAATGTGGAAAATCCTCTACCTCTGTTTATATTCTTTACTAAAAATAACTGAGTTTAAAAAAGTCTTGAAAACAATTTGATGACCCAGAACTCTGTTGCTGCATTATAAATTCCTGACTAGGCAAAAATTAGAAGCTGACTATAGAAGTAGATCATTTTAAATTTGAGGCAGTGTCAAACTGAGATCTCTGGGTTTTTTAGAGGACTTATTAAAAAGGAGAAAAAACGAGAAATCTTGTTTTGCTATTAGGGAAGAGCCAGATCTTAAAGGACACAAAGATATAGCAATTTTTAGTAACTCGTTCCTTCCACTTTATGGGGACTCAATTCCCAGAGTCAGAAAACCCTTAAAAAAAGCAGAGGCTGAGAAGGAAAACATTTAAAGTCTGTTAAATTCACGAATGCAAGATACTGGTTTAAAAAGCTTAAAATGGAATTGAAACAATGTTTTTAAAGAGATTATTTTAAAACCTTGTCTACTGGGGCACCTGGGTACCGCACTCAGTTGAAAGACTGACTCTTGGATTCAGCTCAGGTCATGATATCAGGGTCATGAGATAGAGCCCTGTGTCAGGCTCCATGGTCAGCAGGAATCTGCTAGAGACTCTCTCTGTCCCTCTCCTTCTGCCCACCACCCCTGCCCCCCGCTCTCTGAAATAAATTAAAAAACAAAAACAAAAACAAAAACACAAAACAAAACACAGAGGCACCTGGGTGGCTCAGTGGGTTAAAGCCTCCGCCTTCGGCTCAGGTCATGATCCCAGGGTCCTGGGATCGAGCCCCGCATCGGGCTCTCTGCTCAGCAGGGAGCCTGCTTCCCCCTCTCTCTGCCTGCCTCCCTGCCTACTTGTGACCTCTCTCCTATCAAATAAACAAATAAAATCTTTTTAAAAAACACACACAAAACACACACACACACAACCCATAAAAAAGACCAAAAAAAAAAAAAAATCACCTTGCCTATTACTCATAACCATTGTGTTAGAGAGCACAGAGACTCAAGATTTTTGGCAGAGTAGAAATAAATACCACCAACACAAGTACCACGAAACATAAATCCAAGATCAAAACAATGACACTGGAAGCCATGATATAACCAACTAAAAAAAATATTTACTCAGCAGATTGTTGCTGTTCTAGCTTTCACAGAGAATTATTTATGTGCAGAAAAGTTAGAATAAAAGGCAGTTCTTCTGATAAAGTTTTAGAGGGCCCTTAAATATGTATAAAAACACTCTGTTCTACGTTGGCTCATCCTTTGACCACTAACACTGGAGAGGTATGTAGTTGTGTATGTGTGTGGGGTGGGAGAGACATATGTATCACAGTTGAATGAATAAGTGAAGCTCACAGAAGGAAGCAATGCCTAGCTCAATAGGCAAAGAAAGAGATATGCCTGGCTGCCATTCTTATTCAGAAGGCAGTTCTATGTTGAAATACAGCAAAATACAAGAACAAAAAATACCAACCACCAATCAACCAGCTGTGTGAGTACCACAAAAGCAAGCATCAATCAGTCTGCTATCACAGACATAAGTTCTGTTCTTATTTAGGCAATGAAGAGGAATTCTTCATTTTCCAGTCCTGCTGGTAATATATGCAAGGGTGGAAGCCTCAAATTTAAAGCTAAAAGACTGGCAACTGAAGCCCTATTAAAATAAATCTACAAATTTATAAAAGATTCTTTCCAAATACTGAAAAAGGAAGCTGGCCAACAATCTAACAAAGATATGTCTCCTGTGTTTTTATATAAAGAACTACTAAGGTGTAGCACATCCAGAAATATAGTAACTTCTATGTGGCTACCTGCGGCCTATGCAGATATAGTCGGCTTCACCTCTCCTATTCTACACCTTGCTTTGGTTGTACTAGCGAGATTACACATTTCTCTGCTTGTGGTTGTAAGAATCTTCTTCCTCTACCTTTTTCCACTGAAAACTCTCCTTGAAAAAACAAAAATTCAAGAACAACCCAAGAAAGAGAACAGATGATTGATTAAATGCATTCAGGGCTCTGTCTGAACCCCATGAAAGAGGAACTGAACATTGCTAAGTGCCTATTACATGTTAGACACTGTGTTAAGCACTTTTCTATATATTTCCTTCATTAGCCTTAAGTGCTATTTTTATGCTCACTAATGCCAAACATGAAAATGCTCAAATTTAAAAGGCAAG
Source organism: Enhydra lutris kenyoni (assembly GCF_002288905.1). NCBI lineage: Eukaryota > Metazoa > Chordata > Mammalia > Carnivora > Mustelidae > Enhydra > Enhydra lutris. The sequence goes on along the minus strand of NW_019154085.1, from coordinate 68,286,812 downwards.
CTTTTAGAGGCAAAGTTTTCTAACCCACTTCATATTACATTGAAAAAAAGCACCACGAAGAAAAAAGTGAGTAAGTCCATCCCAGATTTCTGAGGCCAGCTTTTGATATATAAATACAGGTTCACTGTAACAGTAAAGAACATTTCTTAAGACCACTAGGTTTCCTCAAAGGAGTTGAAGAACCAAATAGAGTCTCTAAATTCTGTCTCATGATAAACTATTCAAAACATCAACATTTAGAATAAGGCAAATAGAAACAATAAGTGAAAAATGAAAATGAAAAAGTATAGCTTAAAATTTAACTTTGTTTAAATAGAATCTGATGTTCTGATCATGCAGCTTGGCCAACTACAATGTAATACTGGAGAAAAGCCAGACAGAAAAGTCAAGGCTTCAAAATTTAATATGCTCTCAAACGAAATTACAAGGCCTATCACAAGAAGTAACGTTCCCTACTTAGATTGGCCTTGAGACTTTCAATGGAACAGGGCAATGTCACATTTATCTGGAATTGCTGGACGATCAGGAATCACTTTATAACACAGTGGGTTTTTCAAATAACTGAAGCTAATTAAAAAGTAAACAAACTATTTAAATTTTTTATTGCGGAAAACAAAAATATATATGCCTTTATACAACATTTCCTTACTGATTTAAGTTTGTTATTATAGCCTTATTGTATAGGACTTATTGTACATCTGTTACCTGCCTTTTTTCCATTTTCCACCAGCTCTGTGAGCCACTGCAGCCTCTAAAAGCTCTTCCAAGAGCAAATGTATGGCTTTTGTACTGGACTATACACAGCTATGAATGGTGCTATGAGAGATACTCGCATGCTTTTTTCCTCTACTCAGTTCAGAGTAAACAGTACTGTGCTCGAAAAGTCTGAACTGAGAAGACTGGTCTTTGGTTATGTGTGAGGTTAACACTTTTTTTCACACTTTTGTGAAAACTACAACACCCAGTGGCTCACTCACGTTCAGTATAACTTCTTATCAGGTTTTATCTATCAGTGAATCATTCTAAGCTATTAGAAAGCTTTCTGTCTTTCCCGTGTAGAATTAGAGCACCACCTTGTGTCAGAAACCCAAGGAAATGAGCAGACATCTGTTTTTAGATACCTTAGTTGTCCAAAGTTTTACTGTCCAGTCAAATGATGAAGTGACAAAAAGATGTGAGAAGTCCACTGCTCCAACAGCTGCATGACAATGGATACCAGTGATTGGTCCTTGATGTCCCTCAAACATCTCACTGATTCCAGCTTTGCTATTTCATAAAAGTGAAAATATTAGGGAACTCTCTTGGAAGTAGACTGCTTATAAATACATTTTATTAAGGATTATACATATCAGATTTTGACATAATTTCAACAAACCTAACTCTGCTCATAACACATCAGAGTAACTTATGTTGAATGTTGCTCAATCCAGATTTGATAACACTACTAAAACAGTAAATACATTTTGAACTATAAACATGGTCTTGACAATACAACTCACAAGTCCAGTTATCTGAGGTGATGGAATAGAGAGAAAGGGAGGCTATCTGTAAGAGAAAAAATTCGGGCTACTAATTTTATATCAAAAGCTTTGACATGAAGGTGATCTGTATTTGAGATGAAATCTGGACACTACATTTTTTTTTAAGGAAGCAATTGATAAGGTACAGCTAGACAATTTCAAAACAGATTGAACAGCAGGAGAAATACTAGTCAATTTAAAATGTGTACGTGACATTACTACAAAATTATCAGCAGGATGAACTAAAGCTCAAAGTCCAAATATATCAAAATGGAAAAACAAATGAAAATCTTATTTACAACTTTAAGGGTCAGTATGTGGCATGTGCATATTATATTTGTAACTGCATACATACAAAACCATAACATACCACAACCCGTAAGATCCAGAACATATCATGATCCAAAGTAACCTTTTATTTGAAACAGTATTTAAGTTTTAATTTTATATACCTGAACTCAAATACAATTTGTCAAAAAATAATGAGTGGCTCTATGACAAATCTCTACTTAAACAAGGGGCAATTTGTTTTAATGAGACTATTAAAGGGAGAAATTTAAATAATTGCAAATTCCAGTTTAGATTTACCTGCCATGGCGGCATGCTGTGTACACAGAACCTTCTTCACTTCCAACAACAAAGTTGTTGACATCTCCAACAGGGAAGGACATAGATGTCACAGCTACTGCCTTTGACTGTTTATGAACCAATTCCATGCTATCCTATGTAGAAAAAATTAAGGAAATTATTTTATAAAATTGCAACTTTTAATTTTATTAGAAACAGTTTCAGTTTTAATCGGTTTATAAACAATTATTTTATTATAATACTTATACAAATTTACTTTGATTAAATGAAGTAGGTTTGAAAATAAAGTATATCATGACAAAGTATACCTAACCAGTTAGGCTCATAGGCTGTTATCATAATACTATTATAAACATTTATGAAAAAACATAAGCTTAGATTTACATGGACTTAAAAAATAAAAATTTTGTCTCAAAATTTCAGTTTTCCAAGTTTACCTGTGGATGGGAAAGCATATCCAGACTCCATGAACAAATTTTTCCATCAGTAGATATGCTAATCAGATTGTGAGCATTTTGTGTTCCAACAACATTTACACAATATACAGGATGCTAAAGAAAGAGATATTAAAAGAAGTTTTTTGGGATTATTTTGCCAAAAAAATGGAACCACTTTTACACTATAATCACAAGTATTCTGTTTCACATCAAAACACTCTCATATCTTGATGGTGTTTTTAATGTGAAGTTTGATGCCATTCTGTTGATTAATAAAAGCTTGTCTCAGAAGATAGATGAGTTTTTAATAAAACAGATTTCTAAAAAGACAACAATAAAAAAAGGTCTTCATTCTTGGTGGCCAACTGATGAAGAATTCATACATCAAAGGAAACACATTCTGAGACTACTCTGACAGACACTACTAAGTATTTAATGGTGAACCAGCACAGAAGTCTAATGGAAATAATCTCTTTACTACTTACTGTGTGTGCAGCAGCTGACAGCGGAGTTCTCTGCACCGGAGTTCTTTTATTGCTGCGGTTATCCCACAGGACAATTTGGCCTGAGTATGTACCACCAACAACCAGGTTTGGATGAAATTTTGCAAATGTAGCAGACATCACAGCTGACTGTAAATAAGTAAGATTTTTATATTTAAGGTTCAAATGGAAGAAGCCTGATAAGTTATGAAAACAAATCTATATGCAAACATTTTCCCTTTTAGTGTAAGGTATTAGAGGTTATAAAAAGAAGTAAATTAATTTGTTTAAAATTTTCATTTTATTTCATAATATAAAAGTACACCTTTAGAATAGTTTTTGCTTAAGTCAAATGCAATGTTTACATAAATGTATTTGAACCATTTATAAAGAAAGTTAAAAATTATTTCATTTGATTACAGTATTAAATCAAAAGACAACTGGCTCTAACAGTAATGTGACAACAGAGTATAAGCTAGTTTTGATTCAGTTAAGCATTTTTCTCAGAATTATGAGAATCTTTTAATAAAAAGATTGTAACTTATGCAACTAGAAAAGGCTTGCAAATTCTAACCTTCCACTAAACTCACTTTAAAAATCTGCATCTGTTTCCTACTTCAAACGTACGTTTCTATTGAAAACCATCTAGTTCCAAAAAAATTAAAAAAATAAAACTATCTAGTTCCAACTCCTCAGGCCATGTGTAAGTAATTCAGTGGGCCAACTGTCTAACTGTATATTCAGCATATAAGTTCATGAGAAACTCCCTGTAGAAAAGACACTTTACAAAAGATTCCTTTTATATAATCAATCATAATAACAGAAAATCACAAATGCAAAGGACTTTAGGTGTGATTAAACATAAGAGATGTCAGAAAAGCCACAAAAGGCAGATCGCGTTGAACTGAAAAGTCTTCAGTTTTGTTAACATCTGTTTGCAAATATGAGGTGGTTTAGTAAATGCCAATCCAATGAAATCATTATGTTGACAAGAAAAGAAAAAAGGCACTTGTCTAAATTCATTAATGAATTCTTAAACTTAGGGAAGACGGTTAAAAGACATCTTACCTGGCAGTGAAACACATATTCTGGGGTAGTTTTTTTGTATTTCATATTCCACACCAGGGCCACACCATCAGGTTCATGAGGAGCATCTTCATTGTTATTATAGGAAGCCACGAGTAGCTCTGGATACTGTTCACAAGAATCAAGTAGGGAAAAATTGCTATGCATAAGAAATGTTTCACATTCTCAGTGACTCAACGGTCTTTACCAGATTATTTGAAAATATAAATATTTAACATTTCCCCAAGCAATGTATCACGAGAAATGTATCACGAGAGTTATGATTACTGGGATGTAGTTACCGTAGTTAATTATTTAAAATGTTTTAACATTAAAACACACTGCAATTTTAACCAAAGGATGTGGTGAGCAACTGAAATTAACGAACCTGGGTTGTGGCATAAATTCAATCTTGAGTTTAAATTAAAGGATGGTTCCAATCCTTTCTTCCAAATATATAAAATAAATACAATAACATTAGAACCATCATCCATTATTACTCTAAATGATATATACTGATTTAATTACACAAAGTTTCCATAATTAAGAGTACCTATTAATTTTAATTAAAAAATGAGTAACCAATTTTGTCACAGTTTACCTGAGATGACCAATCCAAACAGCTAACAACACGATGCTTTGACCAACGTTCATCAAAAAATTGCCGATTTAATGACAGTTTAGCACCTGCTTGAATCTCTCTACAGAAAAAGACCAAATCCAAAAAAAGAATGATGTTATAACTTATCACTCTTGATCGGAAAGTAACTTAAGTAACTTAAAGTAACATTGCTGAAGCCATAATTTTAGCCATTAAACATTACCCTTCTTTGTCTTCCAAATCCCTTCCGCTGTAGTCAAAGAAGATATTAATCTGCTCAGAAAGCGCTCTCTCTACAATTCTTGTAGAATGGTCAAAGAAACTTAAAAATTCCTCCGAATGTAAGATTTGTTGCTTTTCTTCTTCAGTCAGCTCATGAGGGGGAGCTGGAAAACAAATATTTTCCTGAATTCAGTCTAATTTATGTCCGTCAAATCATGTCAACTCACTATCACAGTTTGGATCGATGAATGGCACATATTTTTTTCAACCAGATTCACCTCTTTGATTTAGAGGATTCTACTCTACTTTAACACATAAATAATAAAAAAAAATTTTAATAAGAATCAACAAAATTTTTGTAAGTTAATTCTTTAAGGTACCTTTACTATCATTTTCTTCATCTTTCTTTAAAGTTTTCTCTTCTTCAGGTTCAGTAGGGGGTTTAGGAGTCACTACGTCATCTTCTTCCTCTTCATCTGAAAAAAAAAAAAAAAAACCAAAAACAGAAAAACACAAAAATTACTTTTATGAAAATAACCGAACTTTCAAGCAACAGTTCAGAAGGTGTACAACTAACTATACATGAATGCAAAAGTAAACCGCTGGCAAGACAGAACAAGTAAGAATAATAGCAATTTCATCAACACAATTTTAAAGAAATCAGTGGAACTTCTGGGTGTTTTACATACCTATGTGGTACCTCTAACAGTCATTCCAAATTTTGTAGCTACATAAACTGAAATAAGATATATAAGCAACTAGGACAAATTCCTCATGGAAATCTCTAAAAGCTTGCAAGCATTTATCATTCCAGACAGAACAACACGCAACTCCTGCATAGTTTTATGTAGCATGCTGACACATTAATGCTGTGGAATGAAGAAAATCAAATGTCTAAAATAGCCTACAGAGCTGGCTGCTTACTTGTGATCTGAAACCATCAGTGTCTAATGGGTCTTCATATGGCATAAAGACGGCTTACATTAACTCTCAGGTTGCTATTTGAGAGGCAGATTTTAAAGATAATAGCTATGAGACCACATTTTCTATTCTGTCATTTTAAATGCAAGTCTCATTATCTATTGTTGCATGATGTGGCAATAAGCGCTTAAAATCATGTTTTCTTAACTTGGAACAAAAATACATATTGAGATAATATACAGTGTTTATAAGAAGACTTTATTACTAAATCTCCTCTCCAAACCAAGAACTTAAACTCACTTACTTTAAAATGTTGTAGAACATACAACTCTGCATACCTTCTCTCTTACTATGTACTGAGACAGATTTTTATGAAGAAAATGCTTCTTTTTATTGCCTGAACAGATGTGTCATTTGTCTATAAGGGAATGGCAGCAGGCGTCTGCAGCAGAGTGCATCTTAAGTAATGAGGGCCTATTCAATAAGGGGACTTGTTATTTATAGTCATTTCCCCGACCCATGTTCAAAATTATCTAAAGCACACATACATACTCCGTACACAAAAGAATGGTCAAGGATGGGAACCAGCTGCCAAGTCATGGTCCCAGCAGCCAGGCCAGCTGACTAGATAGCAATAACCAGATGGCACTGCTGGGATTGTGTCTTTCTGCTACAAGGTGGCAAAAGGATGGCACAACATTCTTCCGCTCGGCTGCTTCCAATCCCGTCTCTCCCCAATGGTGAGCCTGTGCAATTACCCACACTCCAGGAGGCCTCCAGATAAGCCTTTACCCTGCAAACAAAATGCAGCTCGTAGGCCACACCAGCTGCCAAACCACACACATAGTGTTAGGTTTGGAGAGCTATGAAAATCTTTCTAAGTCTATAGTATTAGCAATAAAAATATAACTGTACCTGTAGGAAAGAAAGCTTTAAATGACACTGTATAATGCACACAATGATACAACCTCCAACTTAATCAAAATGATAATGACGTATGCCAATCCTACATTACTTGAAATTGAGCGATTTTTACGTTCTGACAAGTTTACAGAACTAGGATAAATGGCACGAATGATTTCAATATATGCTCATACTTTTGAACCAAATGGTGAAGGTTAAAATTTTTCCTTTCAAGGGCCTCAATCAGCCACAAAGGAAAACAGTAATCACTGTCTTTTCAGCCAGCCCAACCGCATTTGTCAGCCCTTTCTCCGTCAATGCAGCCAGAGCAATCAACCTGCCAAACATTCAGAATGGAAAAACAATCTGAAAATACAGGGTATAATGCACCTGCCAGTGAAAATGGCCATTTCAAGAAAAGCTAGTGATCTCAGTGACCCCGCTGAGGAGGCGGTGGTGCAAAGGGGAAAGAACACGTAAAAGAATTCTTAGTGATCGCCACTCTCTTGCACATTGACACTTCCTTACAAAGCATGACAATTACAGCTTTTGTGCTACTTAAAAAAATGAAAACTTTTTTGGGGGGCAAAATAATCACAAAGAAAAACAGAAAGATAGTACTCCTTTTAGATGAATTCTCATATACAACAGATTATTAATCTGAAAACAGTATAACTGGTGACAATTCTACACTGTGCTGCTCAAACATGATGAAATTCTACCATAAAGTCACCTGTAGGTATAATGTAACAAAACAGTTTAATTACACTTAACTCAGAAGTTGACTTTTAGAATAATGATATATTTACTTAAATTAAAACTTAAGTTTGAGTGTATATATATATATTACATATATATTATATTATATATATGCATTATATATATAATATATATATTTCCATTTTCTGACTATCAGTTATCCTAACCAGTTTTGTTTACTAGCAGGGTTTATGGTATGTAAATCCTAAAATCAAGGAGAGGGATTTTGAGACACCCTGGACAGGTCATTCTTGAGCACTGTGAATTATAAATTACAGCCTCCTATCCACATTGTATTTTCCTCCCTCAACTTTGTTGCATTATACGGCTTCTAAGTACTATTTCCAATGACAGGTGTCAAATACCTGTCATAATGCATATGGTCAGTACTTTAGTGCTAAGTGACCTCATAATCTACATATTTAACAGAAAAGATCTTGTTTATAGACCATCTTTTCCTTCTAAAATTTAAAATGTAGATGAAGTATGCTAGACAGTGATCTATATCTGCCTCTTACATGGCATTTGCTATGCCTATCTGCCCACATAGATCGGTTTCGTTGTGGCTGAATAAGGAGTTATCAACTATTTAGATACATGTTTTCAGGATTTTGTTTTAGAGTTAATGTACATACCTCTCTTTCTACATGGATGAAAAACTGATTTAAAAACTATGACAGGTCAAAAGATTAAGCTAAATAAAATTTCAAGGAACAAAAACCCAAATCATCTGCTCTTCTTAAAAACTACAAAACACTGTATTTTTATTATGAAGTTGGTCTTAAACAATTATCATATATGTCAAATATTTGGTAAAAATGCCCATCAGTAACATCAGACCAGAGAATGTTTCTCTGAACAAATACACTTCTCTTTTTAAAAACTACTATGATAGTTGCTAAAGGACTACTGACACGATCAAAAATATAGTATTATAATTCTTAAGATTTTCTAAGCTAGTCCTTATTACATGATAAACTATAATGTATTTAAAACAGAAAAAGAATGCAACAGAGCAGGAAGACTGAAAAATGAGACTGCCATGTCACATCAATTTATTGATGAATATTCATTGCAATATGCTAAGTGGTTAACTCCATGCTTTCTCTGACAGGGAATCTAAGGTTATAAACTGAGCAGTAAAGAATGCATAAAAGTAGCAGTTACTTTTAAAATGACAAATCTCTTGTCAATGAACGCTAAGACTAGGTTTAATGAGCCATTGAATTTTTACTTTGAGTTAACATCAAAATTGTGATGTATTTTGGTGAGATGGAAAGAAAAGCTGCTCTGTAAATTAAGCTGCACCTAGAAATAACACCAAAGAATGAAATTCCAGTTGTCGGAATAATCTGTTACAACGGAGTAGGTTAATCAAAGTTAAATCATCTGTAAAATGGGTGGCTTTTGTTAAGCTGAAGGAAGGAGTCTTCAGAACAAGTTTTCTCATCTGTATGTCACATTACACTTAAGAGACATCTAAGCTAAGAATAAGCCACAAAGTACATTTTGAATTATTTTAAAATGTTACAACACATTTAACAGGTAATATGCAACATCCTAGGAAATCCTCACTAAACACTGATACTTTTTAAATCTATCATTTATCATGATTAATTCTTACTATGAAGTGAAAAACAATCCCCCCATTGGTGCATTAATGTTCAGAAAATGTTTGTTGTCTATAAATGTATCATGTAGTTTCATCATATTGGTGTGCCATATTTTAAGATAGTTTTAATGTCCTATAGAGTATTCTTAATTTACAAAGTAGCCTTATTATTTATGGTATACCAAGTTCTAAAAATCAGAAAATTTATTGCATATAAAAAAGATTTAATTTTCAAAAATTCAACTTGTGAATAACTTTACAAAATCATAAAATGAGATTAGAGAAAAATGATTTAATTATTAGTTTTTAAAATATAAGTTAGATATGAACAGTTTTCCTACAATATTTTCAAAATAATCCTTTCTTTTCTAGATCGAAATCATTTTGAATCGCTTCATTTCAATCCAGTTGTCCATAATTTCATCTATTTATACCTTACTCTTTAAAATCATATTATGAGGGGCGCCTGGGTGGCTCAGTGGGTTAAAGCCTCTGCCTTCGGCTCAGGTCATGATCCCAGGGTCCTCTGCAGGGAGCCTGCTTTCTCCTCTCTCTCTGTAGGGAGCCTGTTTCTTCCTCCTCTCTCTCTGCCTGCCTGCCTCTCTGCCTACTTGTGATCTCTCTCTGTCAAATAAATAAATAAAATCCTTAAAAAAAAAATAAAATCATATAATGAGAACCTTATGTTGGGACAAAGCTTCATGAATGGATCAATGGAATCCATTCCTTTTATATTTTTAAATATCTAGAATGATATGCAAGATCTCCTGGATTTCTTAATAATTTAGATCTTCACCAAGGGAAAATATACAGCAGTTTTTAAATTAGTAAATATTTTGAATACAGATCTAATGCTAACTTGGGGGAAAAATAAGAAAGAAGTGAAATTTTAATTATAACTGGGTCTTTTTTATACAAAGTTCAGATTTATCTAGACAGTATTGGCGTCACTGACATAGACCTTGATATCTGTGATCTCATAAGTACTACATTTTTTCTTTTTTCTTTTTTTTTTTTTTTAAGATTTTATTTATTTATTTGACAGAGAGAGATCACAAGTAGACGGAGAGGCAGGCAGAGAGAGAGAGAGAGAGGAGGAAGCAGGCTTCTTGCTGAGCAGAGAGCCCGATGTGGGACTCGATCCCAGGACCCTGAGATCATGACCTGAGCCGAAGGCAGCAGCTTAACCCACTGAGCCACCCAGGCGCCCACTACATTTTTTTCTGATGCCATAATTTCAGATATGCTGATTAACAGTCTTTAAGATTAAGAACACATGCTTTAATTTTCAATTATATTTATACTCTCAGAGATTCCCTGAGGGTTGAAACTCATTTATTACGTCTTATTTATTCCAGAATTTTTTAAAATTCAATTTTGGACAAGGGTAATTTTTACCGGGGGCCCCACAAATTTAGTCTACCTGGGAAGCATGGATTACAGACAAATGTTAAGATCATGCAATAACAAACTTAGGCTATTTACATATAATGCTTTTCTAATATATTATAAATACGAATTGACATTTTCCTAAGGAGAAGTATCCGGCTACTAAACCAATACCAAAAGTAACTGTAAAACTTCACACAGATAAAAAAAAAAATTGGAACAGTATAAGAACTGTACTTGACTGAAAATCAAAACCAGGTTCTGGCTGAGCCCTATGGTCACCCACCAATTTCTACAATTGATGACCAGAGGCTCATCAATTAACTTCTTCAGGCCTCAGTTTCCTCAGGTGTAAATAAACTGATAATATTAGATAACATAGGATATCTTGCTCTTTAGATAGATCTTTAAAGAACAAGAAATCCTATGTTATCTAAGATCTATCTAAAAATAGCAAGAACCACAAAAATCTATACGGAAAAGGTAGATAAAAAATAATGCCATTTTCAAAAGAGTTAAAGACTTTTAAAAGGTAAGAGAAGAAAAGTAACTTTTCCAGGAGTGTATCTGTGGGCACCATGAGAAGCTCTTTACCTGCAGAGAGCAAAATTGACTAAGGTCACATGTTCCTAGTCAATTTCATTCACAGTAGGTGCCTTAAGACTGCAAAGCACCTCAGTTCAGAAACAGTACTACCAACTTACAGAGTAAACTTGAAAGCAAGAAGATGCTTAGAATGGAGAAAAAGAAAAACAAGGCAGAATAAAAACCACTGCTTTTTAAAAGAATAGATTCAGCCATTTGAAAAAAAAAATGGTAGAAAGATAAGAGTTAAGCCTAAGACCAATTTTTATCTTCAATTTAGTAACTCATATTACTCCTGCACTGATTACACTGACTACCCAAGTTTAATTTACTCCTCTGCTACACTCAAATTGTAATTTCAGCAATTTTGTCTCATGGTGAGTTTTGGAATTTGTTACATAATTCTTAAATGGAAACCAACCAGGCTAAGTTTGAGAACCACTGTATTAAAGCAATGGATAAGTACAAGCAGTGTTAAGCACAAAGTGTTTTCATTATAAAACCTTAATTTCAGGTTTTTTCTTTCCCTCTTTCTAAAACTTCCACAAATTGGGGAAAGAAACTTAATGGTAAGAGCCCTAGACACAAAAACAATTATAATAATATAGAAAGGAATTGATCTCATTTTTATAAATAGTTCCAAAGGCCAAGGATGGCCCCACAGTATCAGGATAAATTTCTCATTCTCCTTCACTTATATAACTTAAAAAAAAAAAAAAAAAAAGTAGGGATGGCTGGGTGGCTCCGTCGGTTAAGCATCTGCTTTCTGCTCAGGTCATGATCCCAGAGTTCTGGGATCGAGTCCTGCATTAGGCTCCCTGCTCAGTAGGGAGTCTGCTTCTTGCTCTGCCTGCTGCTCTTTCTCTCTGACAAATAAATAAATAAAATCTTAAAAAAAAAAAAAAGGATGACCTAATGCCTCCATATATAGTGTATACTCAATAAAACTGTAGAATATGAATACTTGTTAGGTTGCAAATGAATAAACATGGACCTTTAAAAAATTAGTATCTAAGTCTAGTCCACATAGGAAAATTTTTAAAGGCACTGGTGCTGATGCAGACATACTCATTAGAAAAAGGGCTGAGTTCACTTATCTTGTCACTTTCACCTCCAATTAGTAAAGATAAGAAAAATTACATTTAGCACTATGAAAGATCAAAGCTGTTTATTCATTACTCTTAGATAATTACTATAAAATATTATCCAGATGCAGATACACCAATAAAAAGTTAATTAAACCACACTATCCTTTAACAAAGTGTTCTTCAAACTACAGGCCTAACTAAACCAATAAATTGAGCACATTATGGTCATTTTTCTTTTTTTTTTTTTTTAAGATTTTATTTATATATTTGACAGGCAGAGATTACACATAGGCAGAGAGGCAGGCAGAAAGAGAGAGAGAGGTGGAAGCAGGCTCCCTGCTGAGCAGAGAGCCCAATGCGGGGCTTGATCCCAGGACCCCAGGATCATGACCTAAGCCAAAGGCAGAGGCTTTAACCCACTGAGCCACCCAGGCACCCCTATGGTCATTTTTCATTTAAAAAATGAAGTATAACAAGAGAAAGGGAGATGCTACTTAGTAAAACTTTTATTTCTGTTATACATTTGTATCCATGCCTGTACTATATTACACTATAAACTGGAATTTTTATCATAGGTTAGTACCATAAAAGCATGAAAATGCTGCTTCAGTGGCAGCATGAGAAAGCTCACCTTAAAATCAGACTAGGTTTAGAATCTTAGCTATTAGCTCTATGAGCCTTGATAAACTCTTTCAGTTTTACCTTCTCCGTGTGTAAATAAAACCTATACCTAACTCTTACAGTTTTGGTGAGAGGACTGAGATAATGTAAAGTGCTTCACACTGTACTTGGTATGTGAGCACTCTTTGTGTTTAAAATTTTCAGCTATTAACTTACACATAACATTTGAAGAACATTACAAACGAATAGCTAAAATAATATATTTGAAAGAGGTTAACAGGTTCAATTTTGTTCAAAGTATTCAGAGGGATTCCTAGAACACAAAATAACAACACATCTGTATCTACACAGTTTGTCACCATGGAACTCAAGAAGGCTTTAAGGAGAATCTATAATAGTTTCATTTATGGATCTAAGAGCAAACAAAGACTAGAATATGATATAGTCATATTAAAAGCAAGAACTGAGACTAATCATACTTTTTCACCCAAACTCATCAATAATTATACTATAGCATTAACACTTGAAAATAACCTATTTCCTAGTAGTTATTTCCAGAGTAAATGCATGAAAATAAATAATGCAAGTAAGCAAAATCATACTCCTGAATTAATTCCTTCACCAAAAACTATGTTCTTACCACATGACAGGAACTATTCAACCAGGCATTATAGCAATGAAGAAGAAACAGTCTCTATATTCACAGAAAATCCAACGAAGAAAAAGTTTGGTGATGCTAAAAGCCTTGCCCCAAATAATTTAAAACTGAAAAGAATACAGTTTATCTTGTGCTTCTGGATCATCAGCTTATCTAACAAGTAATGATCTATCAAATTTTTAATTACTTACAAAATAAAAACAGGAAAAAGAATTTAAAAAATTTTTTTTAATTTATTCGACAGAGAGAGATAAAGTGAGAGGGGGAACACAAGCAGGGGGAGGGAGAGAGGGAGAAGTAGGCTTCCCACCAAGCAGGGAGCCCAATGCCGGGCTCCATCCCAGGACCCTGGATCACGACCTGAGTAGAAGAGAGATGCTTAACAACTCAGCCACCCAGGCACCCCGGAAAAAGAATTTTTTAAAAATGCCAGTCTTATACAGCTCTACACTCAAATTAGTTCAATGGGAATAAGTTACATGTTAACATTTAAAAATTTACACACATCTCAAAATAAGCAATTAAAAATGCAAATTTTAAACTGGATAAAATCAAATGTGTGTATATATATATTTATGTGTGTGTATACATACAGACAGAATTTTAGAAAAAAATACATCCTAGAAAACTGGAAACAAAATATTAACAGTGGTTATTACACAATGGAATCATGACATTTCCTCTTTATATCCTTTCTGCATTTTTTAATTGAAGTATAACTGTCACAAATATCCTGTTAGTTTCAGGTATACATCACAGCAATTTGGTATTTTTAAACACAACAAAATGACCCTAACAATATGTCTAGCTATCATCTGTCACCATATAAAGTTATTATATTATTGAATATATTCCCTATGCTGTACATTATAACCCCATGACTAATTTATTTTATAACTGGAAGTCTGTACCTCTTAATCCCCTTCACCTATTTCACCCACCCCCAATGTCTGCCCCGCTCTGGTAACAACCAACAGTTTGTTTACTGTATCTATGAATCTTGTTTCTGTTCTGTTTGGATTTTTAGTTTTTTTTTAGGTGAAAACGCAGTATTTGTCTTTCTCTGTCTGACATATTTCACTTAGCATAATACCCTCTAGATCCATCCATGTTGTCACACATGGCAATATTTCATTCTTTTTATGGCTGAGTAATATTCCATCTCCTTTACCCATTCATCTATTGATGGACACTCAGGCTGCTTCCGTATCTTTGACTATTGGAAAGAATGCTGCATTGAAGAGAGGGGTGCATATACATCTTCAAATTCATGTCTTTGTTTTCTTCAGATAAATACCTAGAAGTGGAATTGCTAGATAGTATGGTGATTCTACCATTAATTTTTTGAGGAACCTCCATACTCTTCTCTAGGGTATCTGTACTAATTTACATGCCTACCAACAGTGTACAAGGGTTCCCTTTTCCCTACATCATCACCAACTCTTGTTATTTTTTGTCTTTTTGATACCACCCAATCTGACAGGTATGAAGTAGTATCTTTAGTTTTGATTTACATTTCCCTGATGACTAATGACGTTGAGCATCTCTTTATGTATCTATTGACCATCTGTAGGGTTTTTTTGGAAAGATGTATATTCAAGTCCTCTGCCCATTTTTTAATTGTTTTTTTTTTTATATTGTCTAAGTTCTTTATATATTTTGGGTATTAACCCCTTCTCAGGTATATGATTTGCCAAATTCTTCTCCCATTCAACAGGTTGTCTTTTAGTTTGGTTGATGGTTTCACAAAATCTTTTTAGTTTAATGTAATCCCATCTATTTATTTTAGCCTTTGGTGCCAAAGTCTGAGGAAACTGGTCTAAAAAACTATGTACAGTTAAGACCGATGTCAAAGAGCTTACTGCTTATGTTTTCTTCCAGGAGGCTTATGGTTTCAGGTCTTACATTGAAATCTTTCATCCATTTTGAATTTATTTTGTACATGATAGAAGACAGTGGCCTAGTTTCATTCTCTGTATTTTCTATATTCTCCATGATATGCTACTCTAATAATTAGGAAAAAATTACTGAAAAAAAAGGAATTCTTCACTTAAGCTGAATATATGATAGGCATTACCCAAAATAGCTTCAGAATGCTTTACATTTCAAACAATCCAAAATGCATTTCATAAGTATGATGGAATAACTAAAAATAAATCTCCAAATTATTAGATGAAGAAAACCAGCCTAATATACTTTTTAAATGAGTCACTGTGCCCTCATTTGGGCTATTCTGCTCGCTTGTTTGAGTTAACATATATAATAACATAGCTTCAGAAAGACAGACATTAAAATACTTGAATATACTAATTAATATTATTTTCCAGAAATTGTGGAATCTTGCAGTATTCGTATTCTCCATACTGTTAGTTCAACACTTTACCTTTCCTTTTTTCTTTTAAGGTGGTTAAGTCTCAGGATTACCATCAGTGGCTTTTTTTCTAGAAAGATGAGGATTTTTCTCCTGTGAAAGCTATTTTACCAATCAATGGAGCAGTAGGAATGAAAAAAATGTATCCACAGACATGAACATTCACATGATCAAGTAAAAAAAAAAAAAAAAAAAAAAAAGACCTGGATAAAAATATTACCCTGATTTCCTCAAATTTTTTGAAGTGTAATAGTATGTACGACAATGTCAACCCTTTTTGGGGAACAAGATGAAAGTGAACAGAAAAGTTTAAGGTAGTTATTTCACTTCCATCCTTACTGGGCAGGGAAAGGAGAGTTGTTAAAAAGTACATAGATTATAAATAGGTATAATCCTAATTTCTTTTGGTATATATAAGCATGTAAATTTAAAGATTTTCTTTGGTAATAAAGGTTTCAAGACCTTATTTTTTTTTAAAAGATTTTATTTATTTGTTTTACAAAGAGAGAGATCACAAATAGGCAGAGAGGCAGGTGGGGGGCAGGGGAGCAGGTTCCCCACTGAGCAGAGAGCTCTATGCGGGGCTTGATCTCAGGACCCTGAGATCATGACCTGAGCCAGAGGCAGAGGCTTTAACTCACTGAGCCACCCAGGTGCCCCACAATAACTTTTTTTCAAGGGGGGGTGGCGGAGGGACAGAGAAAGAGGGAATGAGAATCTTAACCAGACTCCATGCTGGGACACGGGGCTTGATTACACAACCCTGAGTTCATGACTTAAGCCAAAATCAAGAGTTGGATGCTGAACCAACTGAACCACCCCAGGTGCTCCAAAGATTTTTTTTTCTCCATTTTGTTTACCTGTATTTTCTGGGCTTTCTGAAGTGAATATTATTTTTGATTCTCCTTAATGGAGAAACATGGTAATGAAACTGAAATTTTCAAAATAAATTAAATATCTGATAAACAAGGTTTTAAATGTTTGATATTCCACAATTAAAACAGGAATAACTTTTCCTAGTCAAAGAGAAAAAAATGTTCCTTATGCACAGACTGCTAAAAGGAAAATTTATTCTTGGACCACAATCCAAAATATCAACAATTCTAAAAATCCATAACTCATTTGGTGGTAAACCCTGATATGATCAGAGGTAAAGCTATTTATAATCATTATTTATTTTACTTGGTTTGAATATTCATATTTTCTACTGTCAAAATATTAATGCCCAAGATGCTGCTAGAATGTTTACTTACAGTACATATATTTTACTAGTAACTTTACTATATTCTGACAAATTCTGAATTCAAATACATATGTGGCTTCAAAGGTTTCAGGTAAGAAACTGTGGACCTGGGGCGCCTGGGTGGCTCAGTGGGTTAAAGCCTCTGCCTTCGGCTCAGGTCATGATCCCAGGGTCCTGGGATCGAGCCCCACATCGGGCTCTCTGCTCTGCAGGGAGCCTGCTTCCCCCTCTCTTTCTCTCTGCCTGCCTCTCTGCCTACTTGTGACCTCTGTCTGTCAAATAAATAAATAAAATCTTTAAAAAAAAAAAAAAGAAACTGTGGACCTGTACTAGGGATATTATGTAAATCCCTTTTATGTGTGACATAAATTGATTAGTCTAACTGGAAAAAATAAGAACTATCATATTAACTTTATGTTTGAATTATTAACTATCTGATGAGATTTTAAAAATTAGTTCCCAGTATAAAAATGTTAACTCTTTCTGGTTTAAGAATCAAAAGACTCCTGGGGTGCCTGAGTGGCCCAGTCTGTTAAATGGCCAACTCAGCTCAGGTTATGATATCAAGGTCCTGGAATAGAGCCTTGCATCAGGCTCTGCGCTCAATGGGGAAACTGCTTGAGGATCTTCTCTCTCCCCTGCCCTCTGCTCCTGCTTCCTCCCTCTCTCTCTCTCTCTCTAAAGTAAATAAATCTTTAAAATAAAAAAAAGAATCAAAAGACTCAAAATTCAATATAATGCTTGCATATACATCTATTACACACAGATTAAAGTCTGCATATGAAATCAACATTATAAGAGCCCTTAGATCATAAAACCAAAAGTTTAAGAATTAGGTCTAGATTTGTTCATTAATATAGATAACAATGACAGCATACCAGAATATCATATGCTCTACAAAAAAAATTTACATTGTTTCATTTACTGTGTGATACACTCTTTTAAAGGATTATCCTCAGTGACAGAGAAATAGAACATTCCTAAGCTTTCTTGATTCTAAAGCATCACATATTAATGAAAAAGTGAAGACTAAAAACTTAAGTTTTGTTTTGTTTTTTTAATAAATATATAATGTATTATTAGCCCCAGGGGTACAGGTCTGTGAATCGCCGGGGAAAAACTCAAGTTTATGTTAACAAAATTAAAAACCTTAGTTTATACTTTAAGTTCTAAAAGAAAAAGGTTTAAAACTCTAAGAAACAAAAACATCAATACCTAAAAGTATTAGTTTTAAATGTTTCCCTAAGAAATTACACCAAAAAAAAAAGAGGAAGAGAAAAAACAATCTATTTATTCAATATGGGAATTTAATGATCACCAAATTAACAATATTCACTCACCTTCTTTGGGTTGAGCCATAACTGGAGTCTGAGTTTCCTTTGTATACGTGACGATTTCTCGAGGAGGAAAGTCAACTTGTGTAATTTTAGCCATTCCAAGTTTAATAGGTCCTCGTCTAAATAAAGTGAAGGCAAATGTTTTTAAATACAACAAATGGAACATTTAAACTACATCAAACCATGTTATTTTGGAAAATTAAGAATTAAACATTGTGTATCCAACATTGTAATTTAAATCCCTGTTTTATTCAAGAAATATCAGATGAACAACAAATTGGCTTTATTTTAACAAAAGAATTTAGAAGGTAGCAAAAAACAAAGGTATTTCTGAATCATTCAAGATGTTTGTTTTTCACTTTAAAAAGGCAAATAATTTAGTTTCTTAGAGCAAATGTGTGGGTAATAATACAGTAGGAGGATAGGAATTTCGGAGTGACTACTAAATATGGTTGGTTATGAGAAATGTTCTTAAAAGGGATATGATTCAACTTTTTTGAAGAGGCAGATATATGGATCTCAGACCACGTTTAGTTTCTTCACCATTAGGAGACCTAAGCTTTAAGAATGAAAAATAGTTTTCTGCTGAAGACCTTCTTTCCACTTATATTTTGCAGAAATTGAGAATCATACAGTCAATTTTGATTTCAAAATGAAATATTTAAACTTTTAAATCTCTAATCTCTGCATGGTCAGTACTGTCCTTGATTCATATACAGACAAACTACAATGCAGATATTCTACTCCTGAATAAAGCAACAGATACTTTGAATACAAGAAAACTGTTAAAGTCACTTCTGTCTTAAAGAGGGAATACATTCTTTTTTGACAAATAGAAGAAAAGAACTGTAGCTGAGGAATATAGATCAAATGAAAGATATCTTTTATTAGATATACTGAGGATCTTTTCTTGATTTATTAGATGTCTAAATACTAAATCAAATAATACAGTATGCTTACAAGCTCCCCAAGGAGTTCTCAATTATACAACTGTCTTAAAAGGATATCTAATAAAAGTATTGATGTAATTTCAGAATGTCAATCAGGGTATCTGAAATATATACATATATGTAATAATAACTATTTTCTTATAATAAAACTAGTACATTAAATGGGTTAGTTTTCTTTAAGATCCTAAATGTGGGCTACAATAAGTTTTTTAATGTGTTTTCCACTTTAGGAATATCTTAGCTTTAAAGGGAAAAAAAAGCATATAATCAAAGAATTAAATGGGAAAACCTAAGCAGATTTGAAGTAATCTCATATTCTAAGAATAAAATTTGAAATACAAAACATTGTATTCTGAATTTTAAAATGTAAACTACTTGAAAAGTAAATCATTCACGTACCTGGAAAAAAAACGGCTAAGCCAAGAACAACATTAGAACAAGTTACCAACTTGGCTGTGTATAGTCTAATTAGATAAAAATCACATTAGAACAAACAAAATACTTAAGATTTAGGAGTAGAAGGGTAGGGAGGTAATACCTCACTTATCCAAAAGCCACTTTTCCTGAGAATAAAGAAGCAACCAAGGTTGGGGGGAGTCTCAGGGCAGCCAACAGAGAAGCTTCCAGTTAATGTACAAGAAGCTCATATACTTTTCTTACATGCCCTAATTCAAGGCTTATTTACT
Organism: Enhydra lutris kenyoni; assembly: GCF_002288905.1. Taxonomy (NCBI): domain Eukaryota; kingdom Metazoa; phylum Chordata; class Mammalia; order Carnivora; family Mustelidae; genus Enhydra; species Enhydra lutris. The sequence goes on along the minus strand of NW_019154085.1, from coordinate 68,266,774 downwards.
CTTACTTTAGACATAATTCCAAAAGGTATGATCATGTGTTTTAGAAGGTGCAAATTATCAAATTACTATCTGAGTATGGCACAATGGCAGCACCAAACATAATTTGCATTGGGATTATAATAAATAAATGAGTGAATAAATGAATTAAAGAATAAATCAATAGCAATCTGGGGCCATAGTGTAGAAGACCAACAGCTCTGTTCCTCTTAACATCTTAGAAATCATGAGGAAATTTTAATACAGGAAAACAAATTAATACTTTTATCAGGTAACCCAGAAAAGGTTCAATTATATGTAGAATACATATCAGGAAAAGTCTGGGAAGTTTATAATCCAGGTTAGAAAAATTCACATCAAAGATATAGAAATAATCAAAGGACTCTGGACACTTAAATGGTAGAGTTATGGTACCTAGAAAATCAGATACATAAAATATTTCTTTCACTAATGACAGAGGATAATGAGGTGTCACAGTAAAATATTAACTCTTTTCCTAACTGTATAATGTACATTAGAAATTTAAATAAAATTAGGAGTTTTGCAAAGAATCAAATTAATTATAGAAGAGGGAAGGTAAAAAATCTATTCAATACCCCAAATCGGAATCTGAGTGAAGCTGAAGAACTGATGGATCTGTATCCCAATGCAGCGTCCTAAATGGTTGTAGGACAACCATGAAGCGTTAGCAAAAAAGGCCATAAGTTAGTCAAGCAAATACATTCTATGAATAGGTAAAGCTAAAATACTGTTCACAATTAAACACCACATGTTCTGGTTAGTATGAAATAAATACCAGGTTATCACTCAATGTTCTACTGCACACCATAAGCATAAGTTGGTTAAAGATGCAAACATATAACCCAGAATAGTTAAAAGACAGTATTTTCAGGTTACAGGAAACTAATATTGCCTTATAATGGACAAGAACAGCCAAAGCATCCAACAACACAAATATTATTTTTGGATAACAAGCTAGGCTATAAAAAGTTAAAATTTTAATTTTCTTAATTAAAAAAGCATTAGTAAAAACATCTTAGTTAACATATTATAATATTGCCCAAAGCATTAAATGTGTGCAGAAAATTGTCATATTGCTAAAGGAAATGAATCAACACATAAGCCTTTCAGTAAGAAAACCAAAGACTATTCCACTGGGATACAAAAAAGCTAAAGTTTCCAAAATGTGACCCCTGCGCAATTTATGGGTTAAGCACAGCCTTGAGCTTACATGTCATCTGCTTTAGAAAACAACTAAAGATTTCTGTCTCTAGGGAAAAAAAAATTTTCCCAGGACAAATATTTTATGTTCAAAGGACTTACCTAAATTAACTAAACTTCTAGAAAGTATCAATTCTAAATAAATATTTGGTTGTGTTTTAGCCTCGCCTACTGGGTAAATGACTTACATGGGATCTTTTCCACCTAAGCCAAATCTTGTACTACTAGAACAAAAGGTACATTATCACATGGGCATTCTTACAAGTTAGCAGTATATAAGATAATTATGTACAGTACTGTATGATATTCATAGTCCCTATTAAAAAGTTAAGCACAATATATGTAATACTATCATTTTTGGCTATATATATACTCATGCATATAAGTTTTAACAAGCAACTGAAACAGCTACAATATTTAAATACAACAAATAAAAAATAAATTACAACAAATAACTTCTATATGTTAGCTAATAAAAAAATAAATAAATGCAACAAATAACTTCTATATGTTACCTGTATAAACAGTTTATCAACAAAAACACCCAGATGAATTGAATTAGAGAAATTCTTCATATTAAAAATGTAAGGACGGGGGGCACCTGGGTGGCTCAGTCAGTTAAGCGTCTGCCTTCGGCTCAGGTCATGATCCCAGGGTCCTGGGATCGAGTCCCGCATCGGGCTCCCTGCTCAGTGGGGAGCCTGCTTCTCCCTCTCCCAATCCCCCTGCTTGTGTTCCTCTCTCGCTATGTCTATCTCTGCCAAATAAATAAATAAAATATTTTTTTTAAAAATGTAAAGACGGGGTGCCAGGGTGGCTCAGTTGATTAAAGCCTCTGCCTTCGGCTCAGGTCATGATCCCAGGTTCCTGGTATCAAGCCCCACACTGGGCTCTCTTCTCAGCAGGGAGCCTGCTTCCTTCTCTCTCTCTGCCTGCCTCTCTGCCTACTTGTGATCTCTGTCTGTCAAATAAATAAATAAAATCTTTAAAAAATTAAAAAAATTAAAAATTAAAATGTAAATAAAGATTTGGGGGTTTAAACAGGATTATGTATATGCAAAGAAAAGGTCACTATGAAGATCTATTTTGTACTAAGCAATGAACAGCAACAACTTAGACTTTGTTAAATCAGAAGGGGTTCTATTAGGTGCGCTCCAAGGAATATGACAGGTGTAGTTACCAGTTACCTACAGCTCCTTGTTGAGGATGTCATTTAAGTCTAAAATTAAGCAAAACTTTACTTAAAAATATACCCAGTACTGAAAATACATTGCACAACATACAGAATTATGTTTATTACAGGCATCAGTAGACATATAAAGTAAAATTCCAATATAATCCAAAGCCTGAAAGGTAAACTGATTAAGAATGGGAAAAGAGGGCGCCTGGGTGGCTCAGTGGGTTAAGCCACTGCCTTCGGCTCAGGTCATGATCCCAGGGTCCTGGGATCGAGTCCCGCATCGGGCTCTCTGCTCAGCAGGGAGCCTGCTTCCCTCTCTCTCTCTCTCTGCCTGCCTCTGTCTACTGTGATCTCTCTCTGTCAAATAAATAAATAAAATCTTTAAAAAAAAAAAAAAGAATGGGAAAAGAAACAAGAAACATGGATTACCCAATTGAGTAACTGTCAGCTACATTCTAGAGATAACAGAAGTGACTAAAAGAACTAGAAACTTAACGAATTCAACTCCAAATCTGCAGAATTAGGGAGATATCACTTTTCATGGCCTTTTATATTTATTCATAAATTATAACCAGACCAGAAATTTCTGGCATTTGGAAATAGTGATTCGGGTATGTCTTGGTAATGTCTAATATTTCTTTTCCTACCCCTTGAGAGTGTACTAATCTTGGACTGTCTTCCAGTTAACAGAGTTCAGTGTGTGGGTTCATACACCTCACACATCTTCATGTATTTTTCTGTGATACCTCTTCTTAATCTCTTTATTCTTTCATTACCAATATGCCTGCTCAATTCAAATTCATTCTGTTTCATTCTCAGATCTTAAGATTCTTTTCAAGGGCCATATATTTAGAAATGCTATTATTTCACTGCCAATAGCACCAATTAATCAACAAGATTAATTCTCTCTCTACTATGGAATCTGGAGATGATGTAGTAGAATTCATAGTTTTTACTCTTGTATGTATACATATAATACATAAAAAAGAACATATGCAGCCCTCTTGAAAATTAATCTATGGTCTCAAAGGAGACAATGTATGTAGTAAGATTACCAGGTCATCTCATTCAAAAAGAGGAATTTTTTTTTGCTCTCCTGTTAAACTGAGAAGAAACTAAATTTTATATTCATTCTCTAATAAGAACAAACCCCTAAAGGTATTTAAATACCTGTATTTTTGTTTCATAACTTATCATTAAAAATTTATACTCAAACACAAGTTAGCACACTATGCTTAGAACTTTTCAGTACAGTGAGTAATATCTTTAAATTAATGATGTAATCACTATCATGTAAGTTCCATGAAGGCAAAGACCATGAATATTTTATTTTCTGTGGTAACCTATATAATATTGAACATTAACTTGACAATGTGATGGAATATGTGTTCTATATACAAATAAATATTTTTCTTAACAGTATTTACTCCCTGTACCAATTCACAATATTCCAATGGGTCTCCAATAAACTGTTTCCCAATGAAACTCAGAAGGACATGTTCTAATTCACATTAATTTCAAAAACCAGGAAATGCCTGGATGGCTGAGTTGGTTGGACAACCAACTACTGGTTTTGGCTTAGGTCATGACCTCAGGGGTCACGGGATCAAGCTTCATGTTGGGGCTCCATACTCAGTGCGGAGTCTGCTTCAGTTTCTCTCCCTCTGACCCTCCCCCTGCCTGCACTCCCTCTCTCCCTCTCAAATAAATAAATCAACCTTAAAAAAAAAAAGAACAAAATCTAGTAGATGTTACATAGTTTTGAAAGCAAACTTACTAATGTGACATTTAAAATAATCTTTCTACTCTTCAAAATCAAGAACACAGAGTTCAAAATGAACACAGTATAATATCTACATAAAAATAATTTATAATACAAGTAAATTTAATGAACATAAAATTATCTGGGTAAATATTTGTACTACAGTAAAGCTGTAGAAGGGGGGAAAAAGGCTTCTCTTGAAAATACCACTTGCTTATTAGCAAAGGAATACTAACATATTTGTACAAAAACATGAAAGTATGAGGTATGAAACAAATTTAGTCTTAAAAATGAGTTTAGGGGGGCGCCTGGGTGGCTCAGTGGGTTAAGCCGCTGCCTTCGGCTCAGGTCATGATCCCAGCATCCTGGGATCGAGTCCCACATCGGGCTCCTTGCTCATCAGGGAGCCTGCTTCTTCCTCTGCCTCTGCCTGCCATTCTGTCTGCCTGTGCTTGCTCTCTCTCCCTCTCTCTCTCTGACAAATAAATAAATAAAATCTTTAAAAAAAAATGAGTTTAGACTAAATAAATTTAGCCTTTAACATATAATATATACTATTTTATAAGGTACTATTATTTCTAAAAAAAAGTTTCGATTTTTTTTTTTTAATGATGGTTATATTATTTATTTCCAATGACAGTAAAATTGAGATTTCCAATTTTGGTTCTATTTACAAAACAGTTTTGGAAAACACATCTCAAATCCAAACTGGTGAGACCTTTTTTGTCTTCTAATTGTTAATGATAACCTGATTTGAACCAGAATTGATTAAAATACTGAATTTATTATCTAGCTCTCTTACTTCTTTTTTCTTGCCTTTTAGGTACTCATTATAACTTCAATCAGAGGAACTCAGGCACAAAGAAGATAAAACTTCTCAAGTTTATTTCTTATTAAGAGGAATGTTAAGAGATTCTTCTGAGGAGGACATTTAACTTCCTGCCTAAAATAAGGATTCTGAATAAAGATTTTAACTACAGGGGTGCCTATATAACCCACTATATAACTGTAGTGGGTTAAAGCCTCTGCCTTTGGCTCAGGTTATGATCTTAGGGACCTGGGATCTAGACCTGCATCGGGCTCTCTGCTCAGCAGGGAGCCTGCTTCCCTTCCTTTCTCTCTGCCTGCTTGTGATCTCTGTCAAATAAATAAAAATCTTTAAAAAAAAAAAGATTTTTACTACATTTAATCTCATTTCAGCTGACATGAGGAGTCAGAAAGTATGACTGTTTTTAAAAGACTTGCTGTGTGTGTGTGTGTGTGTGTGACAAAGAGGAATAAGTAAAAGTACTTTCCCCAGTACAATGTTTGGAGAGAAGCTGAAATCTTACTGAACTTTTGGAAAGCAAGTCCCAACATGTGTGCAGGATCCTAAAACAAATATGAAATACGGTTGTTGTTGTTTTTTTAAAGATTTTACTTATTTGACAGACAAGAGATCACAAGTAGGCAGAGAGGCAGGCAGAGAGAGGAGGAAGCAGGCTCCCTGCTGAGCAGAGAGCTGGATGCGGGGCTGGATCCCAGGACCCCGGGATCATGACCTGAGCCCAAGGCAGAGGCTTTAACCCACTGAGCCACCCAGGCACCCCTGAAATACGGTTTTATAAGGAAGACGTGAGGATGGGAAAAGTTGACAGAAAACGTTTTTTTTAAAGTGAGGTATAATTGACATACAATACTATATTACTTTCAGCTATACAAAAGAATGATTCGATATTTGTATAAATTGTGAAATGATCACCACAATTCTAGTTAACATGTGTCAGCATACATAGTTACAAAAGTATTTTTTCTTGTGATAAGAACTTTTTTTTTAATATTTTTTTATAAATATATAATGTATTATTAGCCCCAGGGGTACAGGTCTGTGAATCACCAGATTTACACACTTCACAGCACTCACCTAGCACATACCCTCCCAGTGAAGAACTTTTAAGATCTACTCTCAGCAATCTTTAAATATGCGATATAGTATTATTAACTATAATCACCGTGCTGCACATTACGTCCTCATGACTTATTTATTTTACAACTGGAAGTTTGTACCTTTTGAAACTCTTCAACCATTTTGACCATTCCTTATCCCTTACCTCTGGCAACCACCCATCTGTTCTCTGTATCTATGAGCTTGGATTTCTTTGGTTTTGTTTTGTTTTTTTACATTTCACACATAAGTGACATAATTCAGTATTTGTCTTTCTCTGACTTATTTCATTTAGCATAATGTCCTCATGACAGTAAACACTCCTGTTTCCTTAACAGTTAACTCTATTTGATAATTTTATGCAGTATTATTTTCTATCTTGATTAGAACTAGTGACTCAATAGAACACAATTGAAGCGTTTAACCAAACTGTTTAGATTTTCAATGCCTGAATGGACAACTAAGCACAACAGAGGTTTCACATTATTTATAAACTATTTTACATTATTTTTATACTAGTCATACCATAATATTTATACTATTTTATACTATCATACATTATTTATACTGTTTATATTATGTTATACATACAAAACATTCACACAATAGCCTATGACGTATGCTTAGATATAAAAAAATTAAATCAATTAACATCTCTATTTTAATAAAAATAATTAGTGTAAAATCAGTTAACTATTCAGCCTAAATTAATCAAGAGAGACAGCTAAAATACTATTAAAAAAATTTCCTTCCCCTAATTTAAAATAAGTGTCTATGCCACTTAGATTTCAAAATGTTAGTTTTAATATAGCTATTTAGAGTCCCTCTAAAGCATCAACAGTATGTTTTAAATGCATTCTATCATTAAGCTATTAAAAGAAATTTACTGTACCTAGATCCCACTGCGCCATCTCCAGAGTCTTGACTTCCAGCTTCACTTGGTGTGCTCACAGATTTGGAGGATGGAGACATAGGAGGAGGGACTAAATAGTGAAATAGACAGGTATCCGCTGTTACTACACGGAGAGGTTGCTCAGCTTATGACGTTTCAAAAGTAATTTAACATGAAGTAATTAACAAAAGAGAAAAAAAATGGCAAACCAAAAAACAAAAATACATGAATGAAAATGAACAGTAGAAAGAACAGGAGAAAGATAAAGTTAACAATGCATGCTGACAACTCATGCAATTTCTCTGGCAAAATGCATTTGGGTTTTATATATAGTAAAAAAAAAAAAGCAAGATTATGAAAGGATGCATCTTCGTCCCAGCCAACACCAAATGTGGGCACTAATTTTCAAAGGAGTGCATTCCTTCCCCCCTTTCTAACTTTTCACTTTTAAGATCACCACATTATAAATACTACTGATAATTGTTATCAAAATGAAAACTCTGAAATATTCTTCAAAAGTCATTTACCCTTAGTTTTCTGAGATTTATTTTAAAAATGTTAATTTTTGTCCAACAATTTTTATTTCAGAAATTAATGCCTTAAATGATTTCATTTTTCCTTTACCAAGAAAAGGGGCCAATTTAGGGAAAATGACCACAGCTAAAGGAATGGCTCCTTTAAAATGTCCATTAGTTTCCAACAATTTGGGTAAAAAATGCAAACAGGCCATAAAACAGCATGCCCTCTAGACATGATGCATAACATAAAGTGATACATGCAACTTAAATAAGGCAAGACTTATGGTAACTTCCTTACCCCAGTATTCAGAAAAAACTGAAGTGTACAGACAAAGATACAGACACCCAAAATATTCTTAATCCCTTCTTATAGAAAAATACACATTTTTCATAGTATATAAAACAAACAGCAAATGCTTTCCCCTAAATCAGCACTCTTAACATTATATATCAACAGTTAAACGTGCACATTTCATGCTATTACATTTGTAAAACATTTTGATTACCATTGCAGGAAGTATAGGAGGATCATCACTGCCATCTTCTGGTTAAATTTTACCATAAATGTCCCCAATCCCAAGTATCTTTTTAAAATAATTTTTCAGTATATAATATTAAGTGACTAACACATTTTATGTTGAGCTGCAAGCCCTTCTTTTAATAGTCTATCTAAAAGAAGGTAAGTTCCTAATTATAAAGGAACTAATCTAAAGAACTACATCTTTAATTAAAAATGTATGTTTGGGGGATAGTCACATACACTGAACCCTTAAAATTATATTTAAATGTTTATACATGATACAATAAAAAAAGGTGGGTTTGCTAATCTAACAAAGTGTACAAGTACAGTATGATAAATTACATCTTTTGCCTTTTTTTTTTTTATTTTTTTTTTTGGTAATGTAAACTCGACATCCAACCTGAGGCATGAACTCTCAACCCTGAGATTTAGAGTCACATGCTCTACTGACGGAGCTAGCCAGGGGTCCCTATGTTGAATTACATCTTAAACACAGGCACAAAACTAATCATCCTTATTTTTCCAATGGCAAATTCTATTGGTAACCAATAGTAAGATCGGAAGAAAGAAAATCATAAATAGAATGCTTCCTGAGATACAGTGATTAAGTCTTGCTTAAATTCCAAAGACTATAAAAACATAATTGAATGTTTCTAATATTGTGACTACATCTCTCAGAAACAATGATAAAATCAGATCACCTTCACATAGTTCACAGGTGGATGGCACTGTGCTAGGTGCTGTGTATACAACTCAAAGTAGCTAAATATGATCTGCATCTAAAGTAAAAGAAAATTAATGTCTCTTAACTTCATTTAGGCTACATTCCTCATCTTTTTGTCTGTTTCCCAATGTGAGGCTTTCCCTAGTCTAAGTCCTAACTGATAAAGGAATAAATAGTATCTTACTTGGTTAAAACTACAATATAAAAAAAATGTTACCTCAAATTCTTTATGGAAACAGGTTAAACAGTAATTATATGTACAAAAATATATGAACCTAGCCAATAAAAAAATAAAAGTTACCAAGATAAAAAATAAATTACAGGAGTGATGCTACCAAATTATCATAGTTTATCAGCAAGAAGCAAAGTTAATCACCATGGCACCACATCTGTAATTCAATAAAAACCTCCATCCCAGAACTGTATCATTTCTCACAAAAGATAGTTTTCAAGCCAGTTTATGGAAGAACTCATTAAAGACTCAAAGTTATTATCTGGCTCACCCACTTCATCTTGCAATAATAAATAACATATACTACAGAAGAGACAAACCTAGAAAAAGAAAATTACCATTATTGAAAAAGGAGTAATATTAACAGAAAAAAATGGAATGGTAGTGTTGTTTGGTCACTACCATATTTCAACCTAATTAGTCTAGAAAAATCAAAGATTACAGTAATTGCACAGTAAGGCAATGCCACCATACTCTCAGATTCAACAAACAATCCCTAAGAACAAACAGCATGAATTCAGGGAGGTTAAAAAAAACCTCTGAAATCATAGCCCCTCAAATCTCAAAAAAGACTCAATTTTAGAATTCATTTGTAAAGATGGTTTAAGAGTCCAACCAGCTTTGAAAATAACAAAAGCCATTACTAATTAGCTTTTAACAAGTATCTGAGATATAATCTGCTTAATAAGAACAGCAATTACGTCACATTACTTTTATTCCAGTCATATATGTATATATACACATATATACATAACATGTATACTCATTATATGTTATATATGTGTGTGTGTATATATACATATATATATATATGGCCTAAAACAAGGCTTTGAAGAGCACAAAATAAAAGATTTAACATTAACATATGTGCGTATTTGAACAATTTTAAGCTTATTAGAAGTTTAGAGCAAAGATACTTATTTCCTTCTTTGAGAACCAGAGGAGAAATATGGAGTAAACTGAAAGACAAATCTACACCAAAGCATTCACTGATCATGTAAATAATATTGAAAGACTGTGACTCTTTAATTATCTAGAACAAAAACCCAATCAAGAAGGCCTTTCCTACCAGTTTAGATCTTGGCCTTCCAAGGATATAAAATCATACATTGCTGCCTTTTGGCCTGCAAAGAAACACCTAGATATTTTTAAACCAGAAAGCACCTAGGAATGCACCTAGATTTATGATGAGGATTCATTTTGAGGTGGCCACTCAGAACTATGCAGTCTCAGAGATGAAGGATGACACACAGCCCAATTATTTTTTGAGTAGAAGAAAGCCTCTGGCAAGAAGGGGCTTTTGCCAGGAAGGAGAACCTAGGAAAGGAGAACAGCCAAGGAAAGTGAGTGTAGGGAGTATGAGCTGGTATGAGACAGTAAAATGGAAGGAGTGACCTTCTGAGATAACCCCAAAGTTGTAAGGCCTCCTCTAGCTAATCTAGGATACTTAATACTCAAACATAGCCCGCACTACAATAATACCCCCTTGTGGATACTCTTAGCCTGGAATAATAACATTTAACTTTTTCGTAACTCCCTCTTTTCATCCTTAAAGGTATTTGCTTTAAACCTTAACTCTCCTAAATATTAATTTCTCCCTTTTTATGGCCTTTCTCCTGATAATGAAGATTAAATATCCTCCACTAATCTCTAAATGTTTTGTTTCCTTTATTTATTATTTATTTACTTGCTTCCTTTATTCTCTTCAATGTAATTCAGAGCATCAGATAAATTTTTTAAAAAAAATTAATAAAAATAAAATCCTGTGGTATTAAAATACTATAATGAACCATTTGTTAAAATTAGGCTAAACTTGAAGAAATGAGTTGGTACATAGAAAGCACTCATTCCATCTAAGAATCAGATAAATAAGTACTAAGTATATACTATGCAACATGATGACTCTAGTTAACACTGTTATATGTAAGAAAATTATTAAAAGAATAGATTCTAAAAGTTGCCATCAGAAGAAATTTTTTTTTCTGCTTAGTATATCTGTATGAGATGATGAATGTTAACTAAACCTACTGTGGTAATTATTTTATAATATATGTAAATCAAACCATCATACAACGTAACTTAAACTTACATAGTGACATATGTCAAATATTTCTCAACACAGCGGAAAAAATGAGATTTAAGGTATTCAAAAGTTACAAGGGGTGCGAGGGAAATAAATGATGCGATTCTTGTTTTTGACTAGCAAAGTTCTTTTGTTTTTTCCTAGTAAAAGAAAATCCTGATAATAAACTATCATACAAATCAATGTTCTGTGGCCTACTGATACAGACTCAGGCTATAGAATACTTGGCAGTGTATGTTTTCATCTCTTTACAAGATGTTTAAGACAGTAGTTACACATACGAAAGAGATTCACTTTATTTTTTTCAATCATCAATGCTTAGTAACTCCATATTGACTATAACATGTCTTGAAAGTTGTACCTAAAATTAACTTTCTTAAGACTTACACTTAAATTTAGTTTAAAAAAAAAAAAGCCATGCTTCTTTTAGGAAATGGTCATATTTCAATTTCCATTATGCTTTTTTCTGAAATTTAAACAATCAGATTTTGTTTTTGCTTTTAAAGCAGATGGCTTTTATTTGGCCTTACAAGAAGAAAGACATATGACCAATAACAAACATTTAAGTGTCTATTCTGTGCTGGACACCAGGGATAAAAATGTTATATTCTCTGCTTTCAAGGATCTCTGACAAAAAGCAGTCAACTCACCAAATAAATAAGAAACTACCAATGATGAGAAGCTAAAAGAGATTTTATTAGCTATAGCTTTTTAAAAAAATTCTTTTCAGAATTAAAAAAAAAGTCTATTTTAGGAAAAGAGATTGATATTTTTAATAAATCCTCTTGAATATTCTGGCAGTATTTTTACACCTCTATAATTTAAAAATATTGACTAAATACATTCTGTAGTGAAAAGAGAAACAAGTATCCATCCTAAGTCATGATATAAGATGTACTTTTTATTTTGGGCTACTGTCAAAAGTTTGGTAGACACTGCCTTCATCTGTATCCTGTATTCTTCAAGCCTAATTTTAAATAAATACTGGAAAGATCTTAAGGAATCTGTCAGAGAATAGAAGAAGGTGATAACCACACAACCTATGGCTACTATAACCATTATAGATATAACCATTATATCTATTATAATGGCCAGACAAGATATAATAAAAGGAAAAAAATTACAGGCACGATTCTGAGTGTATATGCAGAACTCCTAAATAAAATATTTGCAAATGCATTCAGCAATGCATAAGAAAAAAATCGTCTCGGGGCACCTGGGTGGCTCAGTCATTAAGCATCTGCCTTCAGCTCAGTTCATGATCCCAGAGTCCTGAGATTGAGCCCCGCATCAGGTTCCCTGCTCATCAGGAGGCCAGCTTCTCCCTCTCCCACTCTCCCTACTTGTATTCCCTCTCTTGCTGTCTCTCTTTCCGTGTCGAATAAATAAAATCTTTAAAAAAAAAAAAAAGGCAAAAAATCATCTCATAACTAAGTTGTTTATTCCAGAATGTAAGCATACTTTTACATTAGAATGCTATCATTATAAATCATCAAATTAGTACATTAAAAGGGAAAAAAAGCATATGATCATGTCAAAATAAGAGAGACCTATGAATCTGTTGCAAATATTCTAGCAGTTTTAAAGAAAGTCCAAATTCTTTGTGAATTCCAGTCGACAGAAGAATGTAGTGGAACTGATCATTTCTAAGAGTAAGTCATAAAAATAACAGCTTTTTCCTGGCTTTCTTTATCTTTGGGTTGCTCACTTTGGAGAACCTGACATTCTGCAAGGATACTCCTGCAGTTCTGTGGAGTGGCCCATGTGGACAGGAACTCGGGTCTTTCACCAACAATAGCCAACACCAACATGTCAGCTATATGAGTGAGGCACCTTGAAAGCATATCCTAGCGGCAGGCAAGCCTTCAGATGCCTGCAGCTCTGACTGACATCTTGACTTCAATGCCATAAGATACCCTGAGCCACAACCACTCAGCTAAGCCACTACCAAATTCCTGATAGGCAGAAACTATGAGAGATAATAAATATTATTGCTTTTTTAAAAAAATCAAACAATACAGAAATAAATAGAAAACTTGAACAGACTACAACCTTAAAAGGGACTTAAAATGGTGAATAACCTCTGCCTCAACTACCCCCTGAAAAAAAAAGTTGTAATCCCAGACAGTTTTACAGTTGAATTCTACCAAGTTTTAAAGGAACAGGTAACATCTACCCTTTAAAAGCTATTCTACAAAATATCGTAAGGTAAAGCTGTCCAATTTATTTTAAAATCATAACCACGATGGCCAATGAATATGGGCAATACAAGAAAATTACACAGAACACTTAAGTCATAGTAACTGAAACTGTGGGTTAATAGTGTAGAATCAAACCAAGTAGATGAACAGTGAAAATACAGAGCCCAGAAATGTCATGAATATATGGGAAGTGACTGTATGACAAAGTTGGCATCAGTATCAGTAAGGAGAAAGAAAGACTATCTAATAAATGGAACTGAGGAAATTAGCTAACTATATAGAGAAGAACTAGATTGGATCCCTACCTCATACTATATTCAAAAATATAATCCAAACATCTAAAGGTAAAGGCTGAAATTATAAAGCCTAACAGAAATAATATAGGAAAATATATATATTGTGTCTTCAAAGAAAGGATTTCTTAAAAAAAAAAAAAAAAAGACCAAAAGCACAAAAAAGGGTTATAATTGGCAGGTCTAACTAAAATCAAAATGAAGGATTTGAACACATTAAAATGAAGAATTAGGTTCAATGAAAGATACTATAAACAGAGTTAACAGGTAATAGACTGGGAAGTTTTTTTTTTAAATACTACAACAAAGAAGACCTCCCCTAAAATATACAAGGAACTCCTGCAGCAAGATAAATAACTCTAATAATAAATGGGCTAAGTATATGAATATGCAACTCATAGAAAATAATAGATACTTGAGAAATGGTTAACCTCACTATAAACAGATAAATTTATATTAAAACATTTTGGTATACTACTTTATACCCATTCAAGTTGGCAAAAATTGGAAAGTCAGAGAACATCAGGTGATGATGTGGATATGGTAAGATAGTTACTTTCTCATTCACTGGCACTGGGCGGGTAAACCTATAGTCATTCTTTAGAGTGGTATGTTGTCTCTAATAAATGTAAAGTAAGCTTATACACAACAACACAAGTCAATTCTTAGGCATACATCCCAGAGAAACTCTTCCACAGTTCTCAAAAGTAAAGTATGTATTCTTTGCAGTGTTTACTGTGATAGCAAAGAGATGGAAGCAATCTAAGTGCCTATCACTTGGGGAACAGATAAGTAAAATATGGTATATAATGGAATACCATGCATCAGTCAAAAATAAGTAACTAGATCTGTATTTAGCAACATGGGTAGGTCTCAAATGCTGCTTAACAAAAAGATACAAACAGAACGATACATAACACAATGTGTTTATGTGTATAAAACATACATGCACACATATATATATGAAACCCTGAAGTATGTAAACACAGGTAGGACAGATTAAAAGCACATATGTTAAAAATGCAAACATGGGTACTTAAGCAAGACTGGGAACGGGGATGGAACTGGAGATGGGGAATAAGGGAAACACACACACACACACACACACACACACACACCTCTGAAGATCGGTCTTTCAAGACTTGATAATGGAGGAGGGTCATGAACTGAGAGATATGAGCAAGTGAATTCAGTAAAACTGAAATACTAAAAATAGAAAAGGGAAAAAAAAATCCCACAGGAGGAAAACAAAGCCAGCTACAGAAAAAATGATCAAAGACTATACAACTAAAGAGAAACTTGGTTTAGTTACTACTTTATTAACAATACTGTTCTCATTCATTTACTTTTAAAATTGCAATATGAATGTAAACTTATTAAATAAAGACATATACATATATTTCAACCTTCAAATGCTATCATTATGGAAAAGGCAAATGAGTTGAAAGAAGTAACAAGAAGCAGACCATGAGAGTACCCAGCTTTTTCATCTTGAAACCTTTTAGAAATATCAGTTCTAGAAACAGTTATGTTGTAGTTCACGAAGGCAAACAGCAGTTGTTATTTCTGATATTTATTCCCTGAACTAGATGGAATTAGCTGCCGACAAACTAACCCTAAATGACAAAGAGCATGTGAAACTAAAATACCACGTAACAGCATCCAGGTTAGAATTATTTTAAGTAAGTGTTTAATGCTTTCTGACCTGTAACTAGATTGTCTTCGGTACCTCTACTATGTCAGCGTTTTGGTTTAGTACTCTCATCAAAATGAATGGCCCAAGAAAAAACAAGTCAAACTGCTGCATGAACGGCTACCAATATTATTTCCCTTACTAGCAATGAGCACAGAAGGCTACCTTTTCCTTCCCCTCCTATATCTCTGAACACTAACATACTTTTAGAATTTTGATTCATTATACCTCTGTTTAACCTACAGAAAAAAATACAGAGTTAAGATCAGGAGTCATCTTTAAGCCAAATACAGTATGGCATAGAAACTTGTTCAACAAATGTTGAACTAAATTACTGATTTAATAAGAGAAGTCAAATGGTTGTTCAGTGTATGTTAATAAGTACACTTAATCTTGCAGCTCTCGTAAACAAACAAAATAACCATGTATTGGCACATGTGAAAAAAGATAATTCTGAATAAAGTGTAAGATTAATTATTTTTAAGAGACACAAATAAGAAAAATATGCAAAATCTATTAAAGTCAATTGTATTCATCTCAGATATATCTGAGCTGAGTAACATCTGTTCTTGGCTCTTATAAATGGATATATTCTTATCCTTACCAATGGGGGATTCTGGAGTTAGCCCCATGCTTTGAAGCAATGCTTCAGCTTCTCTTCTTTTTTTTTCAAGATCTGATTCTTCTTGCACAGGAGCAACTGCTTCCTTCTTCTGATCAGTCTATTTTTAAAGTTGAAAATTTAAATTTACATAGGCTATGTAACATTTCTGCTTGCAAAAAAAGGTATATTTTAAATAATGAATGAACACTGTTTACTCTTGGGGGGGTGACTTGGTTTTGAATGCACATTACACTCATTACATGAAAACCATTCCCAGTAGAGTTCTAGTAAGTAATTTCCAAAGGATATGTAATCAAGGAGTTCCCACAAAAGTTTTTACCTAATAGGTAAATTAAAAAATCCAGCCATCTTCTATTTATCTACAGTATGAAGTTGCTATTCACAGTTAGGAATTGTGGAAACCTCCCCCAGTGGCACAAAAGCTTAGATATAAATGCCACAACACTATAAAAAAAAATTACTTAACAGGTAACAAATTTTAAGTAAATGGACAATGTGATTTGTTGAAAATCAAGTATGAATACCTCAAACTTCTGTATGAAGTCTTCATTGTATTTATGCAATTTTATGTAGAAGATGTTTGTCAAAAATTCACCTGGAAAAAGGTTTTTATTTCTGTTTTTTAAATTATAGGTCTTATTTTTATGACAATGAAAACATGGTTGAATTTGGTAAAGTTAAAATTAACTCTTGCATAATACAAAACATTTGTTTTCAAAATTATTGCCAGCTTTTATTTCAGTCACTTATAGTTTTAGCAGAAATCTTCCAGGTAAACTAGATAAGCCTCAATAACCTCAGATCATCCAAAACATCTCAAATGAAATTTAAGCCTTCCGAGGGAAAGTTTTCTATATACACCTCAGATGCCTATTTTGTCTAGACAACTATTACTCATACAATTATCCACAGTGAATTCTGTCAATCATAATATTCTATGATACCACTTTAACTTAAAAAAGTCATCAGTGGACTTCATCACAATAGCCAAACAGGCTATATTATCAAGTTGACACTTTACCTGTAATTATAGCAATGTATTAGTAGACTCACTGTTTAATACTATTAAATTATCTCTTGTAATGTTATATAACTTTTAATCATCTATAGATCATATAGTAGATATCCCTAGACTATTTATGCCAATTATGGCCATCTTAGAAAACAAAAATCAAACATGCTCTCAGCACTGAAGGGTTTAAGGTTATAGACACTACTGTGGAATGGCTCTATCGGACATGGTTCTATCAGTTAACTTTTAATCAAAGAGCTAACTTAAACCTCCAACTTTCTTACAATAATATATCACAGAAAGGTTCAGAATAAATTAGAAAATTCTTCAAAGGCGTTTACAGCATCATAAAAATGCTGCATGCATATTAATTGTACTTTTAATTTTTCTGATTTTTCTTTTCCCTTAAGAGATTTCTAGAAATCTTGGTTACTGGCAATCAAATAGAAACCTTGGTACTAATGTCACACTTGGGACAAATTATCTTACGCTGATCATTTAAACATATTAATTTAAAACATACCTGTGGTAAAAGTTTGCAAATCTGTCCAAATAGTTGGGAAAAATGTACACATCCATACAGCAACAAGTAAAATATCTCCAGCTCAGGCTCAATGTATATTTGCCATACATGATAAAATGGTGATGTGAAAAATCAGACGACATACCTATCTGGTCTATCCTTAAGGTAATATCAGACCTACTGCTTGGCAAAAACATTTCATGGAAAATGTTTCATAATGAAAAAGATAACAAATTCCCTAATCAATTAAATAACCTATTATATTTCTCTTTTCTATTATTTATTCTGACAGATTGTTAGCAGTGCAGACTAGCAAAGCATTCAGATAAGGAAATTCAAATTCCAAACTAAGTTATGATATAAATGCCATGTTTTATGAGCTATTACAAGGTAGATGTCCCTTAATTTATATAATAAACATACACCTAGAAGAGAAATATGTAGATTGAGTTTTATAAACCAAATCCTCAAAATGCATCAATCTATACAAAATATTTTTATTCAGTAAAAAAATCATATTTTAATTTATTAATTTTGTCATTTTCACAAACCTGGCTTCTTTAAAGTAAAATTCACCTACAGTGCCATATTTGCAGTCACAACTGCTGGATTTTTAACTATTCTGAAAGTATTACATAAAGGTGTAAGTATTTGATACTAAATCCAATTATTTTACATAGTTTACTTAAAAAAATAAAACATACTTCCTTTTTCTTCCTTTCTTCTTCTTTTCTCTTCTTTTCCTCTCTGATTTGGGCCAACCTCTGCTTCTTTCGTTCCAATTCTGCCTTTAATTCACTTTTGTCCGACATGTTTGTGACCTTAAAAAACATACAATCATTTACAATCATTATTACGTTGGTAAAAGTAGCGCTCTTTTAAAAAATACATCTTCAAGAAGAAAATTGTCTCAAGAGGCCATGTAGTTCACTGCCATCAAAAGACAACATAAAAAAATCTACTTTTTAAATATGGAAACATATATATTACTAAGTCTTGAAAAACATTATAAAGAAATGTACATAAATATTCAGAATTGAACAAAGTAAGCTAGCACCAAGTAAGCTCTTCACATGCCCAGATTTAACGCAATGTCTCAGACTCTTAAAACAGAGGACTTGGGTTGGCATTAAGGAGCTCTTAGGTTATACGACAGAGAGCAAATCTATTACCAGTTTTGCATTCATCCCTAAAATTTTGATTTAAAAAATATGCGGTCAGACAAAATTCCCGTAAATGACGTGTAACATTAATAATATTCAGGACAAGCAAAACACAAAATTTACCATGATTAACTATCAAATAAATTCAAAGTAAGTATACTTTTAGTCAAAGCCCAACAGCAAAGTCTGACCAGCTCATCCTCCCAGGCCGGAAGCTCCGTGACTGACAAGTTCACTTTCTCAAAACTACAAGGAAGAGAAAGCCTCTGTCATTTCGTGCTACAGCCTCCACGTTCGGGCACTTTGCAACGTACACGCCAAGGGAAGGCGCTGTCAACGCCGTGTACGAATGACTTTTGTTTATAAAATGGGGGCAAGGTGGAAAGGAGTCACTTTTCCCCTGAGGTCACCACCAAGAGGGCGCGGTCCAGGATAGTGCGTCTAGGAGGGGGCCACTGGGCGCCGGCAAGCCTCGAAGCTCCGCAGGCCATCCTCCGGTGAGTCAAGAAGGGCAACCAGTAGTCTCGTCTCCCCAGGCCTTCCTGAGTCACTGCACCTGGCTCTCCCCGCCTCTCCGGGAGCCGGGCCGGGCAGCGCTGTCAGCAGGAACTGCCAAACCGCCCTTTGAGCCCAGACATGAGACACATAGGGCCGAAAAGCGTTGAGTCTAGCACAGTCAACTCACCTGTCAGCTGGCGCGATGGGAGAAAGAGTCCGCCCGCCTGCAACGTCCGGATAACGTGTCTCTTCCTCACTCCCAACTCCCAATAGTCGCAGCCACTAGCTCCGCTGCTTCCCGAAGCACACAAAGAGGGATGGGCGGCGGCTACTACGGCGAGAGCTTAGGGACAAACAGCTTCACCAGAACTAGGTCGCTCCCAGAAAAAAAGGGTGGAGCCCTGCTGCGTGAATTTCAGCCTCTCCGTAAGTTACCTCTGCAAAGTAGAAACCGAGAGATAAGACAATGAACCCACTCAGTCTAGTGTCTTGAAGTGTTTCCACTTTTCCAAGAACTGGAAGAATACGCCTGATGTCCTCCGACTAGGTAAGCAACCACACACCCTCGCCTACACCGATGCAGACGATCGGAGAGAACTACAATTCCCAGCTGCAAGGGAATCCTGCGTGCCACGAGCAATGCATTCTGGGAGTTATGGTCGCTGGTAGTCGCAAGGCATGCCGGGACGTGTAGTGTTTTTCTAGGTTTGCGGTTTCCCACTTAAGGGCCTTCTATCTTCAGTATTCCCGAGAGAAGCTTCCAGGACTTCCCTTTAACGTGTTCTGCTACGTTGGTCAGTGCTCACAAAATCGTATGTGTTATACGTTAAGATCTTTGACTCAGCGTTGGCCAGATTTTAAGAAGGGTTCGTTCCCGGTGGTGAACTTAACGTATTTCACTGCACATGGAGAACATTTTTTTAGGGTATATACACCAGTTTTAGGAAAAAATGCCTTATAGAGCTTTCATGTGGCATCTAAGGCAATAGCTAAAATATAAAACTAAATTTTGAAAATGTAGTGTAACCCATTCCGTCAGAAATGTAACCATTTGTCTTTAATTAGAAATTACAAAAAGATTTGGGGGGTGCCTGGGTGGCTCAGTGGGTTAAGCCTCTGCCTTCTGCTCAGGTCATGATCCCGGGATCCTGGGATCGCCCGGAATCAGGCTCTCTGCTTGGCAGGGAGCCTGCTTCCCCCGCTCTCTCTGCCTGCCTCTCTGCCTACTTGTGATCTCTCTCTGTCAAATAAATAAGTAAAATCTTTTAAAAAAGAAAAAGATTTGGAAGTCTTTACAGTTTTTCCTAGTATTCTTGAGCGGTTGTAAAACTTGCTTAGCTGGAGTGTTACAATTACGAAAATTTGCAGTAAAAACTCTTTTTTTTTTTTTTTTTTTTTGGAGCCCAATGCTGGGCCTGAACTCAACACCCTGAGATCAAGACCTGAGTCAAAATTAAAGTCTAGAGTCAGGTGGTCTAACCAAATAAGCCACCCAGGCACCCCAGCAATAAAGACTTCTAATCCCCATATCTTCTAAGTTTTATCATGTACACATGGACTATTCATTTGAGTCTACAAATAAAGTGGTTACTGTTGGAATAAGTAAAAAGATAAATAAATGTTTATCAGCACTGCAAATAATTCTCCAGTACTTCATTGCAGTGTAGTAGGTAGCATTTTGATTTTCTCTCAAGAATTTTTGAAAAGGGAGAATTTTACACTATTGAAATCAATCAATTTGCACTATTGAAACGAAGCAAGAATGGTTTCCACAGCTGTTAGGTTTTTTAATATACAAAAAAGGAAAAGTTATTGGAATATGAATTTGCCAGAAATTTAAGGGTCAATACACATTTTCAATTATCTTATTTAAATAAAGCAGTATTTGGAAACAAAGCTAACATCAAAACAATGTCTTTCTTACACTCTAGAGGGACACTGCCCAAATTTAAGATTAACCTTTAGGATTTAAATTCTAAGTCCTTGGGCCTGTGCCTAGTCTTTTCCTTATCTTACCCTGTCTATATAAAAGATAAATATCTCAGAAATAAATTTGAGAAGGAAAATTCAATTTCAAAACTTTTCCCCATAACCTGAAAGTTCTAAGAGCCCTATAACTGTACTACCTTTTTTCCTTTGTAATATTTAGTTTTTAATTTTTATTTAGTTTTTTATTAATTTGAAAATTTGTTATTGGTTGCCTACCATGTGCCAGGAATGGTACTAGGTGCTGTATGTAAGACCTAAAATGCATATCTCTGTCAGGACACTCAGTTCAACTAAGTATTACAATGAGATTCAGTAGGGAAGTGATGGAAATATTCTGGAAAAGAAAAATTTCAGAAGGAGATGATTCCATGGCTCAATCTTTGATTTCAGAAAATTGAATAGAAGTTTACCAAACAAAGAAGATGCAAAAAGTTGCCTTAGGAAGAGGAAGGAATATGACCAATGTACATAATATGAGAGCATGGACTACTGGAAAATCTGGAAATAATTTAAAATGACTGTAGGCTAGGGCAAGAATTAGGGAATTAGGGAATGAAGTCACAAGTAGGGGCACAGTCACATATCCTAGTTTAGAGTCTTGAAGATGATGTGAATCCACTGACAGATTTTAAATAGGAGGGTGGTATAAGTTTAGCATACTACACATTTGACCTTTGGAAGTGGTCTGAAGAAAGTATGATGTGATGGTATTTTTGGCCCTCAGACTCATTTCCTACCCTTCTTTGCCAATCTCTATGCCTCTGGGGAGCGATCTCAGCTTCTTTGATGACTCCCTTGTAGTTGTGTTTAACTAATGAGAGGCATAAGCAAGGTTATCAGAAGGCAGATGGAAGGTGAAATTTGGCATCTCTTCTCTACTTGTTCCCTCCACTGATGTTCTATCTCCAAAAGTAGCTTCATTCATTCCTGGCTACAGCTCTTGCAAGTGGCCCCTCCTCCATGGCTCTACCTTTCACTGGGCTCTAGAAACTTTATTTTCTCATTTTGTCTCCTTGGTATCCCCTCTGTAGCTAGTTACCAAGTGCCTCATCAACTCTTATTTGCTCACTTACCTATGTCAGCCTTTCTGTAACTGGTCCTTTCATTAAGTTATCTTTATTTGAACTCTTTGGGTGAATTCTGTTTCTTGCTGAGATTCTAATTGATACAGCTAGGTTGAACGGATGGGAGATGGGGAGAAGAGACAGGGGAGAGACTAGAAGCAGGGAATATAGTTGGAAGGCTTTTGGATGGAGCCAGAAACCACTTGTGTATGAGCCAATATATTTGCAGTGGGAATTAGGAAAAATAGACTGGAGAAATGTCAAGGTTGTGCTAGAATTTTAGAGCAATAAAGCAGGTTAGGTATCCCAATTGACCTTCCTCTGGAAAATAAGTAAAATACCATCCTTCTTGCTTCAATGAGCTGGCAAGAAAGTAAAGAGAAGTTAGGACAAAAGAAGGTGGGACTCCAGATGGCATATGCCTAACTTGGTGAATTTTCATAGTTTGTAGGCAGGAGACCACAAGAGACAAAGCCCAAGGCCTACTCTAGACTGCTATTTCAAAAGGAAACCTCCCAATACATCCTTGATGGAAGAAATCTACCCCCTCTCCTGAAGAAATGCCAAGCAACTTTGGCACTGATGGAATGGGAATGAGGAGGCAAATTTCTGAGAATGTGCAATCACAGATGGGCCCTCACATGGCTTTTCAGCCTGAAATTTCAGTACCTGGATGGTTCATGAAAACATGGGTTGAAAATTTGATTTAAAATTATCCAGACTTATCACGTACTCGGGTGCCTGGGAGAAGCAAACATGAATCTTTTTGGAGGGGCTCCTCTTATTCCAAGCTTTGAAGAATTCAACATTTGAAGAATTCTAAGATAAATTTTAAGAAATATGAGCTCAAAAATCAGAAAACACACAAAGAAAGAAGGCACCAAAAGCAAGAGCCAACCAACCAGAACAACAGATACTAGAATAAGATCCACAAAAGCTTCTGATTTTAGTATATAAGACACAGGATATAAAATAAATATGGTTAAATATTGTAAAACATAAAAGAACTAAAAATATGACTAAAACAACAGATTTTAAAAAGAACCAACTAGGGACGCCTGGGTGGCTCAGTTGGTTGGGCAGCTGCCTTTGGCTCAGGTCGTGATCCCAGCGTCCTGGGATCAAGTCCCACATCCGGCTCCTTGCTCGTCGGGGAACCTGCTTCTCCCTCTGCCTCTGCCTGCCATTCTGTCTGCCTGTGCTCGCTCTCTCTCCCTCTCTCTCTCTGACAAATAAATAAATAAAATCTTAAAAAAAAAAAGAACCAACTAGATCATCTGGAAATTAATAATATACTAAATGAAATAAAAGACTCAAGAGATGAGTTGAACATAGCTAAAGAGAGCAGTACTACCCTTACCTTGGGCCCTGTACTTTGGAGATTGCTCTGGTCTTCATCCTGCCCCGAGAGATCTGAATGGCTAAGGATATGGCCAGTCATATGAAATCTATATGCTCCCTTCCAGATCATACTTCTGACACCAGGGACCCTGAAATTCCCACCTCAAATAGTCCCAAGCCTACTTCCAGTTCCTTATGCATACCTTTTCTCCAGGCCTCTCCTCCTGAGGGTAAGCTACACTTTCAGGGGGTTGCCAAGAAATGGCTTTCATGGGGCAATAATGGGACCTGGATTTGTAGGTTGGCTGTCTAAGTATGTATATGCAATGGTTGTTGCAGTATGGAATGGAGCTGAGGATAAAAAGAGAAGGGTGTGGAGTTAGCAGTTAGGAGTCAGCATTCCCTGTGCCACCATATTAGAGGACAGAGCTCTAAGTATCCAAGAATTTTAAATTCAAACCTGGTTTTTGTCAAGATAGGAGGAGGGAATATATTTTATTTAATTTTTTTGTTAGTTTAATTTCTGGCTTTTAAATGTGCTTCTATATGATGTGGCCTTTTCATTTGTACTTTTTACCAGGGTCCTAGAAATATTAGGGGTAGATCAAGAAGAGAAAATGTTTGTATTGAAAGGTAGTACTAAAGAAATTATCCAGAATGGCAGTACAGAGAGACAAAAAGGGAATATGGGAGAAATATTAGAAATATGGAGGATAGGAAGAGAAGGTTTAACAAACATCTAATGAAGTTCTAGAAGGGAAGGGGAGAGAGGAGACAGCAGAGGCAATATCCAAAAAGGCACTTTTTCAAAAGTGGCAAAAATCACCAATCCACAAATTCAAGAATTCCAATTAGTTATAAATGGGATAAATAAAACCTAGAACTTGACACTGCAGAATGAAACTGTAGAAAAGAAAGGAAAACAAAACAACAAAAACAATAAAAACCAACCCTGGAAATAAGCCAAATGTTCATCAGCTGGTGAATGGATAAAATTGTAATATATCCATACAATGGAAAACTACTCAACAGAGAGGAATAAACTACTCATGTGTGTAATGGCATGAATGAATCTTGAAAACATCACGTAAAGTCAAAGCCAGACAGAAATGACTACCTACTGTATGACTGCATTTCTGTGATATCCTAAACAAGGCAGAACTATGACAAAAGCAAATCAGTGGTCACCTAGGGCTGAAATAGAGAATGGCTCACTGCCAGGGGGCATAAGGGAACTTTTAAGAATGATGGAAGTGTTTTGGTTACTGTGGCTTTGTAGTAAGTCTTGCAATCAGGAAGTGTGTGACCTCCAATTTTTTTGTTCTTTTTCAGGATTGTTTTGGCTATTTGGAGTACCTTGAAATTCCATATGAATTTTAGGATGAATATTTCTATTTCTTCTGAAAGGGCCATTAGGATGTTACTGGAGGGTGTATTAAATCTGTAGATCTGTTTGGGGAAGATTGCTATCTTTTTTTTTTTAAAGATTTTATTTATTTATTTGACACAGAGAGAGAGATCACAAGCAGGCGGAGAGGCAGGCAGAGAGAGAGAGAGCGAGAAGAGAAAGCAGGCTCCCCACCAAGCAAAGAGCCCGACGCGGGGCTCGATCCCGGGACCCTGGGATCATTACCTGAGCCAAAGGCAGAGGCCTTAACCCACTGAGCCACCCAGGCGCCCCAGAAGATTGCTATCTTAACAGTAGTAAGTCTTCCAATCTATAATCAGACTATTTTTCCATTTATTTAGCCCTTTGATTTCTTTCAGCAGTATTTTTTGTTTTGTTTTGTTTTCAGGGTAAAAGTCTGGCCCTCTTTGATTAAATTTTACCTAAGCATTTACTTTTTAAAATGCTATTACAAATGTAATTGGTTCCTTAATTTCCTTTTGGGATTGTTCATTGCTAGTATATAAAAAACCAGCTGAGTTTTGTGTGTTAATCTTGTATCCTGCAACTTTGCTGCATTTATTTGCTTTAACAGCTTTTTGGTAGATTCTTTAGGATTTTCTCTTTCTCTTTCTCTCTCTCTCTTTTTTTTTTAAAGATTTTATTTATTTATTTGACAGACAGAGATTACAAGTAGGCAGAGAGGCAGGCGGGGAGAGAGGAAGGGAAGCAGGCTCCCCACTGAGCAGAGAGCCTGATGTGGGGCTTGATGTGGGGCTCGATGTGGGGCTCGATCCCAGGACCCTGGGATCATGACCCAGGCAGAGGCAGAGGCTTTAACCCACTGAGCCACCCAGGCACCCCTCTTTCTCTTTCTCTTAAGTGTCCTAAAATTTCTATCTCATTGTGATTAAAGAATCACTGGCCAAACAAGGATGCTTACTTGTTTTTCAAATCCTAAAATCTGATTAAGTAACTAAGGTTATAGCCATAGACTGCAATACTATGAAGCCATTAAAATTAGCATGGTGGTTCTCTATGTGCTGATGGCAAATGACTTTCAATATAATTTATAATTAGAAAAACTAAAGTACAGGAGAGTTTACTGAGAATTATTCCATGCGTATAAAAACGAAGAAACATATCCATGTGTATACTATTTTCACAAAGATACACAAGAAGTGAATTAATAATGAATGTTTCTAGAAAAGAAGGTTAGTTGCCTTGGGACCTAGGGTAAAACAAAGACTCTCCTGTGGCCCATTCAATCTTTTTAAAAATATGTAAATTTGTAAACAAGAAAAGCACACGAAAAAACACCTATGTATGTTTTTGTTTTATTTCATTTTAACACTTAAAAAAACCTCATTATCAACATTGATGAGAAAGACTGTAATGGCTAAGGTCACTATTCCAGATATTAGTTCAAACCACTATGTTACCCCTACTTAAGCTGGCGGGGCTGAGGAGTCATAGTCAGCATTAGTACTGAAGTAGTTTTTGTTTGGGGGGAATGGTTGGGGAGATTTACACTTTAAAACTTCTCAGAATAGTTTGTAAAAGAGGGTAGAAATAGAAGAAAAATGCATTTCTTGAACATATTCCTATCCAGAATTACACTTGAACTCAATATGCCCACTTATGGAAAGTTTATAAAAGTAACATTGAACATACAGCAGGGTTTCATTTATATAAAATTTTAAAGCAGGCAAAACTCATCTAATGGGGCGCCTGGGTGGCTCAGCAGGTTAAGCCTCTGCCTTCGGCTCGGGTCATGATCTCAGGGTCCTGGGATCGAGCCCCGCATCAGGCTCTCTGCTCAGCGGGGAGCCTGCTTCCCCCTTTCTCTCTGCCTGCTACTCTGCCTACTTGTAATCTCTCTCTCTGTCAAATTAAAAAAATAAAATAAAATCTTAAAAAAAAAAACTCATCTAATGCTGTAAGTCAGTACAGTAGCTGTGAAGGTATGTGGGTACTGACTGGAAAGTGGCATGGGAGGTTTGTGGGATGCTAGTAATGTTACATATGTTGGCTTGGGTATAGGTTACATAAATTTATGTAATCTATAAAAATTTATTGTACAATTGTACATTGCAAAAGTGTATAAATTTTATGTATTTATATAATCTGTAAAAAATTCTACCCTTATGAAGGATCTTCTTTACTGTGTCTATATTTAATAAAAAAAAGAAGTTAAGAAAAAAGTAGCATATTGAGCTGTGGCACTTCAGCCAACCAACAAACATAAACCATCAGAAAGATACACAGATAGATACATCCAAATCAGGAGAGGAAGGAATTTGCAAGGAATAGAAATGTATTATACTATTCGGTGATCCAGGCATCTCAAAATTTTGTAGGGACTTTAATAAGTCTATCCCAGGCAGTCAACTATAGCATTTATAAATGTTTGTTGACAGCCTTGTGACATGCATTTTCATCAAAGTTTACACTGAAATTATGTTACAAAAAAGAAAATTATAGTTGCATTAGCAATGCATGAGGCTCTTTGGTAATTATATTTTTAGTGTTCTTCTGTAAAATGTCACTTGTTTGATTATAACTTTGCTAAAATGAGCTGTGCTAAAATTTAAGATATACATTCCTATGGCCTTTTTACCAGGCAAAGAGCATGCAGCATTTCTCAGGACCTTTTCATAAATACTGTATCCCTCCTACTTTTTCTACATGTTAACCTGCTAATATTTCACTGTGATTGTCTAAGTTCATAAGGGTTCTACAACCCTGCTTCTGTGACCTTACATTGTTCATCTTTTATATGTTAACAGCTCCTTCCAAAGTCATTTGTGTTTTCAAAATGTTCCAGATACTTCCTTCACCTTCAAGAAATATAGTTGACCTTGTCTGTCAGACATTGGCCCAACTACTTATTTTCTTCCAACTTTGGGAACTATCTTAACTTTCCCATTTCCTCTCATGCCTAAATGAAGTTTTTTAAGAAGCTATCTTCACTCAGGGAGTGTTCATGAGGTGGCCAGCAAATCTCTCCTCATAATTTAACAGCATTACTTTACTACCATCCTTATTATTGTTCTAGTCTGTATTTTTCCCTTTGGAGTGTTTGCTGCATTGTTAACTTAATATAGGTTTTTTTTTTTTTCATTATTTCCTCTACTTGTCTTGATGCACATGTTTTCTTTCCTAGTGTCAAAATAAGGTGATGGTAAATTATGAGTCCCTTCTGAGCTGAGGATACTTTTGTAATCTGGTAACCTTTGGCAGGAAGCACATATCCTAGTGAACGATGGAGCACTTAAGAGTGATTCACCACTGAGCATTACAGAAAATAGGCTGAGGGTTCAAAAATTCAAGGCAAGTTCCTTCTCCTCAGCGTGGCGTATATACTGTGCTCTCACTTTTCTACCCCCTATTAGGTGGTTAAGAGAGAGGAGATAATGATGGCTTCTTAAAGTTACCTATAATGCACTCAAAACTCTGTTAGGTGTAATGGTTTTAAAAGGTAGAATGAAAACACAGCTAGAAGATCAACACAGAAGGAATCATTTTCTGATAGAGAAAGCAAGGCTTGCATGCCTCCTGATACACACATGCAACTACCATTAACTGTAATGGGAATTATGAGGGCCCTGTTAAAGGAGTATGTACCCCTCCAAGTGTGGTAGGGAGATACTCTTTCACCCCCAGAATTTCTTGTATTGATTTGGTTTCTTGTGGTAGGATCAATCTTGTATTATTCTTTTAAAGTTACTATTGGGTATTCAGTGTATTGTCTTTCTAATGTAAGCATGGAAAACAATTACTGGTTGGCAAACAAGATATTGTTAAACAACCACAAACCCTGTGTGAAGTTCAAATCAGACCCAGATTGATTAATTTTCAGGTTCAAAGTCTTGACCTGTAACATTCCTCTTTGAATAAATATTTATTCAACATTTGACCTTACTGACTTTAGGCAAATTTCAGCATGGTTATGACTTTCTACATTAACATGAAAATGAGCTTCTAATTATACAGAACTGTTGATTAACAACATGTACAGATTTGCATAATGGGAGAAGAACTTTGGTTTGTTCAGTGATCTTTCCAGAAATCTTGATCACTGACAGAAGCTTAGCTTTTAAAATGTTGTCTGTGTGGGGGCGCCTGGGTGGCTCAGTCAGATGATCATCTGCCTCTTGATTTCGGCTCAGGTCATGATCTCGTGGTCGTGAGATCAAGCCCTGCATCAGGCTCTGCCCTGAGTATGGAGTTTGTTTAGGATTCTGTCTCTTCCTCTCCCTCTGCTCCTCCCCCGACTCTTGCACATGCACTCTCTTTCTCTCTCATTAAATAAATAAAAATGTCTCTGTGTATGTATAAATATGATAAATACATAATATACAAATATAGATATTTATATACTAGGAAATATTTATGCAACATAACACTCTCCTGAGCTCTCCAGCCATACATCCAACTCTCTGGAGGCTGGATATCTTCTGGAGATCCTGCAGGCACCTCAAATTCAACATGTCCAAAACTGACCTGTCATTTTTCCCAGTAAGCCTGCTAACTCCCCTGTGCCCAGTCTCCAATGAAACCATCATTCCTCCAGTTATCAAGCACAATCCTGCCAAATTATCCTTTTCAGATTTCATCTCTCATCATTGGATTCCATTTCCTAAATTTTCTGCAGGCCATGGAAAGGGATCTCTGAGGCTGTGTGAGCAGGCTCCAGCAGGCATGACTAGCTAGCATCTGTGCAGGCAAGTGGTCTTCTGCAACAGCAGGAAAATGAGAATCCAGCCACAGGGCAAATTCCAACCAAGACCTGGGCCCAGAGAACTAAGAGGATAGGGAGAAAATTTGGTAGTGATGAAGGAAGCCAGGGGTGGAAACATAGATGAGAGGTATGTTCCTAGAATTGGGATGGCAGGCAGGGACTTGGTCACACATGTCCTAACAAAAGTTGCTAGAAGATATAAGGTGAGAATTGGATCAGCATTACAGGTGACTTTAGGCAGAGCCAAAGAGGTATAGGTCCCCCAGTCCTTATATTTCCCTGACCCTATTAACCTTAAAGCCTGGAATAGAAATGAAGGAACAGGTGGAGTTAGATGATCCCAACTGTCAGCTTCTAGGACTTTGGGCCCAGAGACGTTATCACATCAGCTATCACTGGGTGCCATCTGTATCTCTCTCACCAATTGCCCCCTCATCATTTTAACTTACTGCCTACGAAGCTTTTCTCTGAATAATTGCACAATTTTAGAAGAACAGTATTTGTATCATCAGTTAGGCTGCTTGCAGGTGTGTCCTGGACTATCAAGGTACCTGAGTGAAGACAATAAATTGCAGGGGCACAGGCCCCTACTGTGCTTGGTGCGGTTGGGTCCCCGGCCCTAAGACCTATGTCCAGCCTGTGATGGGCTCTCAAGAAATAGTTGTTGAAGTTTGGATGGATATTGTAATTATAGTAGTACTTACTACCTTGGACCTTACAAATTTACAGTTCTAATAGTTCAGATGTCACAAACTGGAATCTTGCTTTTCTCATTGGAACAAAATAAATAAGGAAGATTATGAATGACCCCTGATAGACTGTTTTCACGCAGCTGTGTAGCAAAACATTTGGATTAAAATCAGTGAATGTACTACTTATAAATCATTTTGTGACATTCAGAGAACTAATGGAAATCAGAGAAAAATTATTAGTGTACTCAGAAATAAATAGGCAAAGAAAAAGACAGTTTGCAATAGAGTACCTACAAATGGTTAATATGTGTGAAAATGATCAATTCCTAGTAGTGAACCTATGCAAATTTAAATAAGGAAGTATAACTTTGTAGCTCTCACGTTAGAAACTATTTAAAACTTCTAGGCCTCAACAGGTGGACAGATATTCTTACCTGCTTTCAATAAGTGTACGTGCTGTTGTTGCACCTTTTAGGAAAATAATTTTCAGTGCTTGAAAAATGTTTGCATCATTTAACAGTTTGCTCAACACCTTGAAAGCCCATCTTACAGAAAATAATTTTAAAAAGAATATTTACAAACATTTTCATGACCTTTAAAAATAATTGTGAACAATTTAGAAGAAATCTGGATGTCCAACTACAGAGTATGATGGGAATCAACTGTGGCATAGGCAACAAGGCAGAAACATTTACCACTGCTGAAATTATGTTTCGGAAGAGTTGATGACGTGAGAAAACCCCTTGTTATAATGGCAAGTGAAAAATATAAAAATATAAGTTTACATAGAAGGTATGACTTCAGCAGTTCTACAGAAGGAAAAAACTAGGGGAAATTAGCTAATAAGTCAACACTGAATGGCTCTGGATGGTGAGACGCAGGACGCAGAGGAGAAGTTGGCAAAGAAGAGTTAAATGGTCCTAGAGAGAAAGGTGTTCACATGAGCGTGGATATAAAAACCCTTCAGAAAGATCCAAATATTCTTAGAAAGCATGATATCATCCATATAACAGACATAGGAAATGTGACATCAAAGAAAATGGCATCTTTAGCAGCTTTTGGACAGTTAAGGCTCCAAGAGCCTTGCCTTGTGGGAAGAACTTGATGCTGAGACAGTGTTTGTCAAACTGTGTTCCATAGAATCCCTGAATTCTGTATGAGTATTTTTAGAAAGGCTATAGCTTCTGATTCAAATTTCCTTGGTGTCTACATTGCCATAAAAACTACAATTAACCCCATTAACCCCAGTTTCAAATGTCTGTGTTTACCAAAGTGTGCTGTTTGATTAACTTATATAAGAAGTAAATGTTAAATGTTATAAAGCTGAATGTGTGAAATAAATCCATTCTGAGAAAATGCTGGTCTTACCTATCTTGCATATTGGGGTTAATGACAATTTTCTTAGGGAAAAAAAAAAAGTTCTGCTGTTTAAAAACAAAAGTGAAAACTACTGCCATCTGGGTCCTCAGGGCTCTGGTCCACAGTCCACCTCTTGGAGCTGTGCACTGTGCAAAAGTGGTAGATGTTGAGTCAAGGCCCACATTATGAATGCTAATGAGTCTGGGAGTTATCTTGATGGCAACAGAGAATCACTGATGCATTTTTAACCCGAGGTGTTACATGTTCTAATTTATATTTTAAAACAGATTTTTGGTAGCTGACTTCTCTATTTCATAGGGTTTCAGGGTGAAGTAAGGAAAGAAAAAAGAAATACATGAAAAGTATTTAGAAAAGTGACTATCACATAGTAAGTATCCAACGATGTTTATGTTTATGATTATTACTGTTACTACCATGATGACTTTTCCAGGGAATACAGGAATAGAGGAAGTATGTGTGTAGGGAGAATCTTTCTCTACCCATACTTCCAACAGACAATTTGAGATTTAGAAACCTTTGGGAGCAGTAATTCTTCAACTTTTTTAACTCATTAGAAAAATGGATGGAAAATACAGCCTCTCCTTGAATAAAGTCACCTACACACAAAATATTGCACACAATTTTGTGAATGGGAAAAGGATCCTTTAAATCCCCTTTGGTGTAAGCTCTAGACTTCCTGGGGTCCCAGGTGGGACAGGGAGGGAGCTGCAGTTCCTGTAGACAGTGTCTGCAGGGCACTACAGTAAATGTGGTGATAGAACCCACACACATTAAGAATTTTAAAATAGCCACTAGCCCCACGCAGCCAACATTCGCTGAGTAAAACTGTGTGTCATGTCCAGATCTATGTTGAACATTATGGAAAATGCAAAAATCTATCAGACAAGACCCTAGAAGTCAAGGTCTCAGATTCTGTGGTGGAGAAGTATTAGCCGACGCTCGAAGTTCAGAGGCACAGGGCCAGGAGCCAGCTTGTTGGAAGTGGCGCCTCGGTGGCTACACTCATTATTCTAAAGCTAATGGTGAATTAAAGACATATTGACTGAGCTGCTGCAACTGATAAAAGCATCCAGCAAGGCACCATTAAGGGACTCAACAATAATGTAATGGTGGGGAAGACATTCCCAGAAAGGTATAATGACACAGCTGGAAAGCCATTAGTTACTAATGCCACCTCCAGATATCAATTATGAAATTCTGTATAAGAAAACACTTGGGGGGCACCTGGGTGGCTTAGTCAGTTAAACATCTGCCTTTAGCTCAGGTCACGATCCCAGGGTCCTGGGATCGACCCCCACGTTGGGGCTCCCCTCTCTCTTGCTATTTCTCCCCCTCCCCAAATAAATAAGTAAAATCTTTTTAAAAAAGAAGAAAACACTTGGCATATAATAGCACATAAGATTATATCTGATTTGTTACAGAGAACAACATATACCTTTTAAAAGGTTTTTTTTTAAATCTCTTATGTTTTCAGGTAAGAAAAGTGGCTAATTACCAGCAGAAACTGCTGAGTGAAAATTCATAGCATGATACATGCCTGTTGGGTAAATATTGCCAATAAAAAAATTAATGGAAATGCAAAATTGTACATGGTATTGTGCTGATTGATAAGACTGTGGCTCTGGCTTAAAGTAATTTGATTAATTCCCAATGTAATTTGTGGAAACTCCCTCTTCAATGTAAAGCTACATTTAATCTAAAGAAAATTAAGCAGCCAAAGTCTCTGCCTTCTAAGTATTAACGCATTTACTCATTCACTCAACAACTATTTACTGAGAGTGCTCTGTGTCAGGCATGGTCCTGGGTACCAGGAAACATTGTCAACAATACAGTCAAGGTCCCTGTACTCCTGAACAATATAGCCCAAATAAATAATGATCAACTGTGTTAAGTGCTATGAAGGAACAAACCTGGGGTAGATAATAACAGACTGAAGATCTTTTAGGATAAGGTGGTCAAGGGAAAGCCTTTGAGAGGTTAATACAAAGACCAGAACTGTAATGTGGCGAGCCTTGAAAAGGCAATCAGGGGAAGAAGGAGTGGAATTTTTTGGCAGGTAGGCATCTGAACCCCTTTTAAGGCCTTCTCACTATGTGAGTCTTGGTGAGAAGCGGACTTCTCCAAAGCCCACTAACTCACTTTCCTAGTCTTCCTTGCATTTGGGTTTAGGTGCATGACCCAGGCTTTGACAAACAGAGTTACCTGCCCAAGGCAGTGAATCAGGAGCCACTGATACCACTGAAGCAGAGCCAAGAATTTCTTTTGGTGGCAATGTCTATAGTAGCAACATGCAGTTTCTGGAGCAATGACTCCAGGATTCCTTTGTGTAAGAGAGCTTTGCCTTCAGAGGCAAAGGCAACAGAGTCCTCTTCAGACTAGTTCTGGGCATGACATTGCCTGCAGGTCTGTTTGTCTACCTTTGCTTTGTTTCTTGTTCTCCAAAGTGGTACTCCAGCCTTCCTGGAAATTCTGTGAACCACTCAATATACTCCAGTGCATTTCTCTTAGGTTTAAACCAGCCAGGGTCCATTTCTGGGGAGTCCATCTAAGTATCCCGACGGATAGGGGAGAGGGGTGGAGAGAATGTATGGGAGCACACTGCAGTGCTGAAGAACATTGCAAGTACAGGCATGTATAAAAGCCTGAAAATGGGAGGGCGGGTGAGAGAGAGCTTTGGAGTGTTTGAGGAACTGAGAATAAACTGAAGAGGTTGGCATTAGTGAGAAAGGTGGCGAGCAGAGAAGATGGATACAGCCGGGGAGCCAGTCAAGAACCAGAGCAGGGAGGTATCCATAGTAGAAGTCAGGAAAGTGCCAGACGTAGCCTTTTTTCAGGGAGATGTAACTAGCTCTTGTGTCCTAATCAGATGTGTGTCTAACTGGTCAGCAGGACCCTAAGGGAGGGGTGAAGGGTTTTGGTGGGGTAGTTGCCACTCTGCTGTACAAGTTATTCCAACCACACTCTACTCAGAAGACTGAGGCTAGGCTTGCCATTTCCATTCCAATGATCTCTCTGTCTCTCCTTTGAAGTACCCAGACAGTCATCTCTAAAGGTATTAATTTGGGGGCGCCTGGGTGGCTCAGATGGTTAAGCATCTGCCTTTGGCTTGGGTCATGATCCCGGGGTCCTGGGATTGACTCCCGTGTTGGGCTCCCTGCTCAGCAGGGAGTCTGCTTCTCACTCCTTCTCTGCTCCCCCTGCTTGTGCTCTCTTACTTTCTCTGTCAATAAATAAATAAAAATAAAATCATTTAAAAATAGTATTAATTTGGTTATATGTTTTTGAG
This sequence comes from Enhydra lutris kenyoni, assembly GCF_002288905.1. Taxonomy (NCBI): domain Eukaryota; kingdom Metazoa; phylum Chordata; class Mammalia; order Carnivora; family Mustelidae; genus Enhydra; species Enhydra lutris. The sequence goes on along the minus strand of NW_019154085.1, from coordinate 68,231,830 downwards.
GATTTGTCCTATCTACCACTAGACAGCTAACTCTCTGAGGGCACAGTGCAGAGGAGAGAGGATTATGATATGCTTTGGACTAAGACAGATCTGGATTTTTTTGGGGGGGGGTCCTGTCAGTTACAAATTATATGCTCTCAGACAAAATTGCTTCACCTCTCTGAACCACAGTTTTCTCATCTGAAAAATGAGGATATTAGTACCTAGTTGAAGTTTATACACACTGTAAATGACCACACAGTGCCCACAACATAGTACAAACTCTGTCAATCACACGGTAGGTACTCTATAAACATTAGCTCCTTTATTCCTCAGTATTTCAGCGAATTGAACAGGATCTTCAGCAGCTAGGAAAACAATATAAAATCCTTGCTTTTTATACTTACTTTATTATGAAATGCTAATGTAAAATAGGTTTTACTGCTTTCTTAGTTCAGAATTTAATCCTTAAAATTTCCTTTTTTTTTTTTTTTTTTTGAAGATTTTATTTATATCTGACAGAAAGAACACAAGCAGAGGGAGCTGCAGGCAAAAGGAAAAGCAGGCTCCCTGCTGAGCAAGGAGCCTGGCATGAGGCTCCATCTCAGGATCCTGGGATCATGATCTGAGGCAAAGGCAGATGCTCAACCAACTGAGCCACCCAGGCATCCCGAAAATTTCCTTTTTCTTAAAAATTTCTTTTTTCTGAAAAATTCTCCTAGAGGTTTATTGCCATTCATTCAGTTCACTACAGCAAAGTTACTTAAAATTTTTTTCAACATTTTCCCCTTCAAGTATCCCTAAAGAAATACTTATAGAGTATAATTAAAACCCTGTATCCAAGGTAGATTTGTTATCCTGAGAAACAGAGGGAGATATTATTCAAGTCCTGACTGTCTTAACCAAAGTATTCCCTTATATGATATTTCCTAACCTTGAGTCTTTTTCATTTTAAGAACCTGAAACTGTATATGCTCTATGGGTTAATCATAAGAGGCTAATAACTTAAAAACATTACAAAACAAAAACCCTAGAGCTCCCCAAGCCCATTGCTTTGCTGACTTGCTTAAACAATCCAATCTGATGAACTGAGTGTCTTTTAGAATTCTTTTCTTTCCTCCTTGGTCCCTAATCCTTTAATACATTTACTGACCTCTGATCTTCTTCTGATTTTTTTCTCCTGTTTCCTTGGATTTTGGCATAGTTTCTCTTTTCAAGTCTGGAGGATGCAAAGGGATACAGCCGGGGAGGGAAAAAAAAGGTTGTTCTGTCAATGCATGACGCATCTCTTCAAATGGCTTATGAGACAAAGCAGTCAGGATGAAGGATTCATTTTTCTTTCTCCTCTATTTACTGCAAACCAGAAGAACTTGCAACCAGGGAGAGGCCATACAAGGAATGTCTTGATTTACATAACGGAGTTTGTAAATGTTTACAAGGTCATTGTTTAATGTCATTTTTGAAAACCCACACTCCTCTTTTTTAAAAAACTCCATACTCTTGGCACTGTAGTAGGACTCCTGGCACTGAGGGTACCTACTAGTCCTGGCAACTGGAGCCAGTGAAAACACTACTGCAACTTCCTACAGAGGGAAGGGAAGAAGCTTTTGTTGATCCTAAGGCCAAATGTGAGAAATAATTAACAACTGAAGAATATTCTTAGAGGATAATCAGGCCCTTGTAGTCATTTCTTGGCATGTTTGCCTTGGAATTCTAATCAGTTCAGATTCTCAGAGGAAAGATTATATGTCTGGTGAATACTCGTAGGCGAGACAACTGGAGATGCTTATTGCAAAGAAAAGCAAAAACATAGCGAGATCTATCCATAGCATGGGAAAGGGATGCACAGGTGAGCTTTTTTATTTATTTATTTTTTTTTGCATTGCTTTTGAGGTAGAATTGTTTTAGGAGGATTTAATCAAGGTGACTTTGAAAGTCTTGCCTTATCCTCATGGGAAGGGTTAATCTTGATTAATAGGGAGGAGTCGATGCTCAGTTCTGCTCTTTGGTGTAAGTTTGCATCCAAATACATAATTTCTAGAGCTCTAAGACCAAACTCTACTTAATGAGAGGAAATCAAATATCTGACTCAACAGATTACTTTAGGGAACTACAACAATTGTTCTGTCTCTGTTTAACTTTAGGTTTCAGGTGGCATGCATCAATGGCTCAGAGAGAACATGTTTTCATGAAGAGATTTGAACATACTTGATCATGTACTTAAAACTCAACCAGGGAGTGGGGGGCTTCCCTGGGTGGCTCAGTTGGTTAAGCATCTGCCTTCGGCTCAGTCATGACTCCAGGGTCCTGGGATCAAGCCCCACATTGGTCTCCCTGCTCAGCAGGGAGCCCGCTTCTCCCTCTCCTGCTCCCCCTGCTTGTGTTCTCTGTCAAATAAATAAATAAAAATAAATAAAACTCAACCAGGCTAATGTGCATCATGCCAGATACTCTCAGTATACAAACTTCTCCCCAGCACTCCAGTAGGCTGGCTAGGTCAGTCCAGGTGTGTGTCTTTGTGTCCCTGCATGTTCAGTGGTGCATAGGAATAGATGGAGTTAAGTCATTTGCTTTCAACTTAAAAGGCTGAGGTCCATGCTCAGCCATACTTTAAAAAGTGATTGCTACTTTAAATGGAATATTCTGCAAAACAATTAAAACAGAGCACAACACCCTAAATTCCATTTAAATTCACATCTGATGAATATGTAAGGCTCTTATGAAGAGGCAATTGTCTTTCTCTGTTTTTCATCTTTCTTTTACAACTATCAGATCATTGAAATTAACCCATCCAGACATCAGACTTAAGGCATCTTACATGTGCCTTGCATCTCGTACGTGTTCAATGAATGTTTGTCACTACATGTTGATGTCTCTGGATTTCCTTTAGTCTTTTATACAAACTACACAATTTAAGCTTGTAATAATGACCTAATCCTACTTGATGAAACTGCTATTTGTGTTAACTTATCTCTTTGTATTAGTTCCTCATGGCTGGTATAACAAATTGCCACAAACTTAGTGGCTTAGAAAAAGATAAACTGGGGCGCCTGGGGGGCTCAGTGGGTTAAAGCCTCTGCCTTCGGCTCAGGTCATGATGCCCGGGTCCTGGAATCGAGCCCCACATCAGGTTCTCTGCTCGGCGGGGAGCCTGCTTCCCCCTCTCTCTCTGCGTGCCTCTCTGCCTACTTATGATTTCTATCTGTCAAATACATAAATAAATAAAATATTTAAAAAATAAACTGTTTAAAAAAAAGAAAAAGATAAATTTATTATTTTACTGTTTCATAGTTCAGGGGTCTGAAATGGGTCTCACTGGGTGAAAACGATTGGCAAGGCTGTAGTCCTTTCTGGGGGTGGTAGGGGGAAATCTGTTTTTCTGTCTTTTTCAGATTCTTGAGACTACCTGTATCCCTTTGATCACAGCCACCTTTCGCCTTCAAAATTAACAATGGCCAGCCAAATCTTCTTACATTGCATCATTCTGACATTCTTTCTGCCTCTTACTTCCACATTTAAGGACCCTTGTGATTTCATTGAACCCATCTGAAGCATCATCATCATCATCATCATCAACACCATCATCTCCTTCTTTTAAGTCCAGCTAAGGAGCAACCTTAATTCCATCTGCACCTTAATTCCCTTTTGCCATGAACAATATATTCATGAACTCTGATAGGATGTGAAAATCTTTGGAAGTCCATTACTGTGACTACCACACCTCTCAGTCAGACTATAAACTCCTTGGTGTCACATTTTTCTATTTCTCACAGCAATGAGAATAGGTCTAAGTATAGATTGTGTTTTGGTTGGTTATTGAACTAACACAGTAAAAGTCTCAAAGGGTGATCTATGGAGTTTCGGTGGTCTCTGATGTTCAGATATTATGCCAGTTGCATTAGAATTCAAGTATGAAAAATAGGAACTTAAAAAACCCAAAGAAATAGATTCCATTGCCTGTACAAGTTTATAATATTTGAAAAGAAAAAAAAAAGAAGAAAAGAAATTTTGTGACAGTGTCTGCAAAAACAAGTGAGTAAGCCAAGAAAAAAGACACAGGGTCTGTGAAACAGAGAAGGCAATATAGGATGTTGGAGGAGGGAATTCTCAGCATTTAACAGGCATTTAACACAACCAAACCATATGGGAGCTGGCCAACGTGGGACTCCAGTAGGATATCAGTAAAACAATTAAAATGGAACTGCTAGATTACTTGATGCATCTAAATGAACTGGAAGGATGCTTATACGTCTTTCAGAGAGTCTGGGGATGAATCCCCAAAACTTACACAAATGAAAATCTGAGGCAATTATTGCCAGAAAAAACAAATAATGTACCATAAAGCAAATGTATTTATGGTATACTGTGTGGTCTGCTGTGAATAATGTTAACAGCATGATAATAATGTAAACATTGAATACTGATTGAATGAAATTATGTTATAACTCCATAGGAAGATGAAGAAGAGATGAAGGAGAGACTATGATGGTAAAAAACAAATTCTCATTTTCCATAGCAGATAGATAAAATCTAAAACTGAAGAAATAGTAGCCTAAGAATATTATTTGAAACAAGGATAAATAGGGGCACTGGGTGGCTCAGTCGGTTAAGGGTCCAACTCTTGATTTCAGCTCAGGTCATGATCTCAGGGACGTGAGATCGAGCCCCGCATTAGGCTCTGTGCTGAATATGAAGCCTACTTAGAATTCTCTCTCTCCCTCTCCCTTTACCTTTCCCAGCTCGTGTGTGTACACTGTCTCTTTCTCAAAACTTTTAAAAACAAAAACAAAAAACAAAGAAAGATAAACAGGTAATAAAAGAGCAGATGTTATCAGTGGGGAAATTTGTGGCACAGCCCTTATACTATTATTTGACTGTTTAAATTACATATGTGCATTAATTAAAAATTAAAACAAAAATTTGTCCACATTTTGAAAAATTTAAAAAAATGCAGGCATCACTTACAAAGGTAAAAATCCCTATACATGACTCTCTCTGTCTCTCTCTCCTATGGCAAGTAGTAGTCCACAGGAACATTCATTCTAACCAAAGTGATATTTGTTTTGTTCCTTGATTCTAAAAATTGAAACACTCCAGAATGATTTAGCCAATTAACAAAGCAATGAGATGGGCCAAAGGTCCTGGTGGTGTCCATACAGAGTGATGAGAAAGACTGGACTGGAATGGCAAGATACTTCAGGAAGAATTTAACAGAGATGAAGATGGTATCGACAAGGAAAAAGTCTTGCTTATGTTTCTGTCAAACAGAACTGTTCTCACTTGCCTGAGTGTGCCATGTTTTCTTTCTAGTCAGTTCTTCACATGCATTTATGAACCAACCATAACTAGTTTCATCACTGCTGATATTATCTTACATATCAGAAGATGCTGAGGACCAATGCATGTACTATGAACCCTTTTACCTTATGTGTGGGGACTGTCCATGTTTACGTGGTGTGGGTTTGTTTTTTTTTTTTTAAGATTTTATTTATTTGACAGAGATCACAAATAGGCAGAGAGGCAGGCAGAGAGCGGGGTGGGGGGAAGCAGGCTACCCGCCTAGCAGGGAGCCTAACGCGGAACTCCATCCCAGGATCCTGGGATCATGACCTGAGCCGAAAGCAGGGGCCCAACCCATTGAACCACCCAGGCGCCCCCCTGGTGCGGTTTAATAATTCTCAGAATGACCTGTTTGGAGGAGACAATTCAGTTCAATTCAGCTTTAGCAAAACCTCCTCCCTCTGTTCTGCTATCTTATTTTTTTCATCTCCCCACCTTCTGATCTAATTATGATAAGCATTGGCTGGCCAACAATTTAAGCAGCAGTGAAACAAGATTTTGGAAATTAGAACTGTCTCAGGAATTTAGCAAATACGGTTATCCCAGCTTCTTGATTGTGTGAATTTTTTTCTTAGGTACCAAGGTTGTTGGGCGAGATACTAGATTTACAGGTTAGTTTTCTTCTGCTTGTTTTCTGGGTTAATTAAGAGTCCCTAAACTTTGTTACACATTTTCCCACTAAGTCGTGGGGTTTGATTAGCTGGTTCCAGGAAGAGGTGTCAGAACTGGAGCAATCAGCCCAAGCTAGCCAGGCAAAGAAAGATGTGGAGGCAGCCTGAGGCAAAGCAACAGCCTCCCGGACCAAACAATGACAGTGGCTCCATCCTACTACAGTTCATTCATTCAGCCAGTACTTACTGAGCATCCCAGTGCCTGGCACTATTCTTGCTGCTGGGGCCACATCTGCAGTGTCACGATTCTGCCTGACTGTATCTTTTTCAGATGCAGCCCTGCAAATGGAAAAGAATATAGTTAAAATTTCTATCCCCTAGTAAAGATCCAAGCCAGAGTTCTTACCTGGCTGCATTTGACCACAAGTTTCACGGGAAACAGGCTTTCCCATGAAATCTCCAGTGTTCCCAGCTTCTGATGCCTTAGGGGGAACGAGCTTCACTTCTGCCGTAGTTCGACTTCTTCAGACTGTTCGCCCACCCTACCACCTCCTGGGGAAAGAACTAGACTCCATGAAAAGCCACAGCTACTCTGTAGTAGAAATCAGTCCCTAATGATATTACACTTGCACAAATTGAAATGGGGTTAAAAGCTCAGATTGTGGATTCTTAGATTTCTTGCTAAGCTGGAAGCTTTTATGGGCTCACTTTAAATTGAGAGGCAGAGTTTAGACCCTTTTGTTATTTAAGAGACTGAGCAAATTAGCAAGTCCGAGGCAAATCTTTTTTGATTACTGAACTATTACAAATGCCTCCTGGCCAAAGAATAACCTCTCTCCAAAGGGAAATGTTCAGTGGGACCTTTTGCTTAAATTCATAAACTCTGTTAAAGCAAATCTCTCACATTTCCATTAAGTCAGTAAATTACTTCCAGGGGAAGAGGATAAAATGCCAACGATAAAATGGCTGGACTATATTAATGATGGGAGGTGGGGCTGCAAAGGTAGAAGAATTGATGCTACATTTACGGTGCAGAGAATTTCAGGCTCTTTCACGTGCTGGGCTAAATGTAAATCATGTCACCTTCTCCTCCCCTAGCGAGAGGCAAAGTTATCAGGCTGCAGAAGCTTCACTGAATGCGTTGTGTGGCTGACATTAAAATGACTACAAGGTTATTTCTTTCCATATCTATTCCCTTGGAAATTTTTTCAAGATTTTATTGTAGATGGGAAAAATGCATAATGCTACAGGAAACAAAGCCCTAGACACATTCTTGCTACTGGATTATTGCCATTCTATCTCAATGCTGATTGAAATCCAAGACTTGGTATCAAAGCCTTAATGAGATGCTGGCAAATATCTTTCTGCCCCACTGGAAATGTAATCTTTCTATTGAACATTTTGTCCCAGTGAATTTCATCTGCAATAGCATTTTGCATTTGAATCAGAGAGGTCAGTGCTTGATAGCAGACCATGTGGCGCTGGCTCTGTTCGCTTTGGGATGAAATTGATCCCCGAAGGTGTTCAAAGTACAGCAGCGAGTCATTATATATAATTAGCTCATTGTTTCATTCAGATGATTAAAGTCATAACTGCTGCTCAATTTGTTGTGTTTCTAAAAATCAGATTTTCCTATCAAAATGACTTACCACTTCCCATGTCCACAACCCTCCCAAATATAGAGAATTAGTATACTGTCTCTAAAATGCATCTTCTATGTTCAAATTAATTTACTTAAGGAAACTCATGTATGTCATAACAGTTGTCCCTAAAAGGGTCATAATTTTCTACATTTTTCTCAGTTTTATTTGAATGAAGTAGCTCATGCTGTGAACTTAGGCTAAAATTTAAAGTTAAAACACTATGTTTATTGTCTAACCATTAGCGACTCCTGAGCCTTTGAACTGAGTTAATTACCAAGCAAAGTGCTAAATTGTATTCTTATTTGCTAAGGTTGAAATAACAGAAAAGGGAGCATCCAGCTAGTTGTCTTCTATACAGATTACAAGCAATAACAAAACACACTTGCAAATATTTGGCTTGGGAATTAATTTAGTCCATATCTGTAAATAATAAAGCATATTTCTAGAGTAAATGAGCAATAAAGCATATTTCTAGAGTAAATGTTAGATATGTGTGTGCATGTGTGCATATGCATATACATATATATTACATAAATTATATGTGTGTGTGTATGTATATACATGTTTTTACAGTAAATGTTTGCCACCAAAATATAAAAATTGTTGCTTTTCATGCTGAGCTAACATCAAAAGATTAAGCATTTAACTGCTATGTGGGCATGGCTTTTACAAGTAACTTTGCACATCAAAAGGCCTAGCATATTCCCTTTTAAATTCACTTAATTTAAATAGTGACAGCTTACTGTTCTATGCAATATGATCAATTTAGTTAAAAAAATGAATAGAATTACTAAAGAGATTTGCCTATATTAACAGACCAAAAGATTGGGCTACAAACCCAGTTATTGGGATTCTGAGTATAGAAGAATTTCAAGAAAATGATCCATTAGTAAATAAAAGAATTTTAAGTTTGAGTAAAAATAAGACCTAAGACAATTGGTTATGAATCTGTTAAATACGGAGAAAAAAAGTGAAAATTTTGGTATGATAATTTAGTAGCCAACTGTTTTCTCTAAGCAGAAAATTAATTCATAAAAACATTTACTTATTTATTTATTTATTTATTTTAAAGATTTTATTTATTTATTTGACAGGCAGAGACCACAAGCAGGCAGAGAGGCAGGCAGAGACAGAGAGAGGGGGAAGCAGGCTCCCTGCTGAGCAGAGAGCCCTATGCGGGGCTCGATCCCTGGGATCATGACCCGAGCCGAAGGCAGAGGCTTTAACCCACTGAGCCACCCAGGCACCCCAATTCATAAAAATATTTAAATGTGCCTGCTGAATTATACAATCTATGTTTAAAAACTTAACATTGTACAAACACTTTGAACCAGCAATTCCGCTTTTCAGAAACTATACTAAGGAAATTAGGAATTTAAAAAGGAGGTATAAAGGAATTTAGTTACAATTATTATAGTGCTGTTAATTATAAAAACAAAAACATTGGAAAAGCCCAACAATCTCACACTAATGGTTTAATTATGCACATTTAATATAAGGCATATAGAGCCTACATAATAGAATACTATGTAGCTATTAAAATTACATTGTAGAAATATAATTGCAGAATTATTGATATGGAAATATATTTGTAATGTTATACTGCCTTAAAAAATGCAGTTTATACAAGAGTATATATGTATGGTCCCACAAACGTGAATATACGTATGGATGCATATGTGTGTATTTTCGGGAAAAGTGGCCACCAAGATAAAGTGTGATTTCTAAGTGGTGGGTTATGTGTGCTTTTTTCATTTTCATTTTGTTTCTCTTTTTTTGATTTGCACATTTTAAAAATCACAACAGGAATGAATTGCTCCATAGTGCCAGAAGCATTATGTATTGTTCCAGCCACAATTAAACCTGGCTTTGACATTATCCTCTTAAAACCAAGGGAATCCAGGGCGCCTGGGTGGCTCAGTGGGTTAAAGCCTCTGCCTTCAGCTCAGGTCATGATCCCAGGGTCCTGGGATTGAGCCCCACATCGGGTTCTCTGCTCAGCAGGGAGCCTGCTTCCCCCTCTCTCTGTCTCTGCCTATCTCTCTGCCTACTTGTGATCTCTGTCTATGAAATAAATAAATTAAAAAAAAAAAAAAACCAACAACAAGGGAATCCAGTCAGTAATTCTCTGACCCCCTCCCTTTTCTTGAGATTATAAAAGAACCCCGAGGACATTGGAGAAGGGCCCCTGCTGTGGAGTTCATTTTGGTTGGTTCTCCTGATTCTCCTCACCAATGTAGCATGTTCCTTTTTTTTTTTTTTAAAGTAAATTACCTTGTTATGCCTTTTGTTTTCAAAAGTGTGCTTGATGCCTTTTTTTGAAGCTATTGACATTTAGACATTATTTAAAAATTTATAAGAACAACAACAAACTATTCTTAATAGTTTCAGGCAATAAATGGTACCAATGAAAATACAATCCTTATCCCCAAGAAACATAATTAAATTAGCTATTTTTTTACTGCTTCTTGGAGAAAGGTGAAAAGCAGGTCTATAGACAGGAGAGATTTGCTCAGGGTAGTCCGCTACATGTCTCCCTCAGCTCCCACCACCTCCCATATCCACCCTCTCCAACCCTTGCCGCTAACGCAATGCTGGGCATTCTGATCATCAGTTGGACCAAACAACATTAGATTGAAATCCTTCTTCAGCTGAATGGACCAGATTGAATGCTAGGAGATCACTGGACAGGCTGCAGTTGGCCTAGTGACTGACCATGAACAGCACCTTGAAAACAAACCAAACAATCCTATGTTGTTTCTTGGTGGCTGGCTCCAAATTTGTCTCTGTAGGACCTGAAGGAGGAAGGAACCTTTATACCAAAGGTCCCTAACATTGACAGCACCCACCAGACTCAAAAGGGCTGCAGAGACAAACCGACTGAAGCCCAGAAGACCTGACAGAGTAAAGACCATCCTAGTAACAGTCTGTTGGGCACCTGGCAGTTACATTTGAGTCCTATCCTTGTCACACTACTGTGTCCTTTCAGTAAGAGCACAACTTAATTGGATATAGGTTGCTTAGTTCATGGTTTGGGTTTTAGATATTTAGTTGAGATTAGCAAATGAGACTCCTAATAATGGCTGTCCAGCATGTAATGGATTGCTTTACAAGCAAGAAGTGGTCAATTGCCCTCCATCTTCACTAAAGGCAGGTTGAGAGCCCGAATTACAGCCTGAGAAAGTTCAATTGTCATTTCAAAGAGCCAGTCACTTAGCTATTGATTACCTGTGTTTCTCCTCAGTGTTAAAATCTACTCTTTATTAAGCACTTACAATGCATTAGGTTCTGTGCTAAACATTTCACACGCTTTGTTTCTCCACTAAGTTTGTACAATGACTCTGTATGGTAGGTCTTACATCCCCCAAAGCACAGGTGAAAGAACTGATGTTTTATGATTTGAATTCTTTTTCATGTTTACAGAGGACATAGTTAAATGATGGATCCAGGTATGTCTTATTTCAGAACTTTACCCTTAACTGCTACTTTTAAACCATTTAGGATGCTTTTGGCTCTAAGACACAGAAAAACCCCAACTCCAGTTGCCTTCAACAGTAAACAAAAAATGCCATAACTAACATAACCAGAGGTCAGAGGGAATGTAACTCCCCTGGGGCCCAGTTCCTCTTTACAGAGATTCCCTTGGCTCTGCCCACCCTCACCTCCTATGGTTTGGCCTCATTCCCAGGCTGATCCCCTGATGGCTCATGAGCCCAGGCATCATATCCAGATACAACAAGATCCAGAGCAAGAGAGGGACTGTATATTTTTTGTCTCTCTTTTGAGAATAAAATGAGGAGATCTTTCCTGGAAAGCTCCTCCTCCCCTAGAAGAATTTCTCTCATGTCTATTTTACCAAGAATAGGTCACATCTATAGTCTTCAAGTACTTCATGAGAAGAGGAATAGGATTACGATAGATTCATCATCTGGGGTGAAACAGATTCTAATGACTTGGGAGCTTGGACCACTCTACCGCAACTGTTATTAATTAATTGGATTCACAGACAAATTTTAGACCTACCACTAACAATGTCATGAACTTTGGATATTAGCACTACCCCAAGCTTTAGCTTATTTTCTATCTTAGTTTTCTCACCTTCTTAGCTTTTTTAAAATATTGAAATATGTGTTTTATTATAAATGACACAAATCTTTTTTAGAATGAGGTGGAGTAAAACCAGTAATGATTAGCTACTTCAACACTTAAATTTAAAAATAGTGTAAACTAACCTATTTTGTTATCTGTAAACTTCTTTAATGGAACAGGGATAATACAAATTATATGCATACATATGAAACTGTAATTTCCTTTGGAAGGAGTGAGGTCCTGCTTCACTTGGATTTCAGACTTCTGGTCTCCAAAACTGGGAGAAAATAAGTTTCTGTTGTTTGAAGCTACCCAGTTTATGGCATTTCCCCCCATCATTCCTAGAAAACCAACACTAAGTCCTTCTTCCTGAATGGGTATTTGGGTAACTCATCACAGTGTCCACCAACACTAGGACTGAGAAAAATGGCATTTCTGGTTAAAATCTATGGAAACTCAGAAATCCTTTGGAATATTCCAATTCAATTAAGGTTTTGGGGGGAGGGCCTGCTCACAAGAAGTGATACAAAACAGACATTGACAATCTTAACAATCATTAAGGTCACATAGATTCAGAGGCTGGTTATCTGCTCTCAGCATAAAATGGCCTAATTAACTAGAAGGACCCTGTAGAATTCCTAAAGAGGGAGGCTTACTTGGTATTCTCTCAGAGAGACCTACTTTACATTCATTCTTACCTTGAAATGGTATTTTTGCTATAGTATGTCTTATTTCCAAAGAAATATTTCTTGTTCTAATATGGTAGCTGTGCATTTATAGCCTTTTTATTTAAAAAGCTAAATTATACACATTATGTGTCTGTAATTGCTTATAAACTGTGTATGGTATAATTTAATTATATTTTGAATAAGAGATTTGCATTTTTTGTAAGAGCATTTGGTATTTAGCTACAAAGTTACTAAAAAAAAAATCAAATTGACATGGAGGGTCTTAAAATATTTACATTTCAACTAAAATAAAGGAAAAAAAGGTCCCAGATTTTTCTTACAGAGAATTAAAGTAATCATTACCATTCAGAAATAATGATCCATCAAGAAAATTGCATTTGTGCTATCTGAAAGAAGAGAGGATATATGTCTATGAAATATAAAGCACAGAAATAAAGGTTCATAGAAAAACCTGGAAAATCATCATAGCTTATTTGTGAAAAGGCTCTTGCCCTCATGAAATTTTGATGTGTTCTTTACATAACTGAATTGTTTCCCTTCATTGTTGAGTGTCACAAGGCAGAGAGGTCTAGAATTGCCGTGTTATGAATGTGACTGAATTGATTTAAAAAATATTTCAAAATAAGTAGTTATGAACAGAGGACTGAAATTCTCATTTAACAATCAGTATTATTTTAAATGACCGCAAGATTTTTTTTCACATCTAGGCAGTACTAATTGGTCACACTGAACACAAAGAAATGTTATATTTGGAAATGTTAAAGACAGTTAAAATATCTTGAAACTTGGGCTTCAGTACAATTTCCTTGATGCTTTTAAGTCCAAGAAGGTCTCTAAGGAAGAAGAAAGTGAATAGAGCAGGAGGGAACAAATAAAGAGAAAGGTGGCAGAGGTGTGGGTAAGGAAGACTTGGAAGTGGGATGAAAGGAATTAAATTAAAAAGCACAGAAACAAATGGGACAAGCATTCAAAGAAGAGATTCCCAGTCTTAAACTCTTCTAGATAACAGAAAATCAGAGAACACTACCTAACTCATTTTGGAAAGCAAGTATTGCCATAATACCAAAGGGCAGATATGGGCACTCTAAGGATAAACATTTACAGGGCAATTTTTCTCATGAACATGGATGTACAAATCACAAATAAAATGTTGGGAGCCTGAATTTAGCAATGTATAAAAAAGGTAATAAACCATGATGCGATTAAGTTTATTTCAGGAAAGCAGAATTAGTTCAATATTAGAAAATCTTTTATCATTGCCATATTAACAAAATGAAGGAGAAAAAAGCACAAGAATGTTTTGACCAATGTAGAAAAAATGTCTGACATAGAGCAAAAAGAATTCATGATTTTAAGCAATGCTTAGCAAACCAGGAATGGGAAGGACCTTTCATTCTGATAAAAAGCAGCTACCAATTACATAGTATAAACATTAAATGTGAAATATTTCCTCTCCTCTCTGAAGTCCCTCTTTTTAAAGTCATGAATGAGACAAGGATGCCCACTGTTATTACTACTTCCAGTTCAGTATTGTATTGGAGGTATAATGGGAAAAGGAAAGGAGAATAAGAAGTAAAATTGCCAATATTTTCAGGGAATATGTTTGTTTACATAGAAAATCTAAAAGAACACACAAATTATTACAAATCTAGATTACCCCAGTCAACACATTTCTAGGATCCACAAACAGAAAATATAATTCTAAAAATATTCATCATCTAAATATTGTATTAAAAATACCTATGAATAGGGGCGCCTGGGTGGCTCAGTGGGTTAAAGCCTCTGCCTTTGGCTCCGGTCATGATCCCAGGGTCCTGGGATCGAGCCCCGCGTCGGGCTCTCTGCTTGGCGGGGAGCCTGCTTTCCTTTCTCTCTCTCTGCCTGCCTCTCTGCCTACTTGTGATCTGTCTGTCAAATAAATAAATAAATAATCTTTAAAAAAAATTAAAAAAAAATAAAAAATAAAAATACCTATGAATAGATATTAAAGGAAGATAATAAATGAAAATATCAAATGAGACTTAAGTAAAAAGAAGATAAATAATAATAGGAAGAGAGAACCAGTATTATAATGGTATAAATATTCTCCAAATTGATCTAAAAATCAATGTAATTCCAACTAAAATCCCAACAGAGCTTGGCAAGCTGATTCTAAAATCGGTGTGGAATAGCAAAGGTCAAGAAATACCAAGACACACAGATAAAAAAAAAAAAAAGAAAGAAAAGAAATACCAAGACACTCTAGAAGGATAACAAAATGAGGAAATCTGCTCTACCCTGATATTAAAACTTAATATAAAGCTATAGTAATTATGCCACTATGGGATTGGTATAGGGGTAAATAGAATGTAGAGTCTAGAAGTTGACCCACACATATGTGGATACTTGCTCTAGCACAGAAGTGGTATTACAGACCACTCAGAAAAGGAGAGTTTGTCAATTAATGGTACTAGAAAACTATATGGGAAAAAAATGAAATTGGAATCTATACCTTACACCATACCCCAAATTTCAGTTTCAGTTTGCACTAAAGATTCAAATGTGAAAAGTAAAATTTTTTGTTTTTTAGAAAAAATTATGGAAGAAATATTTTATGACCCCAGTTTCTTAAATAAGATTCACAAAGTTCTAACAGAGGAAGTTTGATGAATTTTAGTACATTAAAATTAAGAACCCTTGATTATCAAAGAACCACCATTAATAAGCCAATAGGCACATGAAAAGATGCTCAATATCACTAATCATCAGGTCAATGCAAATCAAAATCACAATGAGGTATCACCTTATACCTATCAGCTAAAATAAAAAACACAAGAAATAATTAGTGTTGGTGAGGATGTGGAAAAAAAGGAACTCTATTAGAATGTAAATTGGTACAGCTACTATGGAAAACAGTATGGAGGTTCCTCAAAAAATTAAAAATAGAGGTACCATATGATCTGGCAATTCCTCTAGTGAGCATTTATCTGAAGAAAAAGGAAACACTAATTCCAAAACATATATGCATCCCTATGTTCATTGCAACCTTATTTACAACAGCTAAGCTATGGAAACAACCCAAGTATCCATGGATACATAAGTGGGTAAATAAGATTAGATATATAGATAGATATAGATATATATGATATACAGATATATAGATATATATCTGTGTGTGTGTGACAAAGACAAATACTGCATGATTTCATTTATATATGAAATCTAAAAAACAAAACAAAACAAAATTCAGACTCATAGATAGAAGAGATTGGTGGTTGCCAGAGGAGGGTTGTGGGGGTGAAAAAGATTAAGAATTTCCAGTTATAAAATAACTAAGCACTGAGTGTTATACACAACTGATAAACTATTGAATACTACATCTGAAACTAAGTATGTATTATGTTGGCTAACTGAATTTAAATTTAAAAAAAGGCCCCAATAACTTGCAACAAAAATAACTAAGTTGTGGGTATTTAATGTACAGCATGGGGAATATAGTCAATAATATTGTATTAATTTACAAATTGTATCGTACTAATTGTGGTGACCATTTATCAATGTATACAAATGTCAAATCACTATATCTGAAACTAATATGACATTGAATGTCAAGCATACCTCAATAAAAAATGAAAAGACAAGTCATAATCTGGAAGAAGATATTTGTAACACACATAATGAACATATTGGCATCCAGAACATATAAAAACGTTAAGAAATCAATATAAAAAGATAAGAACAACCCAAAAGAAAAGTGAGCAGAAAGCATGAGCAGGCATTTCACAGACATGTAATATGACTGCCCCAAAAATATATGAAAAACATGCTAATCTTAGTAGTAATCAGGGAAACACAAATTAAGATCATAAGAAGTTATCAGTTTTCATCCTTCATATTGGCAAACATTTCAAAGTTGGAAAATATCAAATGCTGGTTAGTATATGATGCAAAAAGAACTCTCATATACTATTGGTAAAAATATAAGCTGATATAGCTCTTTTGGAAAAGAGTTTGCCATTATCTCATAAAAATAAAGATGGGCATCTCCTCTGATTCCATTCCCTGTATGTATACCCAGAAGAAATACATTCATATGTTCATCAAAAACATTGATATTTGTATTATTCAAGAATTGGAAACAACTCAAATGTCCTTCAACAAAAGAATGGATTAAAAAAAAAAAGAATGGATACAAAACGGCAGTATGTTCATCCTTTAGACTCTCATGGAACAATATAAATGAACTATGACTGCTCAGATCAAGAGCTGAGTCTTATAAACATGATACTGAGATGAAGTTGAGATGTAGAGCAAGCTGCAGAAATAAAAAGTGCATTATATGAGGCCCCAAACATGCACAACTAAACCACGTATCTTTTAGCATTGCAACTCTATGTGGTAAAGCAATAAAGTTAAACCAAGAGAATCATAATTAGCATAATTTCAGGATAATGATTATCTTTGGAGTGGAGGGCAGGACCAGGGAGAGGCAAATAATGGGCAAATGTGGGTACATGGGAGTTCATTTTATTTTTTTAGATAAAATATACATGTATTTTTAGTTTGTGAAACATTTCAAAGAGAGGAAGCCAACACCACCTCAACTACACTCCTAGAACTAAAATAAGTCTGATTTTACAAATGGGTCAAGTGAGGCCCTTACTTATGCTTATCAGAGTAATCCGTTTGTGCATGCTAATGTTAATAATCTGAGGGAAAAGGAAACAAAAACCGCAAGAAAGAGGAAGTTAGAAAGTAAAATGATGGGAAAAAAGAGAATAGGAAAGAAGAAACTTCCAGGTAGGATGGGTTTAGAAATATGTTTTGGTGTTTTAAAAATCTGATCACCACCTCTTTAACCAATCTGCTAAAAAATAATACACCTAGAGACATCATCAATTCACATTCTGTAATGCAGAAAGAAAACACCTGCTTGGTGTCTTGTCTCTGGAAATCAGATAGAAAACACTGACGACCTGGGAGAGCCCGTAGTCGTCTTCCATTAGCACATTTAAAAAAAATTAAGACAGTATTTTTTTTAGTGCTGTTGTAGGTTTATTTATCCATTTACCTACTGAAGAATGTCTTGGTTGCTTCTGACTTTGGGAAATTATGAATAAAGTTGCTATAAATGTCCATGTGCAGGTTTCTGTGTGGACATAAGTTTTCAACTTCTTTGGGTAAATGCCAAGGACTCAACTGCTGGATCATATGGTAAGAGTGTGTTTTGTTTTGTAAGAAACCACTAAACTGTCTTCCACAGTGTCTGTACCATTTTGCCTTCTCACCATCAGTGAAGCAGAGTGTCTGTTTTTCCACATCCTTGTCAGCATTTGGTGTTGTCAGTGTTCCAGGTTTTGGCCATTCTAATAGGGGTTTAGTGGTCTCTCATTGTTGTTTTCATTTGCATTTCCCTGATGACATATGATGTGGAGCGTCTTTTCATGTGCTTACTTATCAGCTGTACATCTTTTTTGGTGAGAGGTCTATTAGGGTCTTTGAGCCACTTTTTAATCAGGCTGTTTGTTTTCTTGTTGAGTTTTAAGAGTTTTTCATATATTTTGTTAACAGTCCTTTGTCAGATATGGCTTTCGCAAATATTTTCTTTGTGGTTTTCTCATTTTCTTGACACTTTCAAATAGCAGAAATTTTTCATTTTAATGAACTCGAGTTTATCAATTATTTATTTATTTCATGAATTGTGCCTTTGTCATGTCTAAAAAGTCATTGCCAGCCTTCTGAATTGGTGAAGACATGGAGATTCTGGGAGGTGGTACAACTGGACAGGACATGGAAACTTCTCCCCACTTTTCACACACCTTACCCGATGCATCTCTTCCATCTGGCTACCCCTGTATCCTTTCATGATAAACCAGTAATCTAGAGGCCCCAGGGAATGGTGGAAAGATACGGGATCTGAGACCAGTCTTGGGCTTTGATTCTGTTTCTGTCTCTTCACAGCCCTGAAGCTTTGGGCAGTTCACTAACTCTGTCTCACTTTTCTACATTGTAGGATAATCTGTCTGGCATATAAGAAGTAATCAGTAAATGATAGACACTTTAAACAGGCTAACCCAATCTCAAAATAAGAAAAAAGTCATTGCCATACCCAAGATTATCTAGGTATTCTCCTATGTTATCTTCTAGCATTTTCATAGTTTTGCATTTTAGATTTAAGTTTTTTATTTATTTTGAGTTAATTTTTATGACGGGTATAAGGTCTGTGTCCAGATTTCTTTTTGCATGTGGATGTCCACTTGCCTGAGTACCATTGTTGAAAAGATTATCTTTGCTCCATTGTATTGTCTCTACTTCTTGTCAAAGATCAGTTGCCTATACTTATGTGGGTCTATTTCTAGGCTCTCTATTCTAATCCGTGGATCCATTTGTGTATTCTTCCACCAATACAAACTGTCTTGATTACTGTAGCTTTATAATAAATCTTGAAGCTGTGTAGCGTCAGTCCTCCAACTTTGTTCTTCTCTTCAATATTGTGTCGGTTATTCTGGGCCTTTTGCCTTTTCACATCAACTTTAGAATCAATTTGTTGATATCTATAGAATAACTTTCTGGGATTTTTATTGGAATTGCATTAAATCTACAGATCAAGTTGGGAAGAACTGGCATCTTGACAATATTGGGTCTTCTTACCCATAAACATGGAATATCTCTCCATGTATTTATTTATTTATTTATTTATTTTTTTAAAGATTTTATTTATTTATTTGACAGAGAGAGATCACAAGTAGACAGAGAGGCAGGCAGAGAGAGAGGGAAGCAGGCTCCCCGCTGAGCAGAGAGCCCGATGCGGGACTCGATCCCAGGACCCTGAGATCATGACCTGAGCCGAAGGCAGCGGCTTAACCCACTGAGCCACCCAGGCGCCCCTCCATGTATTTAGTTCTTTGATTTTATTCATCAGAATTTTGTGATTTCCCTCATATAGAACTTGTACATATTTTGTTAGATTTACATCTAAATTTTCACTTTTGGGGTGCTAATACAAGTGGTGTTATGTTTACATTTTCAAATTCTACTTGTTCATCGCTGGTATATAGGAAGGTGATTGACTTTTGAATATTTTCCTGTATCCTTCAACCTTGCTATAAATTGCTTATTATTCCAGGAGTATTTTTCCCAAATTTTTTCAAATTTTCTACATTGACAATCATGTCATCTGTGGTGAGAAGAGACATCCTTGCCTGATCTTAGTAGGAAAGCGTCACATTTCTCACTAATAAGTATGATGCTAGCTATAGGTTTTTGTAGATATTCTTCATTGAGTTGAGCTATCCCCTCTATCCATAGTTTATTGAGAATTTTTACCATGAATAGTATTGGATTTTATCAAATGCTTTTTCTGCATCTATGGATATGACCATGTGATTTTTCTTTTTCAGTCTGTTGAAGTGATATATTACATTGATTTTTTGAATGATGAACCAATTTAAATACCTGAGCCACTAGCACATTTTAACTCTGATTGATTATATTAGTTAGTTGAGACCTTGGACCTGGAAAGGTTGAAAGTTAGAGTCAGGTAAACTAGGGAAGTAGGTATGGCAGGAAAGGAAGAGTGCCCAAGAGGGTGGGTTTGAAAACTTCTGGCTAGCGAAGGAATAGGTAGAAAGAGTAGAGGTGAAGGGGACTAGAAATTAGGCCCTGGGGAAGAAAGGGATGGTTTTGTCCAAGATAGGCCTAAGCCTGAAAAAAAGAAGAAAGAGAAAACAGATTATCACTATTTTAATACATACTCCATTGACTCTGTGGGTACATCTATTATGGATATTGTTATAAAATGGTGATGGAAAACTATAGAAATCTAACATCTACCCAAGGTGGGACTACAAGATTCCTTTATATGTAGTATGATTTCAGAAGGTTGGAGATGATCTTGAATCTTGGCTGAAACTCCATAATCCCTATACTAAATGTCTGAAATTCTGTTACTGGATGTCTTCATGAAGATATGTCTCTTTCCCTCTGCAAGGAGAATGGCAGGTGTTGCTTTCTGGAATCACTTTTCCTTTGAAGTTAGAAAGTTTTATGGGCTGAGCTGCTGAATAATAATCTAGAAACTGAGCCCAACATAAAATTTGAAGGACAAGCCATAATGCTATTAAGCTTAGTGAGAGGAGAGTGGTGGCAATTTTTTAATATGCAGACTCTTTTTTTTTTTTTTTTGCATTTTGGTGGTGGTTATTGTCAATTATTTTATTTATTTTTTATTTTAATTTTTTATTTTTTTAATTTCTTTTCAGTGTACCAGAATTCATCCTTTATGCACCACACCCAGTGTGCCATGCAATACATGCCCTCCATAATACCCACCACCAGGCTCACCCAACTTCCCACCCCCCGCCCCTTCAAAACCCTCAGATTATTTTTCAGAGTCCATAGTCTCTCATGGTTCATCTCCCTCTCTAATTTCCCCCAACTCCCTTCTCCTCTCCATCTCCCCATGTCCTCCATGTTATTTCTTATGCTCCACAAATAAGTGAAACCATATGATAATCGACTCTCTCTGCTTGACTTATTTCACTCAGCATAATCTCTTCCAGTCCCGTCCATGTTGCTACAAAAGTTGGGTATTCATCCTTTCTGATGAGGCATAATACTCCATAGTGTATATGGAGCACATCTTCCTTATCCATTCGTCCATTGAAGGGCATCTTGGTTCTTTCCACAGTTTGGTGACTGTGGCCATTGCTGCTATGAACATTGGGGTACAGATGGCCCTTCTTTTCACTACATCTGTGTCTTTGGGGTAATTACCCAGTAGTTAATATCCAGACTCTTAACCAAGGAAATTAAAAAAAATTTTTTTAAAATATGGAACACTTCACAAATTTGTGTGTCATCCTTGCGCAGGGGCCATGCTAATCTTCTCTGTATTGTTCCAATTTTAGTATATGTGCTGCCGAAGCGAGCACAGGAAATAAAAACGTTAAACAGAATTTCAGTGAGACTGTTTTGATCAATTAATCGCCAATAAAATATCATGTTGTACTATATAACACATAAATCTTCATGTACCTCAACAAATAGATGCATTTTGTATTACACTTTGTTTCCATGTTTCACACAATTGACTGAGAGTTTTAAATTAAAACTTTTTTAAAAATCTATTTCAAAACTTACCCCTGGACCAACAATGGCTTGCCATGTTACTGGACTAGGATCCAGTATCTCTCTACTCACATGCTTATATATGTGGTTTTTCACCCTTTATACTGTAGAGCAAATATTGAATGCTACTTGACTATCAAATTACTATTAAATGAAATAGAGGTTGCTTTATATATTCACCCAAAGTGGTATTTTTTAATGTATTGTCACAAAAGTAAACAATGAACTTTAAACACTTCCTGTACATCAAATTAGCTTCTCATTTTTCCAAAAGACACATATATTTGGCACACTTTCAAAAGACATATTATGGCATTTTAAATTCACCTATTTTGTGGTTTAAACTATTTTGTATACATTTTTTCATGATTCACCAGGACAGCAAAGAATCTCTCAGGTTGATTTTAGCTATCAAAGGAGACCATGTGATTCTTTGCATCCACAAAAACAGAATTTTCCAGAGACCAAACAGTCTCCATGGGAGTGTGCTCTTTTTCTTCAGTCCAAGCTCTGGTTTGTGTGTGTGTGTCGGACAGTGAGGACACTGTCAGCTTCTGGCTAAGGCTGAAGGAGGTGAGGAAAGAGAACAGGGACAGAGAAGATGAAAACTAAGCACCAGATAATGCTTGATATGAGATGAAAAGAATTTCTGAATCAATGAACTTTCCAAAACCATCTATGGATTATCAATGTGCTGGAATACCCTTCAACCAACCAGAGCTTGGATCAAACAAAAAGAACACATAGGTGGTGTTTAATTTCCCATGGAGACTGTTTGGTCCCTGGAAAATCCTGTTTTCATGGATGCAAAGAATCACATGTTCTCCTTTAACAGCTGTAATCAACCTGAGAGATTCTTTGCTGCCCTGGTGAATATCTCGGCCCACTCAAGATCCACTAAGGGGAATCATGTAAAGATGTCCAAGAAACTGTGAGACTGACTTTAATTGCTGACACATTATCCAATACTTCTTAGATTTCCACACTATCACTCAATCATTAGTATCCTTAAAGGAAGACATGACATCTATATATTTAAAATTGATTCCATAAAATGATGCCAATTAATATTTTTATTATATGCTTTAGGGAACATTTTAATTCATTTTTCAGATATTTCTGCTTTTTCAAAACTGCCAGGCATTTTGCCAGAACTTTACATTTCACCCTCTTTAGAAAATGTTTCAGAAGCACTTGATTTTGTATTGTATTCTCCTATCTAGGTAGATCATATAGCTGAGCTCAGAATCTTCAGACATCTGTCCCTTCAACCAAATGCATTCATCACTCCTTCCCAGATCCTTGGAAAGTTCAACCCAGAAACCCCCTTGCCACATCCAGCAAAGCTCCGCATCAGCCACCACATGATCTCAGTGCAGAGCACTTGCTCTTCATTCCCCCACTTTGGGAGCCACTGTCAGAGTCAGAGATATCACAGGTCTACTTTATTCACAAACATGAAGAAGCAAGATGCTGACCAAGCATTTAGAAGACATCGATACTGTCTTGAGTAACTTCTCATTTCACCTTCTCGACAAGCAACACTGGGAGATGGGAATGACCACTATCTGTACATCTGGAAATGGAGACTGAATTAGAGAACTTTGCCATACTAAGATATTTGTGTAGCTGAGATTAGAAGGTATGAATCACTTAGTATTTTCCCTGGTAACTAGATTATCACTAAATATAGTTTAGATATATATGTATGTGTGAGCAAAGCTCGCAACCTGTATCTGATTCTAGGATAAAAATCTCCAGTAGGTCAGCTCCTCTCATTTGCTTTCTGCTGGTCACTGTGGTCCTTTGCGTCCATTTACGTTCCGGCCATTTTTTGAATTAAAATTTTTAGAGAATAAAATAGAAATGTGGATGATGTATATATTTTTAAGTGCTAATTTGTCTTTTTACAAATAAAATGTCGTTTGTGTGATGGCAGCATTTGAAGCTTCTGGGCGCAAGATTTAGTGTTGGCACAGAGATGTCCTGAGCACGGTGCAAAGCCACCCTGCCCGGAGACCAACAGCGGACAGCAGTTCCTGGGAGATTCTTGGAGGTGTAATGCCTGGGTCCAGAGGTAGGAGGGTTTGGAGGGGGGATTCTCTCCCAACTCTGCCCGGAAGGAGCCCCCTGGGCCCCTGAGCATCGCAGCCTTGGTGAGGACACTGCTCCCCAGCACCCATGGGAGGGCACAAACCAGCAAACACGGATTGGAAATGGAGGAGACACGATGAGTGACTAGAGCTTGCAGACTGGTTTAGAAGCAACTGGAAAGTATCCCTCTGGAATCTCTCAGAAAGAGCTGGGGCAGAAGGTCATTGCCAAGAGGTTAGGAATCTCATGGGACTCCAGGCCACTGCTTCATGATGTTCTGCCTCTAGTTTTCTTCTGCAACCTCTTCACTCCCTGCAAGAAAGTGGGGAGAGCTGGCACTGGGGCTGATTGCTTGCACATGAATCTCAGTCCTTCTCCCACAGTGTGGCTTTTAGTGTCTCTGAACTTGCTTGTTCAGATGCGCGAAGACAAGGTGCAGTACTCCCTTCACTCTGGGAGGGGCAGTAGGAAAGGCTGGCAGCCTGAGGCTGAACCAGGTGGTACTACGGAGTCTCTGTTCTCCACCCATTCTCTACCAGGCATGGGGAGCGCCATGTGAATTCTAGTCCAATCTCTAGAGATTCTAGTTCAATGCATATAAAAGGAAGGCCTAGGAATGTAGGGATTTTAAATCAGTACTGACCTGAACTATCTGCACCTGGAGTCTGCTTTACTAATATGTAGGTCACACAGAAGGGTATAGTAAAATCTAAATGGTCTGCAAACCAACTCCTTTTGGGCACCTTTAAACACCATAGAATATGGGTCAATCTTAATTTTCTTTTTTTTAAAATGATAATTCCATTGTAATTAACATGCAGTGTTATATTAGCTTAGGTGTACAATACAGTGATTCAACATTTCCATATAATACTCAGTGCTCATCAAGATAAGTATACTCTTTTTTTCCCCCCACAGATTTATTTGAGAAAGAGAGAGTGAGAGAGTACAAGGCGGGGGTGGTGGTGAGGGCAGAGGTAGAGGGAGAGAGAATCTCCAGCAGACTCATTGCTGAGTGCAGAGCCCAATGCTGTGTTCATCCCAGGACCCTGAGGTCACCACCCCAGCCAAAATCAAGAGTCACCTGCTTACCCAACTGAGCCACCTAGGGGCCCCAAGATAAGTATACTCTTAATCCCCTTCACCCATTTCACCACCCCCCCACCCCCTCTCTGGTAACCACGAGTTTGTTCTCTATAACCAAGAGTCTGTTTTAGGTTTTTCTCTCTCTCTTTTTTCCTTTGTTCATTTGTTTCTTAAATTCCATATATGAATGAAATCATATGGTATCTGTCTTAATCTGACTGGCTTATTACACCAATGCCGACAACTTATTATACTTCCTACATCCATTCATATTGTTGCAAATGGTAAGATTTCATTCTTTTTATGGAATAATGGAATAATATTCTATTATTATATATATATAATAGTATATATATAATATATGTGTGTATATATATACACACACATATACATATGTATATATATGTGTGTATATGTGTGTATATATATCCCATCTCCTTTATCTATTCACCTATCAATGGACACTTGGACTGCTTCTAATATGGGCCTATCTTAAAATGGTCTGAGATATTTTCCCTTTGAACCACTTCATTAAATTACCAGCAACTGACCCATTAACAAACCAATGACAGAGAAAATAGTCTTATATTGTGTAGGCAAAGCATATAAATCTACTTCGATATGAAGGGAAAATTGGCATCTGGGTTTGCACTTGGCTGCCCTCAAAGTTAATTCATTCATACATAAAATTTTAAAGGCTGCAAGAAAAAAATGTTTTTCAATGAGTTCCTTCAGAATAAATTTTGCAAAGCCACTTTTGGGTGCTTTTCCAATTTTTCCAGAAACTCTGGTCCTCAGACTAGGTAAAAATAGGATCTGGAAATGTAGATGAATGATTATTGAGAAAATGTGCCCAACTTTAAGTGAAAAAGAGAAGTGGAGCCTAAAACAAGCCTCATTAAAAAAAAAATTAAGTCCAATAAAACTATGCAAAGCCTATGTAGACTTCTGTGAGGTACTGTTGTTTTGGTAACGACCCACCTCACCAACTCACCCTGAAGGCAGAAAATGTCTGTTCCGTTAGCAAAAGCCTGGGCTACTTTGGAACAGTTAGCAAATAATTGCTGTATTTACCATAAAGTCAGTCGTGGCAGTCAACATTCATTCCTATGGTTCTCGGCCAGCTACTGTGGTCTCATCTCCCTGCACAGCAGCAGGAGCGAACAGACAGAATCGATGTGCATACCCCAGAAAAGGCCACAATTCAAATGCGGCACCTGGGCCACTTGGGAGGCTCTAGGATACTACAATCACAGTCCAGATGAACATGTCTACAATCTATAGTCCAGACAGGTAAACACTACGATCTAGGTGAGTATGAACCTAGAGCCCTACAGCTCCTGGGGCAAAAGACGACCACAGGAAAACATCATCCAACAAACCCACGAACAGAAGCACCAAGAGCCAGAGACCACGTGGGCCAGCACACTCCTTTCCATTTCCGCTCTCTGCACTTTTTCCAGCACCAATGCCGACAGCTCACAGAACTGCAATCTAGGATGAGAGGACAGGCTTCCTTCCTGGTAAGTGTAATAGTGCCCACTTTGAGTTCCAGGTCATTTTTGTCTAAGTTGACCTATACATCCAATCTGTGATTTATACTGAGTTGCTGACCTTTCACAATCACTGCTCTAATCTGCTTTGTATTAAAAATAATCACCATTGCTTCTTTTTCTTTTCCAAAGAATGTGGCTACACTTAAGGGTGCAAATATCAGCAAAGTGATATTTTTAAAAATAACATTAAGTTGGTATAAAAAAAGAAGCTGATGCTAAGTGAAATAAGTCAGCCAGAGAAAGACAAGGACCATGTGATTTCACTTTATGCAAAATCTAAAAAACAAATAAACAAATAACAAAAAGAGAAACACTCATAAATACAGAGAACAAGCTCATGGTTGCCTGAGGGGAGGTGATGGATGCGTGGGGGAAATATGTGAAAGAGAATGAAAGGTACAAACTTTTAGTTACAAAGGAAGTAAGTTATGAGGATGAAAAATATATCATAGAGAATATAGTCAATAATATTTAATAACTTTGTATGGTGACTGGTGGTAACTAGGCCTATCATGGTGAGCATTTTATAATGTATATAATTGTCAAATCACTATGTTGTGTACCTGAAACTAACATATGTCAACTATGATAAATAAATACATAAACAAGTAACCAAAAAAGGAAAAGAAAAAGAAAAGAAAAAAAAACCAGAAGCCACAATTTAATTGGGAAAAAAAAAAAAAGCGCTAATACAATACTAATACACTGATAAATTCTGACTTTTAAACTTGGCCATCTTGGCCAAAGTTTAAACAAGATGGCCAAGTTTAAAAGTCAGAATTTATCAGTGTCATTGATAAATGCCCACCCTCCCTTCTGCCCATTTCTCCCCACCACCCTAACAAAGGTTGTTACAAAAACACCTCTCAGATTGCTGGGGTTGGTTACAGTGCCCTCATGTGTCTCTGCCTTGCAATGCCATTTTAAGCCTTTCAAAGAGTGTATTATTTACATTCACAGTGTGATATAATTAGTAATGGCATTTTTAAGCAGCAGAAGCAAGTCCAAATCTTTCAAAATACACATACAAGATTGGACAAGCTTTGAAGAGCCATAAATGGCTCAGATTAGTCACCCCTGGGCTCATGTCATTGAATTTTAAATTTAATGACAAAAAGTCAACAAAGATTTGACACCAAAGAAATAAATATATCTAAGGGGCAGTTGATGAAAATATTACCTTCTCCTTGAAAATCAATGCAAAGCCACCTTAAACCTTGAATTTTTATGCTTTTGAAACCAAGTTGCTTTTATCTCCTCTGTTCAGATTTTGAAGAACTCTAATTGTACATTTTGTGAGAAAATGCGTTTGACAGTAGCTAACTTTTCCATTCCTTAGCGAAAAGTCAGAACTATTTATTTCAGAAAGGTTAATTTCAAGTCAAGCTTCACTTTATGTTTTAAAATAGGCCTTAAGAGGGAATATTTAAGCATAGCCTCAGTTTAATTGGTTTAGCACCCTGGAAACTCATGTTAAAAATAAGGACATTTTAACAAAGAGAAACTGCCATGGCAGAGAAATTATTACATTCCCTGCTCCCTTTGGATTTTTAATTCATTGTTTTACAAGCCTACCTCAACTGAATTGCTTTTAATTTTTTTTTTTTTTTTCTTTTCTCCCCATAAGCTTATAGACTAGTCTCAGCCCGGGAAACTGCTGTCATTTGCAGGAACTGGCAAATAGGTCATCCTAGTCAGTAACAGCAACCAAGAACAGGTATCAAAAGATGCAATTTCAAAAGCACAGCTTTTAAAAGAACATACATAACATTTTTCTCCTTGCTGCAAGAGCCAGTAAATGTTAGAAACAACATTTAAATTGAGATTCTCTGTGGATATCATCCTGATTCTTCATCCCACAATTTTTGGAGGAGAGAGTTAAGTTCCAGGTCATTTGAACAAGATCAACCTTGCGAAAAAGAAAGACTTATCTCAGACCTTACTCTTTAAGAGTCATATTCTGAAAGGCGTTATGGTCTTTCTAGGAAATCCCCCATCCAGCTCTTGATTTCAGATTTTATTTCATTCCCTATGCTACTCTCCATACAACACGAATGGACAAAGGCCAAAGCCATATGTGGGTAAGACCTTGAGTCCTTCACAGTTTGGAGAAAGGTTTAACCTGTGATCCAAGGAGCAGGAACAAGAAGTGGAGACAAAGAGCAGTTTCGTGAAGAAACTCCAAAAGATTAGCAAGAGTTAATGAAAGCCATAGTCCAATAAAAGACTGAAGGAATCAGATATAAAGCAACAAATATGTGTTTCCAACCCCAGTGCGAAGCTTACAGGTCTGCCCAATGGCATCAGACTGTGAGAACCGTAGAAACTTTTGGTATAATGACTCCGCCCAAACTCCAGCCCCAAGGAACACGACCAAACTCTGCTGTGGCTTCTGGTAGCCTGTTCCAAAAACAGACAAACCCCAAACCAAAATGAACAAATGAACTCCATTATGTTTAATGTAAAGATTATAGGAGCTAACACGAAAACGAATCTCAAGGGTTTTATTTTTGAAGGTCAAAGAAAAGCCTGGTCAATGTACAATGAGGCATGAGAAAGAGGGATACATAACTTTTTGGGAAAACCACTGAAGTTCCTTCTGTATTACAGTTACTGACTATATTCAAATGGTCACGGTTTGACTAGAATGAAAATCTTATTTGTTAACATGGTGTTAAGAAAATTCAATTTTAATAATATTGAGATTTAGGGTTTGGATACAAAACAAAACAAAAGCATATAAGGATTTTAAATTTTGTGTCTAACACATTTTCCAGGTGTTAATTTTACTAGGAAATTTGCCTCAATACCCAAAACTAGATGTCAGTGTAAAGATATAGAACTGCCTATAGATGGAATGATCTGGAATTTGATCCAAAGCAATGAATTCATTTTATGTGGGAGTTGGAGGGGTCAGAATGTCATGTTTGAACACCACATTGTTTAGAAGACTGTGCTTAGATGTATATGTGAGTCCATTCCCAATCCAGAAATAGATACTCACACGAATATCTTGGAGCTTGGCCCTCAGATGTCCCAGAAGCTTGGCAATAAATGGTCTGCTGCTTGAACAAAGACTACAGAATCTGCATTCAGGAATGTGAGTACTTTGGAAAATTAGGGAAAGAAGGGCAAACATCAAGTCAGCTGTTCAAATGCGTTTTCAGGTATGGGGTTAAATGTTTACATCTGGGTGTGAATAAGCAAATATGCTGAAATCATCCATCTGTATTGTTGAGGTTTTAGTCCCTCAATAACACATTGTATGGGTAAAGAAATTTTCAATTTAAAAAAAAGTTTTTTTTTTTTTTTAATTTTAAGCATGGGGGCTTGAACTCATGACCCTGAAATTAAGAGTCTCTACCAACTAGCCAGCCAGATGCCCCAAGAAAATGTTTAAACAAGGGCACCTGGGTGGCTCGGTTGTTAAGCATCTGCCTTGGGCTCAGGTCATGATCTCAGGGTCGTGGGTTCGAGCCCCATATCAGGCTCTCTGCTCAACAAGGAGCCTGCTTCTCCCTCTCCCTCTGCTGCTCCCTCTGCTTGTGCACTCTTTCTCTCTGTCAGATACATGAATAAAATATTTTTAAAAAGAAAATGTTTAAATAGTAACGTGAAAGTGGTAACCTATACCAAGGCTACGATTTATTTAATAAATATTTATTGAACTTCTGCTACGTCCATGGCACTATCATGTTTAGCCTAACAACCTGAGTAAGAAAATGTAGAAGCACTTACAATGTTTGTGAGGACTCTCAGGGTTAAAAGGGAATGAAATACCATTCCAACCAGCTCAAGTGATAAAGAGAATTTATTGGCTCATTTTGCAGAAAAGTTCAAGAATTGCTTCAGGTATTGCTGGATCCTAGGTCTTATTTAACGTCTTATCTCTTTATCTCTTAGCTTTGCCTTCCTTGAAAAGATCTAGATGAGCTAGAAAGGAAACCCACAGTTTAAAGACTTTAAGGTCATACATGCAATAACCATTAAGGAAAATCTCCCTTGAGACTCATTTCTCTTGGCCTCACTCTCTGACTTTAAAATGAAAGATTTGAGCAAAACCCCAATGAGAAACCACCTCACACCTGTCAGAATGGCTAAAATCAAAAACACAAGAAACAACAATCATTGGCAAAGATATGGAGAAAAAAGAACCCTCTCACACGGTTGGTAGGAATGCAAACTAGTGCAGTCACTGAGGAAAATAGTAAGGAACTTCCTCAAAACATTAAAAATAGAATCACTATATGATCCGGTAATTCCACTATTGGTTATTTACCCAAGGAAAGTGAAAACACTAATTTGAACAGATCTATGCACCCCTATGTTTATTGATATATTAATTATAATAGCCAAGCTATGGAAGCCAAGATGTGGAAGCAACCCAAGCATCCACTGATTGATGAACAGATAAAGAAGATGTGATATACACACACACATATATATAGATATAGATAATGGAATATTACTCAGCTATAAAAAGACTGAAATGTTACCATTTGCAACAACATGGATGGATGGATCTAGAGGGTATGATGCTAAGTGAAATAAGTCAATCAGAGAAAGACAATGTCACTCATGTGTGGAACTTTAAAGGCAAAAGAAACAAACAAACAAACAAACAAACAAAAACCAGACTCATAAATATAGAGAACTGGTAGTTGCCAGAGGGGAGGTAGGTAAGGGAATGGGTGAAATAGGTGAAGGATGTTAAGAGTACACTTACCGTGATGAGCTCAGAGTAATGTATGGAACTGTCGAATCATTAGACTGTATACCTGAAACTAATATAACATTTTATGTTAATTATACTGGAATTAAAAAAAGACAAATTAAAATTAAATTTTAAGGCACCTGAGCTATCACTTCTAAGTTTTCCCCTACCTTCAACATTTAGATTTACAAATAAAAATACAGGGTGCGCCTGGGTGGCTCAGTGGGTTAAAGCCTCTGCCTTCGGCTCAGGTCGTGATCCCAGGGTCCTGGGATGAGCCCCGCATCTGATCGGGCTCTCTTCTCAGCAGGGAGCCTGCTTCCTCCTCTCTCTCTGACTGCCTCTCTGCCTACTTGTGATCTCTGTCTGTCAAATAAAAAAAAAAAATAAAAAAAAAAATAAATAAAATCTTAAAAAAAAAAAGAAATTGCTTTGAAAAAAAATACAGTAAATTTGAATTTCAGATAAACAATGCATAACTTTTTTTTTTTTTAAGATTTCATTTATTTATTTGACAGACAGAGATCACAAGTAGGCAGAGAGGCAGGCAGAGAGAGAGAGGGGGAAGCAGGCTCCCTGCTGAGCAGAAAGGCTGATATGGGGCTCGATCCCAGGACCCTGAGATCATGACCTGAGCTGAAGGCAGAGGCTTTAACCCACTGAGCCACTCAGGTGCCCCAATGAGTAACTTTTCAGTGTAAGTATGTACCAAATATTTTATGGGACATACTTACACTAAAAAGTGCTCATTGTTTATCTGAAATTCAAATTTAACTGGGCATCCTGCATTTTACTTAGCCAACCAAATCCTAGACCTTAAGTTTAATTTATTAATTTCCTCATTCATTCGTTTGTCTACCTGTCCATCTACCCACCCATCAACTCATCCATCTATCCATAGATTTATTCAAACAGATACTAACTGGGCACCTGCTGTAGGACCAGACATTATGCTAGGCGCAGGGGACAAAGTGATGAGCAAAAACATATAAGATTCCTGCTCTCATGGGATTTTCAACCCACGAGAGTGACAATAATCATATAATCACCAAGACAGATAAATAATTGCTTGGCGAGTTACGTGTGCTGAAGGAAAGGAGAGCACATTACAAAGGACTAGAGGTCAGTGAAGGCTTCCTTCCCTATGGAAGTGGTGCTTGAAATGAAAGCTGAAGTCTGGGTTGGATTTAACTGAGTGGGGGAAGAGTATTCAAGATGAAGGAACCAACCAATACTTCTTGTCTATGTTGAGATTAATGATTGTAGATTTGAACTGAAAGATTGGTTGGCATCCTTTTTGACAGAGTTGAAGAAAAACATGAGTAGTGGCTCCCTCTCACCTCCTCAGTCATTCTGGATCCTCTTGTGACCATAATGGGACACTTCCCATGAGTAGCAGTACCATAGTTACCATAGGTGAACACTTCTTCAGATGTCAATATAAGGAAACGTGGGCATCAGAACATATGACTTATGATGCCATTTCTGCAAAGACATTACTGGTTCTATTTCACTTCAGTTATCCAAGACGAAACTTCTGCATATTAACCATGAATAACACCATGAAGTGCTTTCTAAGTCAGGAGACCTGGATTCTGGCATTTATTCTGTTTGTAGCTATATAGGTGGGTGGCTAAATGGACATACCATTTAGCCTTGATTTCCTCAGCTAACTAAGGGATTCACACCATGAATTCAGCCTACCTCATTGAATTATAAGGATTAAAATAACATGGGACCTAATATTTGAAAAATGAGTTTTACTGTTCCTTTATTATTGATCATACCAAAATAGTTAATACCATTGTTTTTGGTGTGGATAACTTCTATACAATATTCAATGCAGTGTGTCCCCTAAAGTTATATTAGGTACACCGAAACTTGAACACATAAATGTGATGTGAACAAGTGCCTTTCCAGCTTTTTTTCATCTGTTTAATAGAATAATCATATAGCTTTGGCTAGTGTTCACTGATGTGAAGTTGAGGTGGTTGATGTGCTTAGAGTTCCTTGAAAGTTGGTTGTTTCCCAAACACATATATAAATCTTAGTTATTACTACTATCATTATAGCTGATATTTCTTTTTTAACACATTAACTTCCCTCTGCTGAACAAACTGTTCAGTTGTTTGGAGGACTCATTTTGTCATTCCTCTCTTCTTGATGTGTCTCGTTGCTGCTGAACTAAACAATTCTTCAGCTCCCAGGGTGCTTATTTAATAAACGATGCTGTTCAGTTCCCAAAGAAAGACTTTCAATTTTCCTCTTGTGTGATGGCTGTGATCAAGCTCCAACACCTGCAGTCTTGTTCAATGAGAATGTATACTGGAAACTCGCTCACTACCTTGCTTGCTGCCTTTAATCTGTTAAGTTCTATTAACTGTAGAGGTACCTGATGCTTTTCTTCTCCTCTTGACAATTTTCTCATCTTACCCCCAAACTTGGAAAAAAGGGTTAATCGCTATATATTTTTTAGTAAACTCTCTGAGCTTTAAAAGATACTATGAAGGTTATAGGTATTTCACACATTTCTTAAAATGCACACACACGCACGCACGCATGTGTGCACACGAAATACATTCTGGCTAGAATTTGAGGAGAAATAATAGCTGATGGACCAAAATGGTAGGGTCATGGAGTTGTCAGAGATCTTGAGATCAAGTTCAAATTCTTCATCTCACAGATGAAGAAACTGAGGTTGAGTTTACATGATGTACCCAAGGTCACATGACAAAAGCAGCATGAAAATACAGACCTCCTGAGGCCGAAATCCAGCCCACCACTGCCTATTTGTGGAAATAAAGTTTTATTGCAACACAGCCACACCCACTTGTTTTATTGCCTCTGGATGCATTTTTGCCACAGTGTCAGAAATGAATAGGTTGTTTTTGTTTTGTTTCAAATTCTGTTTACTTTTTTTATTATTATTTTAAACATTTTATTTATTTATTTGACAGACAGAAATCACAAGTAGGCAGAGGCAGGCAGAGAGAGAGAGGGGGAAGCAGGCTCCCTGTTGAGCAGAGAGCCTGATGTGGGGCTTGATCCCAGAATCCCTGAGATCATGACCTGAGCCAAAGGCAGAAACTTAATCCACTGTGCCACCTAGGTGCCCCTACTTCTTTTTTGGTGCAAAAGGTGGTTTTATTAAAGCCTGGGGATAAGACCCATTAGTTACTTATTTTTTAATTGAGGTATAATTGACCTACAAGATTATATTAATTTCAGGTATACAACCTAATGATTTGATATTTGTATATATTGTAAAATGATCAGAGAAGTTTCAACAGCAACTATATGGCTTACAGAACATAAAATATTTACTAGGCCTCTGCCTCCAGCCTACAGAAGGGGAACAGGCAAGAAGTGTATATGAAGTGGGTGCTGGGGTGGTGTTGGGGGCAGCGAGGCCTGGATTGGTGCACATGATTTCTCTCATATTCCATTGGCAGGCATTAGTAATATGGGCCCACTTAGATGCAAAGATGGTAGGGAGAGGAAGTCCTGAGCAGCAGATTCCCAGTGAAAATTCTACCCTAAGGAAGTGGGATCATGATTCTGATGGATAGCTAGCTGTCTACGCTACCATTAGTCGGAACCTGTTTGTTTCTTACAGTGTGGTAGACACATTTGGCAGGTATCTGCTCAGTAAATGGCCCCCATCTCTGAGAACTGTAGCTTTCCAGAGGGCGGGCCCCTTTGGCCATGTCTTTACTATCTAATGCCACCACTTGTTATACATCATTATTGAATTAAAGGAGGACATTGGCTCTAAAGATCTTTCCAGAAATTTTGATCACATACTAAGGGATGATAGGCTTTCTCTCTTTTTTTAAAGTGTTCTTCATTTACTAAGCTTTTTAATTAAAGTGATATATACAGACTCTCACTAGAGGCCACATTTTGTTCTAAATCTATTCCAAATGTTACATATTGCTGGGCCCTTTAAAATAATACACATAGTTTATTAGGCTAGGCTAGGAATTTAACACCATGAACATAAAAAACACTTTCCACAAAGTGGAAAGGCAAAAGGTCGCTAACTTTCAGTAGTCTTCAACACAATGTAAAATGCAAACAACACAAGCAAAATAATAGTATTAGCATTTTAATTGGTAAAATATATGAACACAGTGGCTGTGGGGCAACCACAGTTAGAGGAAGCAGAGGAAACCACACTGAAGATTAAGTGAAAGATGAAACAGATGCACAGAGAAGAGACAGGAGGCCATGTGGCTCCAAAAAGAGCATAACTTCTTTAGCTCCTAATGGTTATTTGGGTTCCTGGTTTTCATTCTGCACCAGGCCAATCCATACTTTCTAACTTTGAGACTTTTAAGGTACCCATTATAGTGGACATATATGCTTTTGTCTAACCTGCACCCTTTCCTTTGTTCAGGGGATCAACTCCTCCTCCATCCCATATCACTTCCAATCACATGACCTTGCTTTTTTATCCACAGTGACTGATTGTAGGGAGATGCACATGACCAAAGAGAGGACAATCAGTCTTCTTCTGGGATGTTTTTGAGATGGAAATGGAAGAAAGAAGCTCTTTTCTCCAAAGACGGGGAATCAGCCAAACTATGTCCTGGCCAAATTCAGCCTACTGCCTGTTTTGCCTTTGTTTTTTGAAATAATTATGGACCCACAGGGAGATCCCAATACCCATCACCCAGCTTCACTCAATGACATCTTATGTAATTATCATATATTATTAATACCATGAAATTAACACTGGCACAATATTATTAACTAGACTGCAGACCTTATTCAGATTTTACCAGCTGTTCACTTTATGTTTTTGTATATAGTTCTATGGCATTTTATCATGTGTACAGACCTACAACTATCATCACGATCAAGATACAGAACTGCCCCATCACCACAAAGGAACTCTCTTTTTAATAACATACTCCCCATTTCCTTCTCCAAACCTGGCAATTACTAATCTCTTCTCCATCTCTATAATTTTTTCATTTCAAGAATGTTATATAAGTGGGATCAAACAGCGCATAATCTTTTGAAATTGGACTTTATCACTCAGCGTAATACCCTGAGAACCATTCAAGTTGTTGTAGCTATCGTCTGTTCCTTTTTATAGCTGAGTAATATTCCATTGTATGGATATACCACTGACTGTTTAACCATTCACCTTCTGAAGGATATTTAGGTTGTTTTCAGTTTCTGGCTATTAGAAATAAACATTCACATACAGTTCTTATGTTAAAGGTTTTCATTTCCTAGGATAAATGCTCAGCAGTACACTGCTATGTCAAGTATACACTGAACTTTTTAAGAAATTTCCAGAGTGATTTCCAGAGTGGTTGTACCATTTTACATTCTCATCAGCAATACAGGAGATCTAGCTTCTTTGTGTCCTTGCAAGTAATCAGTACTGTCAGTACTTTTTTTTAAAGATAATATTTATTTTTGAGAGAGAGAGGGAAAGGGAGCAGGAGTGGAGGGAGGGGCAGAAGCAGACTCCCCACTGAGCAACGAGCCCTATGCAGAGCTCAATCCCTGGTCCCTGAGATCATGACCTGAGTTGAAGGCAGACACTTAACCAACTGAGCCACCCAGGTGCTCCAGTACAGTCAGTATTTTTATTTTAATCATTCTAATAGGTTTGTAATAGTATGTCATTGTTTTAATTTGCATTTCCCTATGGCTAACAATTTTGACCATTTTTCATGCACTTCGTTACTACCTATACATCTTCTTTGGGAAAGTATCTATTCAAGTCTTACACCTATTTTCTAACTGATTCACTTGTTTTCTTACTGTTGAGTTTAGAGAATTGTTTATACATTTTACTTTTTTTTTTTTAAAGATCGTATTTATTTATTTCACAGAGAAATCACAAGCAGGCAGGCAGAGAGAGGCTGAGCAGAGAGCCCGATGTGGGGCTCGATCCCAGAACCCTGAGATCATGACCTGAGCTGAAGGCAGACACTTAACCCACTAAGCCACCCAGGTGCCCCTGTTTATACATTTTAGATATGGATTCTTTGTAAGATACATGATTTGCAAAATCTTTTATTCCATTTTTTGTAAATAAAAAAATTCCTGTTTTTGTAAATAAATGTTTATTGTAACTTTGTTGTACTTTTTTTTTTTTTTTAGATTTTATTTATTTATTTGACACAGAGGAGATCACAAGTAGGTAGAGAGGCAGGCAAAGAGAGGCGGGGAAGCAGGCTCTCCGCTGAGCAGAGAGCCCAATGAGGGGCTCAATCCCAGCACCTTGGGACCATGACCCACGCCAAAGGCAGAGGCTTTATCCCACTGAGCCACCCAGGCGCCCCCTCTGTTTTACTTTTATAAACAAAGTTTTTATTGGGACATAAACTTACTTGTTTATTTACATATTGTCTATGGCCACTTCCATGCTACACTGGCAGAATTGAGTAAGGTGCAAGAGAGACCATATGAGAAACACCAGACACCACTAGAAGTCTGCAAAGTCTAGAATATTTACTATTTTGACCTTTACAGAAAGTGTGCTGACCCTGCTTTAAAGTGGGGGAGGTGGACAGATGAAAGCCTAGAGCTGCCAGAAGCCATGTTCCTCCACAAATGGAGAAAATCAA
The DNA here is from genome assembly GCF_002288905.1 of Enhydra lutris kenyoni. NCBI lineage: Eukaryota > Metazoa > Chordata > Mammalia > Carnivora > Mustelidae > Enhydra > Enhydra lutris. The sequence continues at coordinate 68,194,328 of NW_019154085.1, read as the reverse complement.
TGTAGAGTAGAAGAGAATAAGGCAGATCTGCATGGAAATTAGAGACAAGACCGGGAAGTAGGAGTCCAGGTGGCAGACCATTTTGTATATGCTCTAGCAGTTCTGTGGAAGCCAACACATGTCCCCTTTTGCCTAAGCAGTTTTAAATTGTGTGGGAGCAGGATGGAGACTTGCCATAGGGCATAGACAGCGTAAAGGAAAATCAGGATGAGGACCACTGACCAGCCTCAAATAGCCATTTTAGGATTTTCAAAAACCATGCGTCTTTACAATTCAGTAGAACAGATGACAGCTCCTGGTTTCTAATGTCTTCTAATTTAATAGTAGATCAGTATTCTTTTTTCATTTATCCCTTTACAATGAGTTCTTTAATAAGTGAGTGACAGTTGTGTTTCCTCTGTGTTGTATATAGAGAGAGAGATTTTAAGAAACTGACTCATGAGACTGTGAAGGCTGGGAGTGATGGGCTATGAGATTGTGGGGTTTGGGGGTTGGAAAAAAAGAGGCTGACCCCAAGTATCCAAGGGTTTGGCTTTCCTTGCAGAAGACAGGAAGAGAAGAGAATGACCTTTTTTTTTTTTTTTTTTTTTTAAATCTCCTACAACTGTGAGACAATATAGACTTAAATATCTCCAACAATTGCCCTGGCTAGGACTTCTATTCATTTCTAGAAAACAGCAGAGCTGAGTCAAATAGTGGAGAGAGAACTGGGCAGAGTCAGGCATCTGAGTTTTAATCCCAACTTTGCTATGGTTTATAAATATGTGTTGAATGCAGAAGCAAATTGCCTCAGTGATGTGGAGTTTATCATTACCTCTTACTACGTCTCACTTCATTTGCAAAACAGCAATGGTAATTGTGGTATCTACCCTACTTCTCTCAGAGAATCACTATGAAGATTTTTAAAAGGAGGAAATGAAAAAATTTTTGAATGAATACAAGGATTGGTTATTGTAGGCAACAGAATAATGGCCTCCTAAAGCTACCCTGTCTTACTCCCCCCAACCTGTGATTTTGTTACTTTGTATAGTAAAGAAGAATTCTGATTGCAAGTGGAATAAAGGTTTCAAATTAGCTAACTTTAATATAGGGTTATCCAGGATTATCTGGGTGGGCCTAATGTAATCACAAGGGTTTTTAAATGTGGAAGAGAGAGGCAGAATTAGTGTCAAAGTAATGTGATGTGCGAAAGATTCAACCAGCCATTGCTGGCTTTAAAGAGAGAAGAGGACCCAAGCCAAGGAATGCAGGTGGCCTCCAGCTGGAAAAGGAAACAAATTCTCCAGAGCTCCCAGAAGGAACAGAGCCCTGCCAACACTTTGATTTTAGCCCAGTGAGACCCACTTTGGATTTCGCACTTGCAGAATGGTAAGATAATCAATTTGTGCTGTTATAAGCCACTGAACTTGCAGTAATCTGTTACAGCACCCATAAAAAATGAATACAATTGTGTTAAAATGTTTTAGATGGCACTGGTCCTTAACACCCTAAAACAAAAGATGTGTCTCTCTAGATTACTAACCATAATCAGATGTTTGGTATACAAACTAAGGTATCCATGGGTAAGGTGGCCAGTTTTTAATTCACTTGAAATATCATAGTACCAATCATCAGGTACATTATATTCATATGCATGTTCCATGTTTGTGTCTGTTGTGGATCAGATTTAGGCTAGAAGCCTAAAAGGAAGGTGTCTATAGGGATAGACTCCCTCTGAAGGCTCTTGGAAAGATTCTTTCTTTGGCTCCTTCAGCTTCTGGTTCACAGGAGCATAACTCCAACCTTGACCTCCATCTTCACATGGCCTTACTCCCTGTGTGTCTCTGTGTTGTCTCTTTCTCCTTCTAAGGACACCAGTCTGGGATTTAGAGCCCATCCTCAGATTAGCCCATCCTAATCAATATGACCTCATCCTGACTTGATTACATCTGCAAAGACCCTATTTCCACATAAGTCCATGTTCATAGGTACCAGGAGTTAGGACTTCAACTCACCTTTTAGGTGACACAGTTCAACCTACAACAGAGGTCTACTTCCTCAGAATCACTGTTGTGCTTATTAAAGATGCAAATTCCAGGTGCCCCCCCTGGGGTCCCCAGGGGGAGCACCTGGAATTTGCATTTTATAAGCAATTAAATAAGCAGAATTTGCAATTAAATAAGCAGATTTCTTTTTTTTTTAATCATTTTTATTTTCAGCATAACAGTATTCATTGTTTTTGTACCACACCCAGTGCTCCATGCAATCCGTGCCCTCTCTAATACCCACCACCTGGTTCCCCCAACCTCCCACCCCCCCACCTCTTCAAATCCTTCAGATTGTTTTTCAGAGTCCATAGTCTCTCATTGTTCACCTCCCCCTTCCAATTTCCCCCAACTCCCTTCTCCTAACTCC